>NC_049241.1:31830257-32152004 GCF_011100685.1 Canis lupus familiaris | reverse complement strand
TTTAATTAAAAGCTGAAACGGTAACATGTTAGGAAGGTAAATAATTGCTTTGGTAATTACCTTCTTTACATTGGACCCTGGGCCAAAGGTAATCTGAGTTCATCATGTGGATGACTAACAGGGGCTAGGGAAGCCTGGGTAATCTCAATCTCGGGAGTTCTTCATTCTGCTAGTTAGAAATGCTAAGAGTTTTCAGGGATCCATCGTTTCAGACACAGCAGCTTTGGGGTGTGTGTGTAGGGGGGAAAGAGGGTGCAATCTGTTCTATAATTCTTATGGAAATGAGTTTCTTGAGTCTGCAATTTTGGAAAATATGACAACTAAAATATTGGTGAGTATTTCCCCCGCCCTGACAGCTTCAGATTCTCTTGTGGAGTACAACTGACAAAAACAGGAGGCTCAGGTTGAAATGCTGAGTCCCAGGGGCCCAAGAGATATCTAGTCAGAGAGCAGGAGGACATCTCAACTGAGAAACTGAAGAGTGGGGCCAGCCGATGCCCAGACTGGCAGGGCCAGTATGGACAAGCCGAGCAAATGAAGAAAAAGAAGTATTGTTCAGGTGTGCAGGGGTGCCGGCCAGTTAGGCCCTGGGACAGGGTGACTGAAACAGGTGTGCAATCTGAGCTAACTGGCTCTGGTAGATAAATGGTCAGAACCAGAACCCAAAGTGGGTCAGCCAGCCAACTACCAAGAGCAGAGGAGGAAGGAAAAGTAATGGGGCAGCAGACCACCAGTTGCCCACCTCTGCTGGTGAACTGCTGGAACCCGACGGGAAGGATACCCTCGAAGTCATCCCTAGACATGGTCCTAGGTTCAGAGCGGTCAGAGAAAAGAAGCAGGATGATTACTGAGGGGTTTGGCTGCCTTTAGCTTGAGTTTTCTCTAACACAGGGCTAAAGAAACTAGAGAAGCCCACTCTAAGCCTGGACTTTGCTTGTAGACCTAGGAGGGAAGGGGCCCAGCTGGGTCTCTTTGTATCAAGTGTTCTTAAAATCTGTTGTAAAGCTTGGGCTAAGGACTAAGGACCTCTTCGGGAACAGGAGGAACAGGGAGTCACTTGAATTTAAAGGACACTGGTACCACAAGCTCAGATCCTCTCTCTGTCTCTCCCTCTCTCTATGCCTTTTTTTGCCTCTTTTCCATTTACCTGTCCAGATTCTGTTAGCCTGAGGGTTAGTTACCCCTCTGCCACAGTGGCAACTCAAGCAGATTTCTAGCAAGTGGCACCTGAGTCCTCTAAATCAGCATGCATAGGCAAGTACAGATAAGCAGTTTCCACTAAGAAACAATAAAAACACAGAAGTTCAATTTCAGAAAACCTGTCTCTTTTGAAAGGTTTAAAATGATACTTTGCCGGAGACTTTAGATTGCGGCTATCTTCTAAGGGATCATTTAAAACAACGTCACGAGAGAGATTTTATTTACTACATATAGTAATAGAACCTGGGCCAGTATAGAACCTGGGCCAGGTTCCAGACACCCTCAAAGGAGAAAAGTAGGCAGGTGCTTCTGGGTTCCTGCTAGCAGTTAAATCTATGGTGAGGTAGCTGGTATAGGGAGATAGGGAAAATTGATTTTTGTGAGTGAGGGTCAATGAGTTCAACACATATTTCCTGAGTGTCTCTTTTGTGCTTGGTGCTGTTTGAGGAGCCAGGGATATAGTGAGCAAGAGAGATAAAGTCCCTAGGGTCAGGCAGTTTACATTTCTAGTGTATTTTGGAGGCGTGTGTGTGACATTAGGCAAACAAGCAAGAAGATATCAGGTAGTGAGGAGTACTGTAGTAAAAACAAAATAGATCACGTAATGAGGCTGACAGGAGCTATTTTAGGTTGGATGCTAAGGAAGGGCCTCTCTGAGGTGATGACATATAGGTGGAGCCCTGAATGAAAGGAGGAAGCTGATATCTAGAGTCTTTTCTAGGGTGAGGGGACTCCCAGCAGAGGGCCCTCTCTTCTAGTGGAACCAAGCCCAGAGTGTCCAGGAAAAAGGGACATGACCTTGGTGTTTGATATTCAGTGAGCAGGGTGCACAGCAGTATAAAACACCATCTGGGTGGTGGGCATTCAGGATAAGGAGCACTATTTGATCCTAGAACAGTGGGTAACCTTTGAGAGGTTTTCCATTGGGCCATGCTTGGCTCTAGTTTAGGTCTAATAACATTACTCTAGGTTCCTGAGTGCAGAACAGACTGTGGTGGTCAAAGGTGCAGAGAAAGCAAGTGGGAAGCTATGGCATTAGTCCAGATAAGGGATGATGGCAATGTGAGCTGGGATTGCAGCAGTGGAAAGAGTGGCTGGATGGGTTGGAGGGCGTATGCTTTGATTGGAGGGAGCACCAGCACAACTTGTGGAGGAAGGACATGGCATGGGTCCCAGTGAGGAAGCGGGAGCACTCTTGGTTTCTGCCTTGAGTAAAAGGGGGGTGATGGTGGCATTTTCTGAGATGGAGAAGACTGAAAGATAAACAAATGTGTATAGGGAAAGAAAACCAAGTTGCTTTGAATGCTTGGGTATCTGTCAAGTTGGCAGCTTGGATAGAGGAGTCTGGAATTCAGGGGAGAGTCAGGACTGGACATATGATTTTCAGGGTCATAGAGTATTGAAGGTATTGGAAGCTATTATTCAATAGCTTGTATAAATAATACATATATTATATTATGTATTAAAGATTAGGGCCATTCTAATGGTTATCAGTGTCCAGGGATCTCTGGTTGGCAGGGAGTGGAACATGCATGGATATAAGATTTAAACTCTATAAATAAGAGGCTCTCATAAAAACACAGTGTTATCCTGCTTATGAATAAAGCAATACCATTGTTATCCTATTTTCAGGAAAGGAATGGTAACTTTTGCAAAGATGTAGGGAAAAAAATTGACATTTAACTGCTTAACATTCAGGATGAAGACTTTAATTTCTCAGTGTTATATGGGCATACTTCTACTTTCCCTCTCTCAGTTCAAATTCTGATGGAGCTCCTACCCATGCCAGGCCAGCTGAACATCACTGGAGGAGAGAAAACATGATGCCATCCTGCCTGCCAGGGAACTCAGAGCTCGAGAACAGCAATGGCGGTCGAAGAGCATGAACCCGACTGGAGGCTCTGAGTATGGAGAATCACAGCCCTCAGATGAGCAGGTGTGAATTTCTGGGAATGGGAGTATGAAATGAGAGGCAGCAATATGGACAGATTTTTTTAAGCTAATGAGAGACATGATGAAAGTAAAAACTGGCATCTTTGGTTTTATGAACAGATCATTAAGATGTAATACAAAAATATAGATAATCGAAAACAACAATAACACAACGTTTAGAGAAACTGTTTGCATAGCTAATCAGGAAATCTTTTGTTGTGCTTTGGTCTGAAGGAGGATTATTTGTTAAAAATCTGACTTGTTTAAAAATGATCCAAATTTAATCATTTGAGGAGAAACATGACATCCAAGTTCTGTATTTAATTTTATTTATACATTTTTCTCTCTTTTGCGTTGGTGGGAAAAAAAGCTTAAGCAAAAGAGAAGCCCATCAGGCTGAGTCTTGACAACTGGGGAGAAAAGAAAAATGAAGCCACAGTGATCAGTCCAGAGCAGAACTTGTAGGTTACGATGACAGGCCAGTTGCCTCAGTCAGGCTGGCTGAGCCAGCGTGAACCGAGGTCAGTGGTTATTAATCACTTGTCAAAGTCTGCAGGGCTTTATCATCTAATTATAGTTATAAGTATGTTTATATCACACAAACATGTGGCAAAGCTGCAAAGGATGCAAGCCTTCATGCAATCGGCGGTGACATTTGAAAAATCTACAGATAAGTGATAAATCATAAAACAAACACTTCAGAAAACCATGCCATTCATTACTGTTTGGGCATTTGGGAATTATTTTCTCCACTGTTTATTTCCATAAACATTTAGAACCTGACGGAGCCTTGGACTGCCTTCCCTCTTCCCCTAATTTTCCAATGAGTTGTAAAAATAGCAAGTATAATCATCATTTGAAATGAAAGACTGGTTATCGACTTCATCCATATGAACAGACAACCAGAATGTAATCACAGCTTATTTTATAAAACCCATTTCTGAATAAAAATATCTTGAGCTGTTCTGAAGAATCTCCATAAACACATAAATGGAGGTGCCTAAGGGACAGCTCTAAACCCCACAAACCAATAGATGGCATTTTCAAATAAATGACTTACGGCTGCAAACAGCATCCATTTTGCTCTATTTGGCAGCATGTACGTTTACATGCTAGGAAACATTTCTCAACATGAATGAACTGTGAAATTGTTTCCTCCTACCCAACACGCCTCTAAATTGTATTAGATTATGTTAGCCATTTCTGCACCTTGTCATAGAGGCTGTCAGTGCCCCAAGAGGCAGCATGGGTGGACACTGGAGGCAAGGGCCCCAGAATGTGAGATGCTGCCGAAATATCAGTCAGCATGTTCCACAAAAATAATAAGAAATATCAGACTCATGCCTAACGATGCGAAGGGAAATGGCTTTGTGGCAAATCTAGACACCAGGGGATATGATTACCATGTATCCCATCTCCATCCAATGTCAAGCATTGCCCTATAAGTGCAAGTGGATGCTTTTACTCTGAGGAAAATAATCTATGAATATATGCAGTGTTTTAGCTATTGGCATCCTGGAGTCAACTCTTCAAAATCCAAATTTGCCTGCTTTGTGAATTGCATGTTATCTTTAACTTTAATCATAAACACATATAACTAAGAAGGTAATTATGTTGCAGAGATAAAAATCTTTCCAGAGCAAAATGTAAACAGAAGACTGTGGGGATAGTGGTTGCTCTGTGACATTAATTAAGTTAATTGAGAACTGACTCTCCAAACATATATGTGTGTGGGCATGAGTATGGGTAGGACTATGAGTGTGGGTACAAATCTTAGGTTCTTAGTTCTCTGGAGTAGTTGTAGATATTTCACTGAAGCTAACGTGGCCACTTCTGCTCCCACAGGGCACCAGCATGTTCTCTCGATGGATCTGCATCCGCACATGTCCTCAACCCCATCATGTCCTCAACCTCAATGCAGATTACTCTGATCACAATTACACTTAATTCAGGAAACCAAGAGACTACCTGCCTCTCATGTGTTGTTCAGAGCCCCCACACGCAGAACTTTCAATCCAGAATTCAGGTTAGATGCTTGTTTATCCAAGGGGTAGACTTACTTGTCGTTTCATCTCTTATATAGTTTTTTTCATATTCATTAGCAGTATCTTTTAAATTTAAATTTTAGTGTACTGTGTTTTAGAGTCTAGATGTGAGATAGTTGTAAGAAATATAAAAAATACAAATTTTAAAAGAATCACAGTTTTCAATTTTAGGTTAACTGACATGTATTATATGATTCAATTTATCCCATTTTTATATGATGATCTTTGCTGACCTAATAATTTTATCATTGTCTTTATTTATGGCCCAATAATGTCTTTCTGCCAATTCTTTCAAGCTGCTGGATTTATGGAGCCAAGAGCCAAACCACATAATCCACAAGTTTTCTGAACAGCTAAATAATAATTTTCTAAGAAACTGTGTGGATAATCTGCTGGCAAAAGGGATTGACAGCATTTTAATTTTTGCTTTGAAAATTGGCTTTTTACTTTATTATGTAAAAATGTAAATTAATTTTCCCTAAATGAATGAACATTTAATTGGCTAAATAAAATATGATGTCTACTTGTCTGGTGAATTTTCTCATATTCTATCTTTGGGAATCAAATATTAAAAGAGATAGTTAAAGTTACACAGTACTACATCTGAACATTAATTAATTAATCCAACATTATGAGATTTGTTTTCTATGTAGGACAATACTCCTTCTGATGGTGGAATTGGGTTTCATATGTAAAGTCCATAATGAGTCTCAATAAAATCACAGAATCATGAAGCTAGAGGTCACCTGAGAGAGCATGTGACTCAAATCCTTTCCTTTACACATGAGGGTGTTCATATTATTGGTGATGTCTGAGATCAGATACTGGGTTACTAGCAGAATTAGGATGAGAATTAGGTCCTCTTTCTCCTTTTATTGAAACAAAAGGCTCATTTGACAGTAATTGGGTGGCTAACATATCTTAACTATATAATATATCTTAACTATCACATTCATTTGTTTCAGATTATAAATACTGATTTTGTTATAATTTGGACCAAAGTTGGATTTTCAGTTACCTTAAAAGTTTACTCATACATGATAAAAAGAGTTTATGAGCTGAAAGATTCTAAGAGATGTATTTACATGTCAAGAGACAATTGATTTTAAGAATGTTGAAACACCTTTTTATGTACTCTGAAATTACAAACTCAATTTGAACTCATTTTTTTTTTTTATGATAGTGGCAGTTCCCCCTACTAGATAATGACCAGATCGTGTGTATAGACCAGGAATACTAAGAAGTGATTACTTCTGATTAATAAAGTGATAATAAGTGATTAATAAAGAACATATACTCTACCTATGTCATAACATTCTGGGCCCCCTTAAAAGTCCTGTAAACCATGTAGGTGGTTTCCTGGGCAGTCATGTTAGTTTTACATGGCTCTGTTGGCTGTTCATTGCTGAGTGGACCGAAAGTGGATACTCGGCCCAACCTAGGCCAATCACATTCTCTCTCCTGGAAAGTAGGAACTGGAATTCAGACATAACCTGTCAAGTTCGGCATGTACTTTGAACTATAATACATAAACTCAAGAGCTGTCAGACAGCCATATGTGACTGGAAATAGAAAGCTGGTGCTTAGAGAGAAGAATGAACAGACAGGAAGAAGCAAGTAGAGATGGACTGAGGATATGCCTGGATGCCCTTGGGTTTCAGGGAACAGCCCTGTATTCTTTTTTTTTTTTTAATTTTTAAAATTTTTAATATTTAATTTTTACATTTTTAAATTTTTTTAAAAATTTGGGTTCAAAAATTCATCAGTTGGGCATAAGATCCAGTGCTCATCAAATCACATGCCCTCCTTAATCTCATCACCCAATTACTCTATCCCTCAACCCACCTCCCCTCTGGTGACTTTCAGTTTGTTTCCTAGAGTTAAGAGTCTCTCATGGTTTGTCTCCCTCTCTGACTTCTTATTCAGTTCCCCCCCCCCCTTTCCCTCTGATCCTCTGCGCTGTTTCCTATATTCCATGTATGACTGAAACCATATGGTAACTCTTTCTCGGACTTATTTTGCTCAGCATAATACTCTTCCATTCCATCCATGTTGATGTAAATGATAAGTATTCATCTTTTCTGATCAGCCCTATATTCTTATTTAACAAATCCTTCCTGTCTCTCTGTTTCTCTTTTAAGACCAGCTAAGTTGTTTTTTATATATTCAACCAATGAGTCTTAATTCAGATACTGTCACAAATATCACACTCTAGGGGTGCCTGGGTGGCTCAGGTCCTGGGGTCAAGCTCAGTGGGGAGTCTGTTTCTCTCTCTCTCTCTCTGCCCCTCCCCTTGCTCGTGCTCTGTCTCTCTCAAATAAATAAAATCTTAAAAAAAAAAAAAAAGGAAGTGACATGCTAGAGTCAGAGCTACACTGGTATGATACAATACTATCACTGGTATTCTTGTCCATTTTATGGGATAATTCACAGTATAGGTGAGAAAGCTGGACAATGAGAAGCACTCTAATAACTGAGATCCTGCAGATAGAGCTCAAGGTGGACTGATTTTTAATAAATTCCTAGCATTTAATAAATAGTTAATAAAATATATTGATTTGTGCTGATAAATGAATTTATTTTTTAGAAAACCATATAATATGACATATGTTTCAAGACACAAACTCCAATTTCCTTGTCTTTATTAGTGAGGTTAAAATGATAAGATTTTTCTATATTGACAAATGATTCATAATGCTAGTGACATTTTTGAAATAATGAAATAATTTTGAGATCAGCTTTTGAAATTTTGGAAAAAAGAGAATGGCTTTTGAACTAATATAAGCTATCATGATAAGTTTAAAGGGATCCGATAATACTAAACAATTCATGCTGAAATGTACTAAACATCACATATTGATTAAAATATCTATGCAAATAGAATATGAAATAAATTAACACTTAAAGAAAGCTTGCCATGTGCCAGAAACTGTGCTATGAGTTTTTCATGTATTCATTCATATGATTATCCCAAAAGAGCATTATGCCTGCATGACCCTGAGTTAAATGGTTTGTTCAAAGTCCTACAGCTAGGAAAAGGCAAAGGTATCATATAAACCTAGGTAGACTGTTAACCACATCATAGTAGTCTAAATAAGAAAAATAGCCTGAATTAAACCTTCTAAGGAAAAGAACTTTGGAAGCTCTTTGGAAGTTTTGGAAAACAATTTTGTGACATGAAGAAAAATGCACAGTCTTTTAAATAATAATAATAAAAAAGACACTTAGCTTATTAATGATTCTTACCGGGGGTTAGAAGGAGAAGGTGGATTCATTTCTTTCTGATAGTGGCGACCCTGGTTGACAGGCTGTAAAAGACAAAATGTTTGTGAGGTACTAATCAGGATAATGTTCTTTTCATACACTGTCCTAAGACTCTCATTGCTGTCATTTTTCTTGAGAA
Source organism: Canis lupus familiaris (assembly GCF_011100685.1). Taxonomy (NCBI): domain Eukaryota; kingdom Metazoa; phylum Chordata; class Mammalia; order Carnivora; family Canidae; genus Canis; species Canis lupus. The sequence continues at coordinate 32,143,424 of NC_049241.1, read as the reverse complement.
ATGATCTGCAAGAAGGGGCTGTTTATTTTACTGAAGACCCAAAGGCTGTTTGGGAGATCCAGCAAAGAACAAGGTGGCACACCTGAGAAAGAGCAGGTTATTTTAATGGCTGGTCACTGCATGAGATAGCATCTATGGTGCAATTAAAGTTCATGTGTGGACTCTTCCTCCTTGTGGAGTTTTTACACTGTTAACATTCATTGATATTTCCAGCTACAGTAAAATAAAAAATATCTCATGGATCTAATGCTGCACAGCAGGTATCAACAATAACTCAGAGATCCAGAGATAAGGATTATATATTTATGTCTTAACGTTAGTAAGTCTGCAAGGATAACTTGCATTTTCGCTAATGGAATTACACGTGTAAATCTTAGGTCAAAGTGGTCATTTCCCCAAGTGTATAATAAAGCTCCAAGCATTATGAAGTGAACTGAAAAAAATGGTGCCAGTACCTAACAAAAATGTGAAATCTCAACTTTTTCCTCTGCGAGAAATGTTTAAATGTTACTATTTCAAAACATCGCTAAACAACTACATCCCCAAAAAAGCTTTCAACTGTTGTCTCCAAAGGAATTTGTTTTTCTTTGTTCTATAAAGAGAGAAAATTCCATTATATCTGATACAAATTCTCTTTTTGAACATCAGCATGCAGTATTTTTCTTATGTGGTTAACAACCATGGAATTCTAATATGAAAATCATTTTTAACATTCTCATTTTATTACAAGGTGGAATTTGGAATACATTCTTGAATTGCATTTAAAGGATTTCCATTACTTCCTTACCCAAAAGGGTTTGTGTTAAGCTTTTCCTAACCTATAATGTGGTCTTATAGTGCTGACTCTAACAGAGGAAAACAGTATAGCAATGGTACCTGTACACATAGAGCACATATTCCTTATTTTCCACATACTCCTTATTTTCACAGGCCCTAAAATATTAAAGATGTGGGTCATGAGAATTCTTTAGAGTAAACTGTCTTCCTCTATAAATAATCTCTTGGAAGTGTTCCTTTAATTTAAATCAAACACACTGTCTGATAATCACAGTCACTTAGCCTGACTCTCTGTGATGCACCATGAATTTAAATGTACTCAGATACTTTGGTAATTGAACCGATATCAATGCATCACCATTTCAGTAATAAGAAACAACAGCTGGGAGAACAGAGGAAGGAAAAACATGTCATAAGACATATTTGATCTCACTGGAGAAATAAGACTTCCAGCAATTTGCAAGTGAAATTTGGTTTTATGATTTAGGCTTTATTATTTCACAGCAAGAAAGGAATTAGCAAGCAAAGGGTCTAACGGGTTCTCTAGAGCATCTCACACTGGTGCAGAAATACTCCCGATAATATGTTCATTGGTATTCGTCCAGTAGTTCAGCTATACTCGGGCCTCCAGTGAATGGGCCTCTGCCGATACACTTCCAGAGGCATTTCCATAGCTCTACACATCACAGTTCTGGCATTCAGGAAATTTCCATTTTCTTAATTTTACATCATTAATTCTATTTACACCTGTCTCCAACCCCCTTATTCCAAATGACTTACTCCATCCTCTGCAGAATAGAAATAGTTACAGAATCCTGTCTTGTTTGTGACTCAGCTCTCAGACTACACAGACTGACCCTTTCCGCATTTGCTCATGTCTATATAAAACAGATCTGGTGATGCAAGGAGTAAAAAAGAACACAGTCAACAAAAGATTCACATTTATAGTGGTTTCTAAGTGTTAGAAAATAAAAAAAAATAACCAGTGGAAATGTTTCAAAATAGTAAAGAGTGTTAACATGAGGGAACAGAAAGGTAAAAGAAAAAAATCCCATTAAAATAATCATAGGTTAATGGAACTCAGTCTGAAGAACCTGGTTCCTTAATTTCATTTTTAGTATTGAAAGCTAATTATCAAGTTGTTGCCCCCAAATATTTTATTCAATAACCAACTTTGATTTAAAAACAGGGTATCATGGCAGAGCATTCTGACTTGCACACATAAGTGGTATAAATAGACTTACATGCCCTAGCTGCTAGTGACTCAGTCAGTGAAGGATGCAAGTCTTTTTTGGAATGGGTATGTACAAAACTGGGTGGCCCCAATTCCCTTTCTCTGTATATGTCTCCTAATTTCATAGTCAGACTCAGAGACAGGAAGGGATTATGGGAATGATGGTGCTAAAAAGCTCCTTCAAGGTATTTCAGTTCCCATAACTTTGCTTTGATGCTTTGAAAGGGCAGACAGAGCTTTCACTTGGATGAGGTCTTTCTGTTTTCCTAGACCCAAATCAGAATGAATGAGAAATGTGCCTAATGGTTTCTAAAAGCTCTCTGAACATGGTGGGGTGGGGCTGGGGTGGGGGAATTGATGGGCTGTCTGAAGCCAGATGTCCCCATTCACAAATGGAAACAGATCTGTTTCGAGATATATGTAGCAGTAAACCTATTTGTACTGTTTCTAGGTAGGTAATATATAATGAAAGCACCAGGTAAAAAAAAAAAAATTGTTTTTGACTTTGGAATTCAGCCATATTCAGGGAATACCTTAAGAAGCAATAGAAGAAGAGCAACCAATACCTACTTTGTAGGTAGGTATATGACAATAATCAAATAACTATGACAATAATCATAGTACTAGTTGACATTTAATCAGCACATACTCTGTGTTAAATCCTTGGTAGATATTATCTCATTTGTTCCTCACAGCAATTCTGTGAATCAGATAGGATTAACAACTCCACCTAACAGAAGAGGAAATTCAGACAATGGGTGTTAATCCAAGGTCATGCCAGCCAACAACAGTGGAACCAGACTTTGAACCCAGTTCACTACAGTTTACCCTCTACTAGATTGTAGTGCTTAATCCAGCTCAGAGTCTCACCTATAGTGGTGAATACTGAAGTTCTTGAAAACACAGGTGACAAACTCAGTTCAGGTTATGGGAGTAAGAAAAAAAAGTGGTCTGAAATATTTATTTGAAATCTATATGACGACCTCCCTACCATAAATTAAATTAATTTGATTTCATTCTTCTGACATGTCTCTATATATTTAAAATTAAGTTTTGCCACATTGCTAAATTTGGGACAAACAAGGTGTAATAGATAATACTCTGAGAATGAGGAAGGTTTATTTCACGGGGTGACTTTCATAGTCACTAAACACAGAACAACTCACATGTTTCAGTATTATACTGACTCTAATATCAGTTTTCATATATCATGTCTATAGTGGTGTAAGAACATCTGCTCATCTGATTTATCTGCAGCTTAGCACAATCAACTAGTTACCTTTCTGGTTCAGGAGAATTAAAAGAAAATTCATTACACCCAAAGAGAGCTTCAAAGTTAATGAATCTGTAGATCAGAACAAATTAAGACCTATTAACTATAAAGAACCTGAAATGCCAATATATTATATATTGGAGATGTAGCAGCCAGTAATCATCCTGTAAAACACTGATATGCTGATGAGCAAAGAAATGGAACAGATTCTAGAAACTGAGGACCTTGTCCTTTTGGTGGCGCTGTTGCTATGCACTAGTGTCAGGAAAACGGAACTCCTAAAATTTGCTACTGAGCACAAGAAGCTTTGCTTTTTCCGTGATCAAGCTGCTAGAAATTTTGGGGTGAGGGAGAGAAGTGAAGGCTAAATAAAAGAACAGGAGATAAGATAATCCTGCCATGTTAAAAGGTAAAGACAATATTTTCATGGTGTTATGTTAAAACCGATGAAAATGGCAAAAATGTTGCAAGGTTAATCAAGACCATAAATAACTTGTCTGAGAACCTCACCATATGCTTGTAATTTTATTAAGTGCATTTTTGCCTCGTTTTTCTCCAAATATTATGCTCTGCAATTGCCATGTTGATGGATGCATGCAATGAGCATTTTTTTTTTTCAAACAAGCTAAGGAGACTTATGTGCTTGATATTAGATTATGGGAATTCTTAACTTGAAGGAATGATGGTTTTAGGGATTCTGCTTACAGGGTAGCATGCACATGAGGCATGCTTTTCTTAAATCACAGGTAAAGGCAGGACAGAGAAATAACGAAATATTGAAATAATAAAATAACAAAAGGGCTTATTTGTAAAGCTCTAAGAGGTTAAGTCTGAATTTTCATGGTTAAGCTCAAATCAAAACAAGCATAACAGAACCTCTACCTATCCTTATAGCCCTCAGTAGTCACAAAAAGGGGAAATATCCTAGAAATCTTTTCTGATCATTCAAGTGGCCCTTTGAGGAGAATAACTTTGGGGGAAGCAGCGGGTAACAGCTATGAGTTTACTCTGCTAGGCACTGGGCACATGCATTCCCTGCACGCATTCAATTCTCACCATGTCAATATGAGGAAGGCCTTTTATTATTCCCATTTTATAGGCGATTGTGCTGGTAAATGGCTGAACTGGGATTTGAGTTCAGGTAGGCTGAAGCAGAGTCTATATTCTTTTGGGCACCACAAAAAGCTGTTTCCATTAATAGCTACATTTTTTCCTTAAAAAGAAAACACACACACACACACACACACACACACACACACACACGACATGGTTTTATGCTATTGTCAATCAAAAGCCCTTACCAAAATAAAATTCACTTAAGAATACATTATAAGCATCTCCTAGCTCCCTTCCTAAGGCTGCCTGGAGCTGAGTTTTTGAATAAATCTCATGAGGGCTACTCCTAACAGAAACCCTCCAAAATTGATTACTTGTAGCCTGGTTTCCACAGAAGTTGTAAAGTATTGTTTTAATTGAATTTGGTTCTAAGTTAGAAACTTTGAAAAATCTGTCTGTCAAAGGCCAATGGATTTCTCAGTAGGTTTGATTTATTTAGCAAGAGATGCCTACAAAAGCCAATTTGCTATGAGAAATATGGTTACATTTAATTACACTTTTAAATGACTAATTTATTATATCTAAACACCTTTTAAACAGTACATATTACTCTAAACTGTACAGATGCTGAGGAAAGCTGAGGAATCAAAACTTGTAGTAAACACAATAGATTTTGCTAAAGACTCTTCATTTTACTCTGCACGGGCTTCCTGGTTTCAGACTGCAGCGTGTGTGAAGTCCTCCGGTGAAGATACTAAATTGAACGTGACCTGCTTAAATCTCCTTTTAAACCACTGGTCATCAAGCCCCGTCTGTATTTTCCTTTGTCTGTATATTTAATATCCACTTATCAAATCTTGAATGTAAAATATTACCTGCATCATTCAGGGTTTATTTAAGCAAAGCAAAGCTGATGTTTATTTTGGATTTTTTTTTTTTTTTTTTTTTTTTAAGATTTTACCCATTTATTCATGAGAGACACAGAGAGAAGGCAGAGACATAGGCAGAGGGAGATGCAGGCTCCGGGACCACGCCCTGAGCTGAAGGCAGATACCCAACCGCTGAGCCATTCAGGCGTCCCTATTTTGGAATTCTGATGAAAACTACCTTATCGTAGAATAAAAAAAGGAATCTTTTCAATATTACTGATTGATTCATTCAATCCATGACTAACAATCAGTGACTGAAAGTGACCTCATGCCAGGCATTGGTACTGCCTTCAAGGAGCTCATAACCAGGCCTGGGGCACATTGCTAACCATGGTTCCCTCATGTGGTAAACGCTAACGTTGAGATTGAAGATAATGGGAACCCACAGAAGGAAGAAATAATTCTGCGCAGGGTGGTTGAGAGTCAGAGAGGGTTTCATGAAGCAGTGACATGTGAGTTGGGTCTTGGAAAAACAAGGGAATGTTCCAGGTAGAGAAGAGGGATGGAGGGTCTTTCTAGGCAGAGGGAAGAGCAAGATGAGCAGTGACACGATTGACATGATCTGGGTACAGGGCATAGCAGTGACAGGTAAGCTGCACGGTGTAGCTTGGATATGGGGGCGTTTGTTCTATGTTGGCTAGGGGTGGGTAATGATGGCAAGACAAGCAAAGATTCATTTCAAGTTCTGTTCAAGGTGATGGAGAAACAAGTAGGCTATCTTGTGAAAGGAGAGACTCTACTCTCACTTCCATGGATTTAATTCTGTTCCTTTTCGGAACTTGGAATTCCTTTTCCCTTTCTTTCCACATGATGAGCTTGCACTCATTCTGGAACACTGGCTTAACTGTAGTTTTCTTTCTCTGTGAAAGTATTCCTGAAACCAACAGATAGGAACAATTGCTTTCTTTGATGTGGGCCTCTCTTCTATATCAATTTGACCTCAGAGCAGATGATCCTCACCACCAGGTGCTCAGATGGGAGGTACAGAGGTACTGGGAGACTGAGGGAATGCAGATGAAAAATCAAGTGCTAAGGTTATGGTGTTAAGTAGGGAGGGCTAAAATCCTGAGGTTTCTTTGGATTTGGAAATGAAGGTGTGGGAGCAGTGAGATGTCTTCCATATTTCTGGGAGTGTGCCACTGTGGATGGCAGCGCCATTGAGATCCACAAAAAGCAGGATACCATTGTGATAAATTTATAAGTTCGTTCCTTTCTTCTTTTTCACTCTCCCTACACAACTTCTAAAGAGAAAGGCATAAGCTCTCAGAAAGACCACAATGGTTCTTGTAAATTGCTCTATTTAAACTCTATATGAGCAACAAGATGCAGAGTTCATTAAGAAATGCAATTTTCCATTTGGTGCTAGTTCCAGTATTGAAATAGACTGAATTTGATGCAATAATAAACATATCTTATGAATACCAAAGGTGGGCTTTTCAATTATTTTCTCAGTCTAAAAAATAGACTGTTTTCTATTTCTCATTTGTTCAAATGGAAGGGTTATCAAGTTCATTACCAGTGGTGTTATTTTTGGCTATATACTTTTAGAGCAGAGTAGTTGTTGTGCATGAGGACTGTAGTCCTTGCCAGCACAGGACAGTGATGAGAACACGGTATCCAGGGCAACCAAGAGCTCAGCCTTTTCAGTCCATAAATAATCATTCCTTAGTTTGCCCTTTGTCACGTTGGTCTCCAAGCTACTTCATGACAGAATGAGCTCGTTCAGGAGGCCACTGTTCTCTTTCTTACTTTCCGTTTAAATGACTGCTGAGGAATATTTTATAAGAAAGGCAATATTTCAATTCCCTTGTAAACTGCATTTGCAAAAATCTGCAACTTACCTTTATGTTCTTAGATCTGGCTACAAGAATACTCTGGCACAGGATATTTTTTTGGTTGGGTAGATAATCTTTGGCACCAAGCTTGCTGGAGGCCTTGTGCATACTTGATCATTTAGTTTAATGAAAAAGTAAGGCAAGAGAAGCCTGGAGGGTGGCAAAGTAGGGATAAAAAACACTCATGAAAACATCATTCTTCTCCTACATCTCCTTAAAGCCAATCTGAATTCTTCCATAAAGACATGTATGTACTCTCCAGAGCAGAAATGACACCATCCACTGGATATCGCGGGCACACATGTGGCAAATTAAGTCACACATTGAGAAGTCACCCTGTCACGGTGGTGAGAAGTTCAGACTCAGGAGTCATGCCAAGCTAAGTCTGAATCACTACACTCAAGAGTCTCCATTTTCTCACCTGGAGAAACAGCACTTACCACCTAAGACAGCAGTAAGGCCTGAGTTAGATGACAATGGGAGTCCTAGTGCCAGAGCCTCTGAGATTTCTAACATCTACAAAGATTCTGGAGACGTGGAAAAAAAAATTCTTGGGAGAGAAAATTGTAAAATTAGTAAATATTTAATTAAATACTTAAAACATATGTTATCCACTGTCAACTACATTTGAATTCAGCCTTTACATAATTTTATATAAATATAGTTACTCAATTTCATATTTCCTTTCACAAATTGTATAGCAAAAAGTGATATTTACTGTTGGATGAAAGTGCATTTTAATATGTTTGATTTGATGTTGAATGTGGGCCTTATAAGTAAGTATAAGTAAATTATAAGTAAATTTCCTATAAGTAAGGCCTATGGAGGTCTTAAAAAGTCTCTAGGTACTTAAGGAAATGGTAGCTCTAATTACCACTATTTTTTTTAAAGATTTATTTATTTATTTATGATAGACATAGAGAGAGAGAGAGAGAGAGAGAGAGAGAGAGGCAGAGACACAGGCAGAGGGAGAAGCAGGCTCCATGCTGGGAGCCTGACGTGGGACTCGATCCCAGGACCCCAGGATCGTGCCCTGGGCCAAAGGCAGGCGCTAAACCGTTGAGCCACCCAGGGATTCCCCCTCCCCCCTTTTTTTATTACCACTATTAAAATACTGATTCTACCATACTGCCTTATGACATTTTTAAAGCTGTATGGGACTGTTCTATCAACGTTTCCACTTTGTCTTTCCAACTCAGCCATAACATCCCCAAGGACAGAAGTGAAGAAAACAGACTGAATCAAAACACTGGGCTCTACTCTGGGCTCTACCACTGACCAGATGTGATGGCTTGGGCCCAGGATAGTTTAGTTTCTTCACCTGAAAGACTTTGACCTGATCCAGGTCCTCTGCTGGTCTATAGTGAGGAGGATGGGCCATATATAAAAGTGCTTTAACTGTAGAAACATATGGGGAAAATATAAGCTGCTGAAGCATCTGCAGTGCCTACCACGGCCCTCAGACACAGGGAGGAGACAACATCTTTTCTGTTCATTCATTTAACAAATACTGAGCCTTCTCTATGTGCCATGGCCTGAGTTAGAAGCTATGGATGCTGTCAGACACCCAGAATTGAAAGTAAAATTATTCCTTTTTGCTTTCATTGTATGTTTATATATATATTATCCCACAATTAACATACATTATTTGAAGGTAAGAAAGACAATTTAAGAAAAGACAATGCCCTCAGATTTAAAACACTATTTCACAATGGGGCCCTGAATATTTCTTTCTTTTTTTTCTTTTTTTAAAATATTTCTTTAGTTTACTTTTAAGTAACCTCTACACCCAATGTGGAGCTTGGAGTTACAACCTCAAGATTAAGAGTCGCATGCTCTACCAACTGAGCCAACCAAGTACTTCTGAATGGGCTCTCAAGATTTCTCATGGAGAGTGTTCTCATGCTGGCTCTAGTTTTCCCAGGCAAGGCTGGGCTTTGTTAGAAAGGCTTTGTCTGACCTTTATTAAGGCAATAAACAAATACCCAATGTCTTGGACTCACAGGTGGCAGGCAGGAGTTCCAAGTGGTTGTATCATCACTGCTGGTACTGATGCTGACGTTACAGTTGTCCACCTGGGATGCACTCAGGCCGTGGGAAGCCCCTGTGTCCTCCAGTTCTTCATTCTGTTGCCGACGCAGGCTTGCCAGCATTTGCAACTCAGATTCACTCATCTGGCTGGGCTGATAGTTTCTCCAATCATATTCCTGATCAAAACAGAAGAAAGTGACATAGTACAGGGTCACTTGATCGTTCTTAATAGACAACCAACAAATGTTACTCTAGAGCCTTCACCCCTTCAGTGGCTCTCCACTGACCGAGGCCCAGACCCCAATGTGCCCTTATACAATGCCTGCCTCACCTGACTCACCTAGTCTTTTTGCTTCTGGCATATCAGCCACACTGTCACTCAGTAAGGTCCTGAAGAGCATCAAGGTCATGTCTGCCTTAGTGCCTGAGCAAATGCTAGCCCTCTAGGCCCATGTGTCCCACATGCTGGCTAATGCCTAGGGACCTTTTAGGTCCCAAATTATGTCATCTCTCTGGGAAGCCTTTCTTGACAATCACAAACTGGGTGGCCCCTCCACTAAGTGCTCTCAGAAGGTGTTCATAAATCAGAAGGTGTTCATTTTTCGTATTTATCACAATTGGAGTTATGTAATGGTTTTTGGCATTCATAGGTAGTCTACAAGCTCTACAAAGGCAAACACAACGACTGCATTATACTCACTGTATTTCCCATGTCTGGTACTTGACCAGTAGTTGATGAAACAAAAATTCAAAAGGTTCTCTTTTTTTAAAAAAGAAAAATTACTTTCCATATAAAAGTCCAGTTTATAAGAATACTGATGAATTTCATCACTGTGAACATTATGACCAAACACATTCAAGTTATAGTAAGATTGAGAATGACTAATGCTGATAAAAGCCATCAAATAAAATCTAATCTTAAAATGGGAACATGTAAGTTTTGAAAGCCAGAAAGACCTCACAGCTATTATAAACACTTATGCTGATATGGACTTTACTATACATGTAGTCTGTCAGGCATTTTTCCCCCAAGAATATTACTACAAATATTTAGAGGGTAACATAAATATTCTTTCAATGTACAGGGAAGAAATTGTCATATAGAATTTTTAAAGCCTTTTCTTTCTCTGTGGTCTAAACCAAATTTGACAGCAAAGGTTAATTTCAACATCACTAAAGTTAGCAAGCATCACATCTGAGTATTGATTTACATCTAGGACTGCCATATAACTTAAAAACAACCTTGAAATTTTCTTATCCATCTGCAAACATTGGTTATGCTCAAAAAGGTTTGTTTCTTTTTTTTAAGATTTTATTTATTTATGAGAGAGAGACAGAGAGACAGAGATAGTGACAGAGATATCAAGAGAACACGAGCGGGGAGGAAATGGAGAAGCAGGCTCTCCGCTGAGCAGGGAGCTCAACATGGGGTGGACTGAGCCACTCAGGTGCCCCTCAAAAAGGTTTGTTTCATGGGGCACTTGGGTGGCTCATTCAATTAAGCATCTGGCTCTTGATTTTGGGTCAGGTCATGATCTCAGGGTCATGGGATTGAGCACTGCATTGGGCTCCACATTGGGCATGGAATCTGCTTGGGATTCTCTCTCTTCCTCCTCAACCCCCACATTCTTCTCTTAAATAAGGGTTTTGTTTCATGACACACTAGAATATTTTAGATACTCAAATCTTTACACTTACTTTCTCGGAGGACCCTTTGATACAGCTGCTGCCTTCTCTTCTTTCCTGCCTCATAGGGATGTAAAAAGTTAAGAAAATATTAATTAAAAAAAAGTCCTGGTGTTCTTATGAAGTTTTAAATAAAGACTATCATTATCATAATTTGGAGTTTATGAAAGCTTGTGATCTAATAATGTGATGTAGAGATTTTCTGGAAAGTTGCTAGTGGAAACTCATTTAAAATTTTAAAACTCATGGCTCCAGTGGCCTGGCACCCTCAGAGGCTATGCAATCTCTAATAGGAGATTTCAGGAGTATTTAATATGTTTTGAGAGTTCCTGGGACAAAAGAGATATCACAAGAAGAACAAAATTTATATTCTAATGAAAGACACTTAAAAGAAAAACATAAATTCATTAATTTACTCTACAAATACTGAGACCCTATTATGGGCTAGGAACTGTAGATGCTAAGTCTGCTCAGAACTCTGAATTTTCATGAATTTATTTCCTACAATAGTAAAATGTATTCTGACAACATGTTGGAAGAGGCAGGCAAAAATGAGCCGAGAGAAAGAACTGACTTTCTTCAGGGTCTGGTGGCAGAGACAGGTAATTAACTTAGTCCCCTGATACATTCTTGATTTGTAATCTTTTAAACCATTTCAAAATCACTGGAAAGGCTAAATCACTTAATATTATATAGTTTTTAAAAGAACGTTTGTAAGAACGTCTTCACATGAAAGGGGACTCTAGCACAAGATGGCATCTAACTAAACTATACAGCTCAGGAAAGGCAAGTGCCTTATCTAATTCTATCTCCAAAAGGCCCAAAATGTTACATACAACCCAATTTTGTCTCAAAATATCCTTATAGGAAAGAAAGGAGACATTATCAGTTGGATTTGTTTTAGGAAGGAGGTAATGGGCTCAAGGCTATACAATTCAGCTGTGCTCAGATTCCCAGGCAAGTCCTTCCCTCATGAAGCCAGTTGAGCTACTCATTTTCTTTGATCTTCAGACATTTTTAGAAGCCTAATACAGTGAAGTCACAAAGACAAGTGAGATGTGGCTCCTGCTTTCACAGGCTTTACAATCTAGTAGGACAATCAAGAAATAGAAAGAAAGGAGCATAAAATAAGGTAGCATGGGGGTGCCTGGGTGGCTCAGTTGGTTAAGTGTCCGACTCTTAATCTCAGCTCAGGTCTTGATCTCAGGGTTGTGAGTTCAAACCCTGCACTGGGTTCCATGTTGGGCGTAGAGTCTATTTAAAAAAAAAAAAGTAGTACATATTTGGGTATAGTACTAGTTAATCATGCAGTGTCTTGATCATGATTAAAAGGAAAGGAAAACTGATAATTCCAGCAAAATGATAAAACACAACAAACAAAAGTAACCTTATAACTTGATGCCCTTCGCCTCTCAAACTCTCAAGATATTAAGGCAGAATAGCTTAATCCATCAAACATGTGCCTATAGAATGTTGTGAGCCCCAGATAAGAACTGGTTTTACTAAGTTCTAAGGCTAAGTTCACAATGGTGGTGTAGAGTCAAAATGAGACACGGGCATGAGTTAGTAAGATCAGGTGAAGAAACTCATTTCATTCTATATGGATGGGAGAGTAATAAAATTGGGAGGAAATTAGGCTGTTATTCTCATTCTGGAACCTAGAAAATCTCTGAGACTCTCTTTCTGAATCAGATTTGCATTGTGACAGTGGCTGACATTCCAGCATAGGGGACATCATGCAAAAAAACCTCTTCATAGAAGTCTACCATACTAACCCTGACTCTTTGTATTCTTTTAAGTTACACCAAGATACAGAAACTGCTACTACAAAGGGGATGGTGGCTGTTAGACCAGAACATAATGTGAAAGGCATGTGAGAAAAGGGAGATAAACCATAGTCTGGCATTTCAGAAAAGAGAGAGGTCACCTCTTGTAGCATCAGTCAAGCCTCCTGGAGGAGACGGTCTCTAAGCTGGACCTCAAAGGATAAGAAGGGTGATATGGCAGCACATTTTTAAAGTTTTTTTTTTAAAGATTTTATTTATTCATGAGAGACACAGGCAGAGGGAGAAGCAGGCTCCATGCAGGGAGCCCGACGTGAGACTCGATCCCAGGTCTCCAGGATCATGCTCTGGGCTGAAGGCAGATGCTCAACCTCTGAGCCACCAAGGGATCCCTCATATTCTTTTTTTTAAGGCATTTTAAAAAAGATTTTATTTATTCATGAAAGACACACACACACACACACACACACAGAGAGAGAGAGAGAGAGAGAGAGAGAGAGAGAGAGGCAGAGGGAGAAGCAGGCTCCATGCAGGGAGCCCGAGGCGGGACTTCATCATGGGACCCCAAGATCATGCCCTGAGTCAAAGGCAGACGCTCAACTGCTGAGCCACCTAGGCATCCAATGGCTGCATATTTTAACCATCAGAACATGGGACAAGCTAGCAGTATGGAGCTTATATTCATAGAAAGCATTAAGTACACTAGAAATACTTATACATACTGTTTCAGAAATGAAATCAGCAATAGAGTTCCAAAATAACAAGGATGAAAATACCTAGAATTTCATCTATAGCTTTTGGCTTCCACTTCCCTGGCCAAGTCTTATTAAAAGCCTATGATTCTGTCAAAAGATATATTCTTATTGCATCATATGATATCTCTATTTTTTATTTTTTGAGTAACCTCTATACTGATCTCTACCCAAAGAAAACAAAAATATTAATTTGAAAAGATATATGTGCCCCTATGTTTATTGCAGTATTATTTACAATAGCCAAGATATGGAAGCAGTCCAAGTGTCCATCGACAGATGAATGGATAAAGATGTGGTGTACACACACACACACACACACACACACACACACACACAAATATTAGCCATAAAGAAGAATGAAATCTTGCCATTTGCAACAACATGGATATATCTAGAGGGTATTAATAATGCTAAGCGAAATAAGTCAGACAAAGACAAATACCATATGAGTTCACTTAAATGTGGAATCTGAAAAAGAAAACAAATGAACAAACAAGCAGATTATTTAATTATTATTAATTGCTGCCACTTTACTCTGGACCTACTTAGTAGGGGCAAAGAAGGCATTTTCTAAAGCTGGGGAGTCAGTTTCAATGCTAGTTTCAAATTTGTATTATTAAGAGTTTTGAATCCGTAATTAGAAAGTTTTGGAAGTTTTTTAAACTCCAACACAATAGCAAGAAAAGTAGCAGAAGTCCATTTTCCAATGCTAATTTTAAACCTCAACTGGCATTTTAATATGAAGACTAATCTCCTCTCTATTGCTGTTTGCAGATAGTGTTTAATTTCTACATTGACATTTTAAATACAAGCTGATGGTAAATTAGTATTGCAGGGTATCTCTTCACCAACTAGTACCCCTTGAAGATTTGTTTCAAATTTCTAAGCATGTATCTCACAGGAGAGTTGGCCCTCATTCACTGGTGACACAGGCCCACAGAAGATAAGAAAGAAGACAGAAATCTCAGGCATGAGTCTCAAGTGACACATGATTGAGCAAATAACTCATTCGCAATGTATGGTAGATTTCAGCATATCTCTTCACAATGCAGAGAGGTAAATCGTATGAAGACCAAGCTGCAGTACAACTTGAAAAACTCTGCTACATTAAAGGGATGCTATGTCAACCTAACAGCAGAAATCAGGAGGCACACTATACGAAAGAAACAACTGGTCAGAATCTAGACTGCATTTTACATCAACGGTATTCGTGTTGACCTAGTATTACTTAACCAGACCCAATGCCACCTCTGAAATGTCTGTCACAAACATTTTGGCTTGTAACCTGGAGACACTTCACAACTCCTGACTCAATTCACACTTCATCATCTATGTATACTAACCCCTTAAGAATGTCTCAGTAGAGAATTCTTGAGTAATTTAAATCCAATAGTAGCAAAAGTCCTTGCAAAGAGGTAGCTTTCTATCTCACAGATATAGCTCTCTTTTTGAGGAGGAAGACCATGAAAGTATTTTTTAAAAAAGATTCTTATTTTGATGTGCCGTATTTGTTTACCCTTTTCAATAATGGCTTCCACACAACATACTTCCGTACGTTTTGTCTCAGTAGTCAGCCTGCTAATTTTCAGAAAGAATTCTCCGACAACCACAGCTCAATTCTTATAAACCTTAAAGGGATTTGATAAACAATTTGTAATTTCCCAGCATCTATCTACCGAGTTCAGGGTACTTCTTGAGTTTAACAATCAACTACAGACGAAAGGAATCTAGTAAAACCAAATGGAACAGGTTTTATATTACATTCAAGGATATGGCATCTCTAAGATGACTGTAGCCTTGTATATGGGATAAGCAGAGTAGTCATTCAATACATGGTAGTTTAAAATATTATTTAAGGAACCAAGAGGAAAACAATTACTGAACCTGCTTATAGAAATGGAAATAGCAGAGGTAAGCCAACTGACGTTTCTGGAGTGGGAAGATAACTTTAAGTTCAGATTGTTTTAGAATGTAGAATAGTTTGGTTGTAATACAGTAATGACAGATATACCAACAACTGTGCATCCTTCTGCATATTAAAATACTGTGAAGTGGGGTGCCTGGGTGGCTCAGGTTAAGTATCTGCCTTTGGCTCAGGTCATGATCTCAGGGTCCTGTGATTGAGTCTTGCAATGGGCTCCCTGCTCAAGGGGGATCTGTTTCTCCTTCTTCTGCTCCCCCCACCCCAGCTTGTGTGAGCTCTCTCTCTCTCTCTCTCTCAAATAAATAGATAAAAATAACGTGAAGCTTAAAGTGGCAATGGAAGTTAAATTGCCACATGATCATAGGATTTTTTAAAAAAGATTTATTTATTTATTTATTTATTTATTTATTTATTTATTTATTCATTATAGACCTAGAAAGAGAGAGAGAGAGAGAAGAGAGAGAGGCAGAGACACGGGAGGAGGGAGAATCAGGCTTCATGCTGGGAGCCCGACATGGGACTCGATCCCGGGACTCCAGGATCGTGCCCTGGGCCAAAGGCAGGTGCCAAACCGCTGAGCCACCCAGGGATCCCTGATCAGGATTTTTTATTTTGAGAGGCAGAGATGGTGCACACGTCCGTGAGTGAGTTTGGGGTGGAGGGGTGGGGGGTGGGAAGGGCAAAGGGAGAGGGAGAGAGAGAATCTCAAGCAGGCTCCACACTGAGGCTTGCTTTCAAGACCCTGAGACCACAACCCCAGTCAAAATCAAGAGTCAGACGCCTAACCAACTGAGCCACCCAGGTGCCCTGATCCCAGAACTTTTTCAGTGACCTTTAATGGGGTCGTGGACTAGGGTAGTAGAAGGTGAACCAACTTTTCTGGCCAAACTCTCTTGAGTTTGACACTCCGCTTTGTCACTTACTAGATGTGAACTATCTAAAGCCTCCCTGCTTCCTGGTCTGTCAAACAGAAATAAGTGAGGCCTCTTATGAGGACCAGACATGGATACTGGATGGAAAGCACTGGGCACCTTGTAGAGGACTTGGCATGTGGCAAGTGCCCTAAATTCTTAAAGTCACAAACAAGGTTCTTGAATCAAAGACCCCAATCTCAATGGGTCAGCAAATATTGTCTGCCTAAGGCCTCTTCCATAAAATAGGAAAATGGCAAGTATGATTTGCTCCTTTAAAATTAGGAAAACCATTGTATATACAGACGAATACCCACCATTTGTTCTGACATGGATGGAACTGGAGGATATTATACTGAGTGAAGTAAGTTAATTGGAGGACAATCATTATATGGTTTCACTCATATGGGGAATATAAAAAATTATGAAAGGGATTATAGGGGAAAGGAGAATGAGTGGGAAGAATCAGAGAGGGTGACAAAACAGGAGAGACTCCTAACTCTGGGAAATGAACAAGGGGTGGTGGAAAGGGAGGTGGGTGGGGGGATGGAGTGACTGGGTGATGGGCACTGAGGGGGGCACTTGACAGGATGAGCACTGGATGTTCTACTATTTTGGCAAATTGAACTCCAATAAAAAAATATACAAAAAAATAAAATAAAATTAGGAAAACCAAGACATCAAAGCGATGGATTTCTGCAATAAACATTTGACTAGTAGGATGCTAACCTTTAAAATACTGGAGAACCGACAGTAAGAAGTTATAGTGTGTTAGCTAAACAACTAATCTGTTTCAATTGCTTCATACTTCTGATAGTCTCAGTTTTTTGTCAAGTCTTTCTATGTACAATTTCTGAAACTTCTGAGAATCTGAAACTGCTCCTTTTCATTAGAGGAACTGGCACATTGTTTGGAGATATGAAAATGTCCTAATGACTTCTGCAGTTCCATATCATCACCCAAAATTTGGACCGTAATTCCATTTTTAAATATTTTAAGATACTTCTACTCTGGACCATTTTGCTTTGGTCAATAACTAAATTAGACACTAGATGCAAAGAGTTTGTTTTACTCAAAGGAGTAAGTTTGGACTGAAAACAAAATTGAAGCAAATTCCACCTGGAAAATTTCTATGCTTAATGCAAATCCTTTTACTGGTAGCACCAATGTTATTTAATCACCAAACTCTGTAGCTCCAGCGATATCCCCAGCAGTGCACTGACAGATAAAATTCAGGTAATGACTCTGTTTTTTTTTTTTTTTTTCCAGAGGCAAGGAAAGAGTATAGTTTTGACAAAACATGAAATCACAAACTCTTCCCCAAAGGCAACTCATTGGTAGGAGTGTCCAATGTAATAAATGACACATTCTCTCCATGGTTAACACTATGGTTTATAGTGTTAAGTGCTACTAGTCTTTCTGTGTTTCATTCACCCCATCAGCCATGAAGGGGTGATCTATAATTTAGCTCTGGGAATAAGGCAGACACACAGAGGGTACTCTCTGGGGAATGACTGGAGAAACACCAGGTCCTGCTTCTAAATATTTTTCTCTCTTCAGTGAACATTGAGAAAATACCAACACGCTACCTGACCATTAATTCATTCTTATGTCAGCATTTGATTCAATTATTAACAGAGGGCAAGAAATGCATATAGCTATCACTTATTGAACAATACCAATAATTAGCTTCTGGAATTTTATTGAATTTGAAAAAGTTTGCTTTAGAATGCTAGGCACACTGGTTTGTATTTCTAACTACTCAGACATGAGTAGAAGAAAATAACTTGTTGGATTATGAACCTATTTCATTTAATACTCATTATGACCCTATGGAATAAGTTTTATTATTTTCTCCAAGGTGATAGATGAGTTAACTGAGGTTCAAGGAAGTTAAGAAATGTGTCCAAGGTCACGTAAGTAAAGAGAAGCAAAGCCAAAATTAAAATCCAGGTCTGTCTGATTTGAGTTGGTGCTCTGAGCCATGGTGTCCACTGCTCTTGACCTCTCAGAAGAATGAAAATGTAGATAGACATGATCTTTTGGGAAGGTCCTGAAGGTAGCAAAGGTGAAGGCCATCTATCAGGTGGCCCAGGAAAGCATGAGGCCAGTGAGCACTTGTAGTAGTAGTCTTGGAATGAGGGAGAGTCACTGGGTGAACTTGCATAGTTGGGCCAGGATGATTGACATATGTATAGCACACAGGGCAACCTAACCCCCAAACAGGTGTTTTGCAACAATGGAATACTGTTGTAATCGAAGGAAGTCAGGGGTCAGAAAGACATTTATGAATTCTTCAAACAATGGGGTATTTTTTGGAAAGACAGCTGCAAATGGCATACTTGCGTGGCAAATTCAAAGAGAGACAGATGGTTTCCCTTCGAATACAGAGTATTATATATCCTAGAAAATGCAGAACTTTATGTAATGGAACAATGCCTTTAGAACTCTAAGATAATTTACAAACTCATTTTCCTCCAAGTTTGTAGAGTACAAACTGCATAGAATAGTAAACCTCTATTATTTAAAAAAAAATATGGGCTCATATTCATCAGGGAGGCAGTCAAACTAATCCTTTTTTCATTATCCAAAGGAAAAGGCTTGACAATTAAAAAAATTATACCATGGCTTAAAACACTTTTAACAGCGTCCTTCCATAATTTAGTTTTTATTTTTTAAAAATAAAAATGTGAAAATTAAACTCAAAAGTCATATGGGATTCATTCTATAGTTTTTTTTTTTCTATAAAAAGTCAAGTCTTATTTTTGCTAAGGAGAATACATGAATTTGTAACTGGTAGCATATTTTGTCTTTCTTTTGAAAATAACCATTCTTTAGTAAGTTCAAACTTTTTCTAGAACCACAAAGCCTGTTATATAGGCCTTTTTGTTTGTTTGTTTAAAAATGCACATAATGACACTTATGGGTTTAAAATGATTCATTCAAAACTGTTTGAATGCAGTCATACATGTGGAAAAGTTTAATTACCAGCTATCTACATGGTTACGATATTACCCAGAGGGCTGTACTTGTTTCTTAATTAAAAATATTTGAACTTAATAATAGGGAACTCTATTTAAAAATGAATAAAACATTGCAAGGAGGAAGTTTACCAAGTAGTTAGCAAATCGATTTCTGTAAGTGTTCCTTAAGAATTACTAGTCCTCTGGCATACCAGGGGATTAGGAAAATAGTTCTCCTGCATCTCCTTTTGTAAAAGCCTTTAATTAATTGTCCTTTGTCATAAAGTCACTTCATGTTGGCACTTTGTGAGAGCAGATTTTATTTTTAAAGACTTATTTATTTATTTGAGAAAGCACACACATGCTCAAGCACAGGGGAGGCGGAGGATGAGGTGAGGAGGCAAAGGGAGAGGGAGAGAGAATCTCAAGTAGACTCCCTGCTGAGTGTGTAGCCTGCTGCAGGGCTCCATCTCACGACCCCTGAGATCATGACCTGAGCCCAAATCAAGAGTCAGACACTTAACCAACTGAGCCACCCAGGAGCCCCATGTGAGAGCAGATTTTTAATGGGGTGTGTCCACTTATAATTCCTGATTGCAGTACCTTGATGGCTGAGTTGATGGCTCAGGTCTGCTCAGTCTTCCAGAACCCAGAGAATTACATAACCATCCTCCTTGTTGCTCAGATCCCAAATCTGAGAGTCATCGTTAATTCTACCCATTTCCTCTTCCCTATATCCTGTCTGTCCTAGCTCCCAGTTATTCCTGGGATCTACTACTTTTCTTCATCTCCACTCTGATCTATCAGAGTAATGCCTCAACTGCTTTCCCTGCATCCACCCTTGACACAGCAAGAGGGAAGTTTTTGAATGTAAATGTTGTTGCGTTGTTTCAAACCTTACAAAGACTTATCATTGCATTTGAAGTAAAGGCCATCCTTCTCACCGTGGCCATCCTGATCTTACATGATCTGGACCCTGTGTGCTGCTCTGACCTCATCCTTCACTACTTTCCCCTTCTTCTATGTCCCAGCTACGTGGATCTTCTCTATTTCCCAAAGATGCCCATTTCAGAAGCTTTGTACCTCCTGTTCCTAATACCTGAAACATTATTCCCAGGTTCTTTGCATGACTGGCTTCATATTAAACTTTAGATCTCAGATCAAATGTTATCTACTCCATCAGATAATATCTAAAGTACCCACCACTCTAGCCAATCCTGTTCTCTATTACATCACCTTGTTTTTGTCTTCCTGCACCACTTATCATAGTTTATAATCACTTTATGTACTTCCTTGTATGTCTTTATTGTCTTAAGCCCCCCAAGGAGACAGGCCTCATCTGTTTTGGTTGATGTATCTCTAGTTCCTGGGAGGAATACCTGGCCTGACAAGCACTGAGCAGAAGAGGAGATGCTCTCACTAATCCAGAAGTAGAACCACAACAGCCATAACTCATCACCTAGAAGTCCTTTATATTAATTAATTAATTAATTAATTAATTAATTAATTTTAGAGGGGAAAGTGGGGGGAAGGGCAGAGGGAGAGGAAGGGAGAGAATATTATGCAGGCTCCATGCAGCACAGGGCTCCATCTCACAACCCTGATATCATGACCTAAGCTGAAATCAAGAGGCAGATGCTTGACTGAGCCACTCAGGCACCCTTAGAAGTCCTTTATTTTAGGAACCCAGCTTAGTGGTAAAACCCTCATACATGTCAGTGCTTTACATATGTGGACTACAATGCCAGCAAAGGTAATTTCGTATCTGCATTCATATAATATTAGACAGACTTCTAGTCCCAGGATAATCATCAAAATTTTCCTCTTGCATCAAGTACATTTCCTATGAGTCATACCAATAGAATCTTTCCAGGCCTGACTAAGTTCATCATGTCTGTGTTAGATTGGAAAGGAAGTAGAACTATCTCTATTTGTAATGACACGATCTTGTATTCTAAGAAAATCCTAAAGAATTCACAGAAACAGTATTAGAACTAATTAATAGCAAGGTTGCAAATTATAGAATCAATATAAAAATAAATTGCATTTCTATGAACACTAGCAATGAACAAATAAAAGATAAAATTAAGAAAAACAATTCTATTCACAATAGCATAAAAAATGTACTTAGGAATAAATTTAATAAAAGAAATGCAAGACTTACATGCTGAAAATTATGAAACATTCCTGAAAGAAAGACACAAATAAATGGAAAGATATCCATGGACTGGAAGGCTTAATACTGTTAAGATGTTAAGATATATCCCCCAAATTGATTTCTAGAAGCAATGCAATCTCAGCTGCCCTTTTTGCATAAACAGACAAGTTGATCCTCAAATTTCTATGGAGATGCATAAACAATCCAGAAAAGGAAGAATGAAGTTGAAGGAGTCACATTTCTGATTTTAAAGCCTACTACAATACTATAGTAATCAAGACAGTGTGATACTGCACAAGGATAGACGTATATATATATAGAACACAACTGGGAAGTCAGAAATAAGCTTTTACATGTATGGTCAACTGATTTTCAAAAATGGTGACAAGACAATTCAATGGGAAAAGAATACTCTTTCAACCAATAGTGCCGGTATAAGTAAATATCCATATGTAAAAAAAATGCAGTTGAACCCCTACTTTCCATTAGAGACAGAAATTAGCTAGAAATGGATCACAGAACAAAATTTAAGAGTTAAACTATAAAATTCTTTAAGGAAAATATTGGAATAAATCTCTGTGATGTTGGATTAGGCAATGGCTCTGACAAATGACATGAAAAGCAAAAACAATAGAAGAAAAACATTGATAGACTGGACTTTACAAGATGACAAACTTCCAGGCTTCAAAAGATAGCCTCATGAAATGAAAAGACAATTTACAGAATGGGAGAATATATTTACATATCATGTATCTGACAAGAAACTTGTATCCAAACCCTTACAACTGGACAATAAAAAGACCAATAATCCAAAGGAAAAATCAGGCCAAAGATTTGATAGGCATTTCTCTGAAGGAGAGGCTAATAAGCATATGAAGAGATGCTCAACATCTTTAGTCATTGGGGAAATGCAAACCAAAACTACAGTGAGATAGACTTCACACACACTAGGACACACTAGGACGGCTTAAAACAAAAAGACAATAACAAGTGTTGACTAAGATGTGGAGAAATCCCCTCAACTCGCCTTGCCCGTGGAAATGTAATACGGTGCAGCTGCTTTGGAAGACAGTTGGGCAGTTTCTGGCAAGTTAAATGTAAAGTTCCATATGACCCAACAATTCCACTCCTAGGTATATAGCCAAGAGGACTGAAAACATATGTCCACACGAAAATGTGCATATGAATGTTCATAGCACCATCTTTTATAATAGCCCAAAAGTAGAAACAACCAACTAATAAACAGATATGATGATGATGAATAAACAGGTATGATGATGATGAATATGAATAAACAGATATGATGATGATGAATAAACAGATATGGCATATCCAGATAATGGAATACTGTTCAGGCATAAAAAGACATGACATGCTACAACATGGATGGAATTTGAAAACATTATGCTAAATGAAAGAAGTCGGACCCAAAAGGCCATATACTGTCTGATTTCATTTATATGAACTGTCCAGGATAGGCAAATCCATAGACAGAAAGCAGATTAGTGGCTTCTGGGAGTTTAGGGGAAGCAGGGAATGGGGAATGTCTACTAATGGGGATGGAATTCTTTTGGGATGATAAAAATGATCTAATATGAGCAGTGATGGTTGTACAACTCCATGAATGCACTAAAAAAGGCAGAATTCTATATTGTGTGAATTAAATATTAGTAAATTATTAAAAGTCACTGCCATGGGTTTCTGGGATCTGGGGGAAAAATCCCATTGTGGAGTTACCAAGCACATAGCACTCTTTTGAGGAAACTGGTTTCAGATTCTTAGCTGCAGTTATTAAATGGAGAGAATGTCAAGTATTAGCACCCTTTCAGTATGATCATGAATTTCTTTTTTAAATGGTGTCTCTGGAAGAACACTACATTCCCCCTATACATTCATTCTGAAATGGGGTAAAGTGCCAATGCCTTCAATAAGTTTACATCCTATTAAACTGAGGTTATCACATTCACAAATGTGAGCGACACAGATTGTAGTGATCACGTGGGTTATTAGAGATCACATTTTATTAGCATGAATTTTGACACTGGGGTCAAAACCTCTCTGCACAAATGGTAAGCAGTGCCTTTGTGCGTTTATCCCCTCAACACAGATAAAACTCCTTCCCTCTTTCATCCTTTTGAAGAGATTGCTCTGTCAATCTTCTCAGCTGTAAAATGGATGAGTGAAAATGGCATATGCTGCCCAGGAGCCCCTGTGCAGAAGGCACCTGGGTCAGTCTGGGCTTGGCAATTGACAGCAATAAGCTGTGAGAAAGATCCTCTTGGAGCAACTGGAATAGTCTCTGTGAACTGGCTTATCCTCAAAGCCTCTCAAATGAAGAGGATGGTGTAAGGGAAAGTTGCCTACTCTCTCTCCAACCTTTCATTTTCCCCTGCTATCATCGGAGAGCACTATTTTTCAGGCAGTGTACTTGGCACAACGGCCAATTCTAAAAAGTTCATTTGTGCCTCAAGCTTCCAAGCTGATTTTCATGCTCTGGCTTTATTTCTATAGAAAGATGGAATGATTCAAAATAAACAATCTTTTGGATATATTAGGATGACAGATTTTACCTAATAGAAGGGTGGTGGCAAAAAAAATTAGCAGGGGCAGGGGTGGGGGGAATGGAGTGGAAGGCTTCTTAGAGACTTGCTTTGGCTCTGTTTTTGGCAGCCCAGTTTTGGCTGCAGTCATATAAAGCAGTGTTGTAGAATAGATCTCTAAGGTTCATTTATTACCTGCATTCCACTTATTAGCACACCAAAGAAAAAATTACAGATAGGTATTAGGTAGAACATCTGTTTTAGAAATATTTCCAAAAAAAAGGATAACATGCAAAAATATTACTGACCACTTTCATCCTAAATCACCATAAAACAAATCCATTTTCATGATGTTAGATGATTCATGCATGCATACACACATGCATACGAACATGAGAAATAAGGGGAACACACATTCCAGTTGTATCTGGGTCTTTCTTGTGGAGGGGTCACCATTCCCATAAGAGCTGGTACATGTTTATGGAGCTCAGAGTGGTGGATCCAGGTAGCAGGTCTCGACTCAGACAATCTCCATTCAAGTTCTAACTCTTCAACTAGCCAGCTGTTGTCCTTGAACACTGTGCATAACCACTCTGAACCTCAGTCTCCTCATCTGAAAAACGAGGATCAAGGTGTCTACCTCTCAGGGTCCCTGTGAGGATTAAATGAAATGTTCCACAGAAAAAGGCTTGGCTGAGTGACTGGCACATGGCAAATATTTAAGACATATCAGCTAATTCTAGTTTGTTAATGATGATGCATATGTCTGTGACTTGTGCAAGGGAAAAATCCACCCTGAATTGCTTAGAACATAATTGAACCAAAGCTTTACACTGTAACACATAGAAAATACTTAGGACATGACAAATAAAGAAAGCTTTCAATGTTTTAAAGAAATGGATGAATATAAGTTCATTTGTTCTGCATGGCTTCATTTGTTCTCTGGTGTTTAAGTATAGGTATGGAGGGACTTAAGGAAGAAACATACCAACACAGGAAGGAAGAAAATCAATCTGATGAACATGAATATAGCCACCAAACTAGCCTAGGGATTTACTCAATGACACTACTTTACTGTTAACCTTCACTCATGCCATTTATTATTTAGGAAACTGCTGCAAAGAGACCAGAAAGTGAATAGAATAATGATGTTTTTACGGCTCCTAATGTAGATTGTTATTGAAAATCTGTCAATTTCACTGGCAAGCCTTTGGCTCAGAAATAAGATCTTCATTTATAATTTGCAGGCAGTGATAACTAGAATTATGAGAAGTAACCGGGAAATAAAAAAAAAAACTATTATGATAATTATCTTTCTCATTAAAAACATGAGGCATTCTATTATCACTGGGATGTGCAATATACTCTTTAACAGCTGCTGCTACTGAGCTAAAACACATCTGAATAGGAAGGCAAATACATTACTGATCACCTAAATGATGAAAAATAGGTCCTGCTGAAAATGCGTGCGAAGTGGAACAGAACAGAACACAGCAGGACGTACTGTCCGCCTATGCAAACCAGAGGGATACCACTTACAGATACTTCAGGAATCAGTCTCAACTTTTCCCCTGAGATCTCCTTGAGCAAGGTTTTATTTATTGAAGCTGGTACTTGATGGGTTGGCCGGTCCTTTGCTTTGATAAGAGGATCTGGAATTTTCTGAGAGGATTCACTTCTTCCAGGGGGAGAAAGGCATGGCGTAGGCACCATGCTCCTTTGAAAGTCTTTTCTATCTATCTGCTTTGCCAAGGAATTCTGGCTTTCTGATGTTCCTGCTTCTGCGTAGGCACTTTTTAGAGGTCCTTTATCTGTTCGCCTTGCAGCCTTCCCCAACGTGCTCTCTAACGTTAACTGAGTTAACCCTGAAGGACTAGCTGCTGGACTCGGGGAGCCCTGGATACTGTTGTTATCCTACATAGGGGAACAAAGTGAAACCATGTTGAGTCAAAATCTGTGGTGAATAAACTACTGATAACAGTTCTTAATAAGTTCATGTATTCTCTGAATAAAAAGCAAAAAAAAATATATATATATACTATTTTATTCTGCAATAAAAATATGAGCAACTAAAACCAGCAACGTAAGTAGGTATATAAACCGTTTGCTAAGGTGCCCTACTATGGTATCTGGTCTTGGTAAGGCATATATTTTTTTTCTTACCATTGAGTTACAAAAGAACCATTTAAGAAGAGGTCACTAAAAATATAGTCCTTTCAAAAAAGCATGTGGAAGAAGAGATCTATAGGAAGTTATCTAAGATTTGTAGACTTTGAATTCCCAATGAGCTGACTCTGTGAGAAGAGAAAGAGCTAGAACTTATAATGTTTAGCTTATTTAAGCCGGGAAATGCTACCTTAAAAAGAAGTGGGCCTATCAAAGTATTTTTGTCTTAAATTATTGTAGGGAAGTTTTATTGTTGAAGAGCAATAGATAGTAGACATGTTTTGTGAAATACTTTTCTTACATGAAAATTTCAATTATAGAAAGTATTTTTTTCCATAAAACATGAGCATCATGAAATATAATTATTTGGAAAGCTACATGAATTTTTCAAGTACATAGTTCTGAGATTATCCCTAGGAAAGCAAAAGTTTTAATTTTTAAATCTGAGAAAGGAGGAAGTACAAACATAAAATCAATGGCTGTGAAAGTAAATAATGAAAATGAGAAATACAGTACTTTTTTAGTAGGTGGATTTTTCTGCTATAAAATAAGAAATTTAAAAAACAAACTAATGTGATCACTGCTTATTCTTGCCAGGGTAGATTTTTCCAACTTGTCTTATTTAAATATATAATAAATAAATGGATATTAAAATGATAAACTCAGGACAGAAAAAAAATCATAAAAGCAGAGTATATATATCTATATAGATTTAAAGATTTTATTTATTTATTTTTGAGAAAGAGAGAGCATGCATGCAAGCCAGTGGAGGGGCAGGGGAGAAGGAGAGGGACAAGAGGACTCCCACTGAGCATGGAACCTGACCCAGAGCTCCATCTCATAATCTTAAGATCATGACCTGAGCCAAAATCAAGAGTTCAATGCTTAACCAACTGAGCCACCCAGGTTCCCCAAAAAGCAGATTGTATTTTAGAGACATTATTTGATGCCTGAGAATATATATCTTACATTCAGTTTCAGAAAGCTATTTCCTATCCTTCCATTTGTAGCCACAGAGAACCAAATATCTAGTTATTCCCCAAATTTGGTTTTTTATTTTTAATTAAAAATTTTTTTAGAGTGAGCGAGAGAGAAAGAATGCATTCAGGATCAAGGTGGAGGTGCAGAGGAATAGGGAAAGAGAGAATCTCAAGCTGACTTCATGCTCAGCAGGAAGCCTGATGGGGCTGGATCTCAAGACACTCATGACCTGAGCCAAAAATCAAGAGTTGGATGCCTAACAAACTGGGTCACCCAGGTGTTCCCCCCGAATTTGGTATTTTTATTTTTTTTAAGATATTATTTATTCATTCATGAGAGACACACAGAGACGGGCAGAGACCTAGAGGGAGAAGCAGGCTCCTTGTAGGGAGCCCGATGTGGGACTTGATCCCTGGAAAGGGATCATGCCCTGAGGTGAAGGCAGACGCTCAAGTGCTGAGCCACCCAGGTGTCTCAATTTTGGTATTTTTAAACAAAATATTTGAGTGACTGATTGAACTTTTCAGTTTCTTCCTGAGTGTTTGGTCATCATCACACTCAACACACAGATTACTATCTGAGGTGAGACTGCCGTTTTAGCATAAGTGAAGCATATGTAAAGGCAAGAAAGCCTGCTCTAGATTGCATACAGGCCAGAAGAATTTATTATGCCTTTTAATGAGAAGGGATCTATCCGCCTGTGTGTCTGTCATTGTTCTGCCAATCTTCCTTTCTTCCTAATCCTATCTAGGGTTATTGCCATAGGCGCTGTGGGTGCTGAGGATATAATGGGTGCCCAGAACTGAATCTCTGTCATCCAGGGCCTTTGAAGGGTCCTTGAGTGATGTGACTCAGGAGAATCAGAGATGTCACATGATAGAAGGCATGGGTGTGAGTTCATGTGGTGTCTGCAGCGTCTGTGGAGATAGCAGAGAGGGAGGCCAATCAGGAGACTGTTGAGCTGTCATGATTAAAAGTGCTGGGGTGACTGGTTGAGACACTGGTAGTGGGGATGGATAGGCTGGGCCGATAGGAGAGTTCTGTAGAAGGCAGAGTATGCTATACTTAAGACTCTGGAAATCTCTAAAATGTAGTTGGCAATCCCTAATCCTGTCATAAAATGATTTTCCCTTGTGGAAAGTAGTTGGGATTAGCAGGTAACTGTACTCTCAAGGAAGGTCCTAGAACACTCGGGTCTCAGAACATCTAAGAAACAGCTTGCCTGTCTGAATAAGGAATGAGAATTGCAGGGTGTCTAAGGATCTTCTTCTTGGTATTTGTCCTGGGCCTAAACTTGCTTTGTCTATGCTGGCTTGATCTTCTCATTCATATATTTCTTTATATGGAGAAATTTACTTTCCAGAGCCCCAGGTAAAGAAAAGATAGTGACTGAATATCGATCCATGGGCCCTTACTTTATGTCCCACGTGAAAAAAATAAGAAAGTTGGGATATTTTCATCCTTGAAACCGTATCGTACAGCCTCAGCTGCAGGCACTGGACACACCTTTCCGCTGTACGCCACTTGCTCAATGAGCTCATCCTTCATTGCCACTCTGAGACCCCTTAGGCTGTTCACATGTTTGAAGAACCCCGCCTTCAGGTAGAAAACTGGAAAGAATGCCAGGGACTCGAAAAATGCCTAGTGTCCTAAATTACTAAGGAATGGAGTGGTGACTCTTGCAACTTTTGTTTCATAGAGACAAAAGGAGAATAAAAGTTTAGCCTTGTCTAGAGAAAGTAAACAGAGAATATAGCAAACATCCCTCAGACCCTAGTTCTAAGAAGGTACTGGTGGGAAGTAGGATATATTTCTTGTTAATTCAGTCTGGCTGTTAGATAGTAATATCTTTTCTCCAGCTTTCAAAAAAAACTCTAGTTTAATTTTCTATAATTGTTGTATATACTGGGCAGTGGGTTTTCTGTGACCAAAAGACTCTCTACTCATTCACTTCCATCATATTTTCATTAATAAAAACTAAACATATGTTGTGTATTTAAAACAGACAGGCCCTAAAAATAGATTCGTTAAAAGCAAGAAAGATATAATTATGAACCTTTGGGCCAAAACCTTTGATCACTCTGGGATTCCATTTTGTATATCACATAGGCAGAAATTAACTTTTGCAATAAAAATTAGTTCAGTAAATATTTACTAAGCTCCTGCTATGTGTAAGGCATTTTGTAGGCACTATAGAAGACACACAAGTAAGAAGGACACAGGCATTGCCCTTGAGAGGCACAAAGTCTCAAAGGCAAAAAAAAGTATAAAGCAGAGAGACATAGATACCTACAAAGGTCACAATTTCATATGGGAGAAGGCAGCAAATAGCATTTCAAAAGTTTTAGATGTAATATTGGAGGGGTGCCTATAAAGCCAGATGTTTGCTACATCATTTTAAAAAAACCTTAAAAATCAAATTATTTTTTGCACTTCTGGGAGAGGGGGTCAGAGGACAGCCTTTTTTTCCTTGTAGTAGTTTACTCAGGTGTAAAATTATTTCTTTTTGCTTGGCATGAGCAGTAATTATACACACAAAAATATTCATGAGATGTATATGGACATTCATCTCACATTTTTCCTAAGATACACCCTGGTTTGGAGATGGGCCGAGGAGGACAGATTTAGCTGTGTTCCCTGTGAGCATTCTCTTGGTTGTACTGCATTTCTGCACTAACACGTTTCTGCGCTATTTTAAATATATGGAAAAGATAAATAACTGGAGAATCTGGACAGAGTATAAAAGGCTTGCTTATTTTGGTTGCCCTAGAACCAATTCTGGTTTATCCCAGATTCTGAAAGGGGAATTATGATAAATGAGAAAGGCAAGAGATACACGAGACCAGTATTTTGACTGGAGTTGAGTTGGCTTCTTTTTCCAAGGGAAAAAAATAGAGAGTAAAACTAGTATTATATTTTCTAAGAGTGGTACAATGGCAAAACTTTATTCCTTTCTTATTTTAAAAAATATTTATTTATTTATTTATTTGAGAGAGAGAGAGAGAGAGAGAGAGAGAGAGAGAGAGAGGCAGAGACACTGGAGGAGGGAGAAGCAGGCTCCATGCTGGAAGCCTGACGCAGGACTTGATCCCAGGACTCCAGGATCACGCCCTGGGCCAAAGGCAGGCGCTAAATGCCGAGCCCCCCAGGGATCCCTCTATTCCTTTCTTAGGCAACACTTTTGACTTACTAAAATAGGTGATATACGTATAGATGATGGTTACTGATTTCACACATACAACACCTTTGGGCTTAATAAGCTCTTGGCTTAATTTTTTTCTTATATAACATGCATTTGTTATGTGCATTAAAACTTAGCTTACTACGACCTGATTGAAAAACAACGTTTTCCCTTTTGGTTTATCATTTAGCTACTGAAAACCTGTACAGCAATTGAATATAATTTGTCAGAGTGGTAAAGAAATTGTCATGCCATTTTCACATTCTGATAGTCTGTTCATCTGTTTCTCAGAAGAACAAATGCAAAATGCTTTTGATTTAACTTAATATATTTTTTTTAAATGTCCCAAATCTCTTGAACCATTTGTCTTCTGGGCTCAGAGGCATTTGTTTGTTAAATATTCAATCACGCCCCAGTGCTGGAAACATCAATAGAGTTTGCCTGATTAACTGTAGCACAGCATATGTACGCTGAAGATGAGAATGATTTCCCCAAGGAGCCAGGACTTCCTCTGTTGAACTACGTTTCTTAAAAGGACATGCAGATGGGCATTTGGACAATAATTTCTGGATGCACAAAATGGATTGCTCTTGCTGAGCTATAATTTTAAAAAGATAATTTTAATGACTCTTGAGGGCCACCTACTTGGAGCAGATGGGACCCAAGCTCTTTGTATCACAACTTTAATGTTGAGCGAGTCAGGGTAGAGCTCTGTTTTAGCCTTTGTAAAAGCAGATGATCATATTTATTTATATTTCAATTGATTTTTTTTAATTCAGTCCACTGTGAAATGAAGTCTTGTATAACATTTTTAAAAGTTCTGTAAAAACACATGTCTGCAAATATTCCAAACATACTTTTGATAACAGTTTTGAAATCTGTAATTGAGACTGAGTCAGCAGGAGTCTTTACTCTTGTCCAATGTTTTAGTGACTAAATGCACGCATTGGCAGCATCCTGAAGCTGGATCTGAGCACCAGCAGACAATAGGGATGATATAGGTATATACTTCTGCTGTCAACTAAAAAGCATAGTTATTTGCATAGATATAGCTAAAGACATTGGTCATAAAGGAATGAGAAAAATCATTTCTTCTTTGATGATAACGAGATTGGCCACTCAAATATATCTTAAATGTCTTCACTAGCAACCATCCCCAAGAAATAGTTCTACTTCCACCTCTTGAATTTTATAGGAAACTGTTAAAGTAATACAGTTCTCTCTGGGTGGAAAAGATAATTGATAGTGGTATCTTATAATGCATTTGACTAGTTTATAAAAAAGTAATGAAAGGAAGACGTAACTGCTTCTAACAAGTAACTAACCTGCAGTAGGCTTGATATTAAAAGGGGTTGGACAAATTTTTAAAAATATCTTTACCTAAAGCCAATGATGCTTCATAGACAAATAGCAGAAGTTAGAAGGACTCTATAGGATGGGTAAACACCATCACATGAATATTTGGGGAAAATGATGAGCCTCCATTAATTGTATAACATATCTTTCTAGAAGTTAAGACTTCATGCTCTTTTAGCTGATAACATTTTAAAGATTTCTTTTGGAAACCTCTATGTACAAAAAACTATTTATCTGTATGATGTTTATCTGATAGCAAAAGTGGTAGAATTATAGTCTAAGCAGACAAGAGTTTTATAATTTTTGTTACTTGCCTATAACAATGAAGAGCCAAGTCATAAGAACCATGGAGCCTGTGACTTTTGCAGAGAGGAACAGAGCTTTATAAGAGAGTAATAAAGACCTAGAGCTGTGAACGGCTTTAAAAAATTTCTCACACACAGTAAATATTAAATTTGCCTGGTGGGTTTAGAGAATATGTTATGTTGTAATCCATAATATACAGGAACAAAAATGCAAGGCAACATATTCAAAATAGTCCTTCCATTTTTTTTCCCAACACAGACATCAACATTTAAACGTTTTAAAAGGTTACACAGAAATATAAACAGGCTCAAGAGTAGTAAATATTCTATTATGTGTATGTACATGTGAGAATGTAATTCAAATTCATTAATCAATTACACAAGGATGAGTGGTTTATAGACTAAAACCAGAAAAATAAACTATGAAGAAAAAAAATGCCATGAAACAGTTTAACTCTGAGGACCAAAAAAATATCTTCAAAGCAACAATATGGGGAAAGCTGAGGAGGAGGACCAAAAGGGTCCTTTTACTCTGTTGTTGGTAAATTCGTCTGCCACAGCCCTCTCTGGAGCTAGATGGGGAAAAGACCTGGAAGCTTCCTAGCTAATTTGAATGCTCTAAGTACTTGGTCCACATAAATCATCTCCAACTAGGGATAATTTTTTGGCTTAATGTTCCAATTTAGATTGTGATACAGGACAAATTACCTGGCCTTGCAAGTATCTACTTTAGTATGTGATACACAGCCAGAGTTTTGGGGAAAAAAAATGACAGTATTTCTAGATGAAAAATTAAATTAGGGAAGTAATAAAATATTAATATAAAGCTAACTATTTCAAGTTGTAAACCAGGTGTATACTCAAAGCCACACTGGAAATAATGGCATAAAATACAAAATAGAGATGATAATAGAAACAGGCTTTTTTTTTTTTTTCTTTTAGATGCTGCAATAGTGGGAAAGGCACTCTGTTTTAATAGCTTTTCTAGGGTAATTCATTTTACATGGTAGTCTTGATTTTATAGCTATCTATTTCCATAGTGTGCTTTTCAAATACGAACTACAAACTCAAAATTAATTGAGTATCAGGAATATTAGTATACATGGCTGTCTGGGGAATAAAATATATAGTAAAGCAAAGACTAAGACCAGAGTATATGCAAAAAAAGAAAATTCATACTTTTGAGGCTCTGCACTGATGAAGATTGCAGATGTGAATTAATGATTAGAAACTTAAATTACAAAATCAATATTACCGAAAGTTGATTTTAATTAGCTTTTACTATTGTATGTATACTTTTCCTCTAGCTATCATGGTAACATGATTTGATTTTACTTAGTTTACATGCTACTGAATATATATAATTTCCCTTTAAAAATACTCAATGGTCTACCATCAAATAGGTCTTTTAACTACAAGTTATAAACTTCAAACATAGTATGTAATGTAATTAGCCTCATTCATCCACCATCATTTATGACATGACACTGTTTTCCTCAAGTATAATTACGTTACTCTAAAGGATATAACATTCTAAAATAATACAACGAATAGTAAGGATGCCTAAATTAACTAAACTGATTTTTCTTCAAAGACTATATGTAAATAAACATTTTAAATATCTAATCCAATTTCCCAATGACTTACATACTTAATCAATTGGAGAAGTAATCCTAAGGAAAAGAAATTACCAAAAACCCCCCAAACAAACAAATTTGATCACCACAGATTATAGAACTTGTTTAAATATAACCCAGCAATTTTGTTTGTCATGTTTTCTATTTTATAGTTTGTATCTTGTTATTGCCTCTACCAAGTATACAAGCTTGTACATTATGGTGAGGCTTCTGCCCTCCTATCTGGCAGCCATTCTTAGCCAGCTCCAACTAAAGGTGGGTCAGGACAGGTATTAGCAATGAGATGGTCCTGATATAGACTCTAGCCAAATGCTACTAGTCATTTTGATGGTTGTGGCATGGGGGTGACCAAATAGCTATGCCACTCAGAGCTTGGGTGATGCATGATACATTTATTTTCAATTTCATGTAATTGGTAATTAGTTTATGTTTGCAATAATAAATGATGAAGGATGTCAGATGTGCAGTAGCTAGTAGCAAAAGAAAGCACATCAAATGATAACAAAATAAAATATTCAGAACTAGTATTGTTCATTTTCTCATGAAGTTCTATTGCTTCCTGTCAAGGCTTATTGTTCTTGTAGACAGAAGTTAAGTTCCCCATGTCATGATATTTAAAGGGCAGTTTTCCACAAAACTTCTCTCAAAGTTTTCCAGGGAAGGAACTAACATGTCCCATCTGCCTTGAAATTTCCACCATTACAGGAATTCTTTTGGTTTAGGTAAGAAAGATGGTGCTGTGCTTATGGGAAGGGGAATGGGCTATCCCATTAATGAAAAAGTACAGATTATTTATCAGATTAGTCAATTAATACTGTAAAAGAATTGACAACTGGGATGGGGGCAGTACTAGACGCTGAGGGTGAATGTCTATTTTAGTTTTTATATCTTAATGTTATTCAGGGTGAAAAGGACAAAGATATCCAGAACCTTTAAAATGTTGGCATCATGTGTACTATTCAAGCATTAAGGGATTTACAGTAGGTTTATGTTTGGTATGACTAGTAGTTTCACCATGCTCAGAAGCAAGGATATTATAAAAAAAGGATTTCCCCATGTACTTTGCAATGGAAACTCATTAAAAGTTGCAAAAACCCGTAATTACTGCCTGAACAATTTCATCATATTCTCAACTGGCTCTGAAGGTAGGAGCAATAATCTACATCCTGCAGTCCAAAGGGGGATCCTTGATCAATCATAATTCTTAAAAAAATGTTTGTAAGCATATACAGTTTTTCTAATTATTATTACATAATATATTATACATATAACCTAATATATAACTGGCTATATTTATAAATATATTATGTATATTTTAACATATAACAAAGTTATATATAATTTTGACAAAGAAATGATTTGTATAACTTAATGAAAACATAACTTGACTGTAATCTGCTTTTGTGATAATTATTTTTCACAGGAAATATGGATGCTTATCATTGAACAAAGCTGAAGGAATTTCACAAATATTAATTCATTTCATATGGAGAAAAGAGTCATCATAATGTATTAAGCTTTAAACAAATGTTTCAGAACTACTTTATGTTTGGTTTATAACAAGTCTTTTTTAAACTTTATGTGAATTTACTAATTTATAAGATATATTTGTATTCTAAATAATTACAAACCGAAACCTTGGGTAAGGCAAATCCTAGCACTAATCCATGATTCTTTATCTAAACTTTAATTGGCACAACTCTTGAAATTCTGGGACCATATGGAAAATAATGAGTCCTAATAGGTCTAAGGTGGAGAGATGGCAGGAGAGTAAGGAAGCCAGAAAACCGTCAATTCAGAAGGCTTAGCCACTGCAGCACAATTTCCCCAGAGAGCTAGAACAATGTGTTCTTAATGTTTTACTGGTCTCACCATCATAACTAAACTAACTAAAGTGCATGTTATTTCTCATGCTGTGAGACAAAAATTAAAATAAAAAAAAAAACAAAAACAACCCCAAAACTGGTTTCCATAATTAAAAATGAAATTGGCTGACTGTTAATAAAAAAGGCAGCAATTTAGAGTTACCATAACAACCTGAGGCAACTGTTGACTGACACTGCAATCTGCTGCACTTTTATAAATAGCAGTTGATTTCCCCTCTTTCATTTCAACTGGTTTTCATGCTTATCAGAGCTAATGGAACAACTGTGCTTAAAACGACTTCACTCATCAAGCAGTGTACCTCTTCGCTGCTGTCACTGCCATAAAAGTCATCCTCTGATTCAGTGTCTCTTCTTGTCATGCTGATATCCTCTTTTAGATCCAAAATAAATGGGCATCCCTCTGGGGACATATTCTGAGTTTTTCCATGAGGTGCTGACCGTGGTCTTGATGAAAAAGTGAAAATGTCCTTTAGAACAACCTGAGTTTCCTCTGCCAGTTGGCCATGTTCACTTTCCCTGTTGGCTTCTAGCCACAGGTGTGAAGTGTGGCAGGAGTCATCATCTGGAAGGAGAGACTGTCTCCTGGACGCCAAATGGGAAATACGATCATGGTTTTCAGGAAATATCCACTCATCTGACATTTGGGAAAGATGACAAAAATTAGAAGAGTGTTCCATCAGTGTCACATTAAAGCAGGGTAATCAGGTTAAAATTTCTGTGTTGAAACAGATTTATCAAATAATGCAGAAGCCAAGGAATGCAATTTATCCACCATCTTGTGACCTGCTAAACATTTAACCTATAGATCAGTGCCTATAGCTACAGGCATCTCATTTGCACTTCCTCTCCATCTGAGTTTCAACACTGGCCAGGAAATTTATAAGTCTGAAATCATTATCACCTATCTTGCAGCAAATTCTTTATAGCACAGTCTCATTAATTTGACATTCCAGGTGGGGAGGAAATCTTCCAAATTTAAACGGGTTTGAGTTACTAATATCTTCTTTCAACTGCAGGAGAACAGAATATTTAACAATTTTTTTTAAATAAAAATTTGGGCATTGTTTGGATTACAAATCATGGAGGAGAGGCAACCATGAAAAGTTAAGAGGCTTTTCCTTTCCATTCTACAGACTGAAATAGGACAATTCATAGACTAAACTGAGTAGACTTTTCCAGTAATAAAATCCACAGAAATACTTGCTAATGTGAGTGGTGAAAAAGATCTGTATGTTAAATTGTAGGAGAGAATGTTTTGATTCAAAAATCTTTTGTGCATCATTATTTGTTTCAGTTAAAAATACTGTATACTACCACTAGGACACATATTAATCAAAACTTAAAAAAATTTTAAACTTTAAAAATTTTTTTGAGACATAGTTGGTACACAATGTTACATAAGTTTCAGGCGTACAACATAGTGAAAAGATTTTAATCTTTTGGGATGCCTGGGTGGCTCAGCGGTTGAGCGTCTGCCTTTGGCTCAGGGTATGATCCTGGAGTCCCGGAATCGAGTCTCACGTCGAGCTCCCTGCATGGAGCCTGCTTCTCTCTCTGCCTATATCTCTGCCCTTTTCTCTCTGTCTCTCATGAGTAAATAAATAAAATCTTTAAAAATAAATTTCAATCTTTTATGTAACATTGAGATAGATTTTTATAACTGCGATCCAGACAAATTGTAACAAATACTTATAATGAGTATCATTAAAAGCATGTTTACTTTCTTCTTTAAAATGACAGCAGGGAAAAGTTGCATTTTCTCAACTTAGTCTATTTTCCTTCAAATTTACTGTTTTTGCTGCATTATGTCAATGGTGAAAATCTTAATAAAAATCTGTGTTCAGCAGAACCAAACCATGGACATGGTAATTTTACCCTGATCTTGAATCCTGCTATATTTATCTTCACAGGAACAGTAACCAAGAGATATCTAAGATTTGTTGATTTGAAACTCTAAAGCCTACAGTACAAAAGCAACAAACAAAAAGACCTTAATGGTACAAATAAAGACATTAATGGTACAAATAAAATCATATTCATCATAATGTATTCATTTCTTAAGACTATCATTATATGACTTGCCTATAAAAAGGGTAGCAGATGTACATTTCTTTAGAGAAAATCTGTAAGGGACAAGGCTTTAACATTTTCAGTAGGTTAGTGGCTAAGAGCAGGCTGAATCTACTTCATTGGACCACCTTCAAAGGTGATGTGGAGGTCAGGTCAGTATACAGTGAGCAGGTGAAATAAACAGATTCACTGGGCTGTCCTCTTTTGGAGAGCAAATCCTTTTGCATGGTGCTAACCATGTAGCAGATGCTTTGTAAACACAGTAGATGCTTTATTAATAAATAAATTTTGAAAAGGATGATAAAAACCAATGTGTTGCATTACGTACATGGATATGTAGAAGAAAACTGGAGGCACAGATACTGGGAATCTTCATTACGCAATTCAACAACTTGCATGACCTGGCAACCAGGTCATGGCAACCATATTATTAACTGTCAAAAAGTCAAAGTAAAAGGAGTGTTTCTACACCAAATGAACTCTAATTATCTCAACACCACATGCTTTTTTGGAATTTGTAGTTTTACCTCAAGTATTTCCATATCAATTGTAATGAATAATTTGGTGTGTTTTCTTAGGAAAATATGTAAATTACTGTGTAATCACAATATTGCAGCAAACAAGATAAATGCAAGAATGATCACCTAAACATCTAATTAGTTTTTCTACACAGTCAGATTTATGCTAGAGACACTAATTGCGCCTAACATTTTAATGAAGGTTTCAACATTGCATAAATAAGACTGACAAACTACAAACAATTTTCATTTATTTTCCCTTTTCCCTTGCTCAAAAACAATTCGCCTTTGTAAAAGTACACACACCTGCTAGGCAAGATATGTTGATGGGTTCAATGCTCTACACTCCAACCACCTCCATTATAAAGAGGACTCTAGACTTGCAACAATAGGTAATCTTTGGGGACAGTGACAATGTCCTGTGAAAACTTCAAAGTTTCAAACTTTCCTTCTGAACACAACAACTGATGCATTGAAACTTGGAAATAAAAGTGTCCTTTTCATCCATTAAAGTCAGACAGGCAGTTGGGGTTAAGAGGAGATTTACCAAAAAATGATAGATTTTAGCAAATCACAACTTCTCAAAATGACCAGGGTTTGAAATGCTAAACATATGGATATTTCATTAGTTATTAATGATTATGGTGGACTAAAGATGCCAACCTGTTTGATCAGGAGATGGCGGTGCTGGAGAGCTGGAATTCATCTCCGTGCTTTGTTGGGACCCGCTGTTCAACAGGGTAGCTGTTGCTTTATCTTCATTCCTGTTATTTCCTGAAGAACTGCCTTTATTAGAATAAATATTTTCCATGAAGTTATCTCTTTTAATTTTTATAAAAGTTCATTTCAAAGAATGCTATAAATGTGGTGTGCTTTTCTAAATGATTATTGAAAAGCATGTTAGAGGTGACAATACAGATTATCTGCAGTTCTTTTCTTTTCCACTAGAATGTTTCAAAGATGAACTCAGCTGCATTTTTGTAGAGGTTCATCTTTAAATTCCTTGATATTTGCATGGGAGCATTTTAGATTTAAGTTTTACAATATATAATAAAAGGAATTCCAAAACTCATTATTTTTAAAGAGTCCTATATTTTTCTCTTTGGTTCCACATAAAATGGAGTGTGTTTTCTTTAAAGTACAATTCTTATACAACCTGACTTTTTAAACCAAGTGCTTTCCTTCAACATCTTAGGAAAACGGACACAGAATTAACTTTTCTATATACTATTTTATAAAAATAACATGAATCCTAAGAAGCTGAATTTCAGCCCATCTAAAATTTTGAGAAATTATGCTAACAGATGCATACAAGATATACTCTGGGCTTGACTCAGGATACACTAATGCATGTGCAGACAAGATTTACATGCCTCATATCCAATATTCAAAGGGGTAATTATAACAGCCACTTATATTTATCTAATGCTTTATTGGTTGCAAAGAGTTGAAGTTTTAACCTATATTCTATTGGATGGCATGAAGTCCAAAGGGAGAGAAAGCAAATGTAAAAAATATATGTATCTGAAAAAGGCCCAATTTAAAAAGAAGAGATATAAATGAAACATGAAAAATTATGAGTTAAGTTCAATTTTAGTAAAGACTGCAGGCAGAAACTTCCTCTATCAAATTTGGGCCATTTCTAAAAAACAATAATTTAAGCTTATTCAGCCTTTGAGAGTAGAAGTAGGAAGTCCTTTACTTCTGTGGTACTGTCTATTTAATCCAGCAAATCTCTGTGAGGGCTCTAGAGCAATTCTTTTGCAGAAAATTTGATTTCCATAATCCCTGTAGAAAAGACATTTATATTTTAAATGAATTGGTTCGTAATCCTTTGAAATTTACAACCTGCAGAGAGAGATTCCATTGCTCTGAATAATATACAGATATAAGATAGTATTGAATTAGTGCCGTACCGCTGTGTGCTTCTGTCCTTTCTCTGCTGGTGCTTTTTAACCGTAATCTTCTCCTGTTATTATTCTTATCTGCTGATGGTTCTTGAGGGGGATGTGGATGCATAACATGCAGATCAGCTGGTACATTTTCATATCAAAGAACAAAAAGCCAGAACAGAAAGTGCTATATGGTTTGAAATGACTCAATAAATATAATTGTAGCTATAATGTTCATGTATCATTGTGACATCATATAAAGCTGTATCAAAACCACAATTTATTCCTTCATGGAAAATAGGTATTTATTCCTATTCCACTATTGGGATTGTATCAGGCTTTCAAAATTACTGAGACATTTTCTTCATGTAATATAACCTTACAGAGAGCTACAGGTAATTTGGTTGTTTATCATACAACATGCTATATTAAAAAGCATAAAAAATGAAGTTGATAGCTAATAACAGAAAAATAATTTCTTCCTTTGAAAGAAGTAGAAAAGAATGATTCATCAACAGCTTAAAAGTAGTTTTCAAAAGAGCCCTGGAGAACTGCAGTCAAACCTGAAAAAGAATTCTTACGTTTAACTTAACTGTGTAATAATCATCATCATAACAACAGCATTTATAGCAGCATCTAATATTTACTGAATGCTTAATTTCTTGGCACAATATGATGTGCTTGACTGGCTTTTTTCGTTGAATCCTCACAATGACCCTTTGAGAGGTAGTCATGGTTTATTACTACTAGTTCCAGTAGTAATTTTATCCCCATTTTACAGATGAGGAAACTGAGACCCGCAAGGTTTAGGAATTTTGATCAAGGTCTTACACACAGTGGTAGAGCCAGGACTGAATATCTATAGTATCTATTTCCTTTTCTCAGTTTTGTACTCTACGGAAAATATAATCTGCAAAAGTGATCATATATCTCCAAATCAAATAAAATAAACCCAAATGCCTTCTTTTTCAACTCTAACAAAAGTCAGACATGCAAGAATGGAAAAACTACAGCGAGTGGTAAGCCTTTGGTCCTGGTCTCAATTCTTTCCAAAGATTACAAATTGCAAATCACTTTACCTCTCTGCTAGCCATGAACTCTCAATATATAAAATGGGACAAGAGTCTGTTCTTCATCAACAGGGTTCTTTTTGCATCAGTGGGAGAAAATAAAAAGCACTTTACAAATGGAAGAGATTAACTAAAAGATAAAATTAAGAAAACTTAAAATGGGGCAGCCCTGGTGGCTCAGCGGTTTAGTGCCGCCTTCAGCCCAGGGCCTGATCCTGGAGACCTGGGATCGAGTCCCACATCAGGCTCCCTGCATGGAGCCTGCTTCTCCCTCTGCCTATGTCTCTGCCCCCCTCCCCGTGTCTCTCATGAATAACTAAATAAAATATTAAAAAAAAAAAGAAAACT
Organism: Canis lupus familiaris; assembly: GCF_011100685.1. Lineage (NCBI taxonomy): Eukaryota > Metazoa > Chordata > Mammalia > Carnivora > Canidae > Canis > Canis lupus. The sequence goes on along the minus strand of NC_049241.1, from coordinate 32,102,158 downwards.
TAAATGCACATGGAGTTCCCAAAATGTAGTGATAATAGAATGCTATGTTATTTCCTTACCAGTCATCATAAAATAAAAACACAGGGTATTATGGCGATTTGAAATAATGGAATAAAGAGAATGATAGGTGGGATGACTGGGTGGCTCAGTAGGTTAAGGATGTGACTCTTGATCTGAGCTCAGGTCTTGATCTCAGGGTCATGAGTTTGAGCCCCTTGAAGCCTACTTGAAAGAAAGGAAGAAAGAAAGAAAAAAAAGGGAAGGAAGGAAGAAAGAATTTTAAAATAAGAGACAGAATGATAGGTTTCAGAAGAGAATATATATATAAGAACCTGAAACATATTTCAATATCTGCCATCTTTTTTATTTCTGAATGATAATTCTCTGGACGTTAAGATATAGTCAAGAATATAACTTCAAATTTATCTTTGCAAGAACATTTCTATTTTCCCCTAGTTATCAAAACTTTATGCATGATTCTTACCATGAACAGGTACAGTTTGCTTTATTTGGCAAATATTTTCTTTATCTGCTTGCTCTTCAAACTGAGGCCTCAGTGAGGCTGCCATCTCTGTACTGCTAGCACAGTTATCGGCCACAGACTGTTGGCATGATCGAGTATTTCTGGACCCAACGGATCTTATTGTCTGTAAGGGAGAGGAATTAATCTGCACATTTTAAAATATGGGAGTTGCACTTATTTTCTATAGAATTTACAGAGACTAATAATATTTGGACAAATAAAAAGTGAGAAACAAACTAGAGGGAATGAAAAGGTTAGAAAGGGAAGGATAGAGAGGGAAATCACAGCAGAAAGTCAGCGAGAAATGGAAGGAGAAATATGTGAGACAAAATAGAAGACAAACAAGTCTTCCAGACACATAAATTAAAATGTGCTTATTTGCTACACTCCATCTTTACTAGGTAAGAGTTTTACTGAAAGTCACTATGTGTTAGAAATTCATAGGAAATTAAAAATAAAAATGTAACATTTGAGAATCTGTTCCTTATAAGGTATCTGGTGATGATCCAAATCCTTTTTGAAGAAGACCACAAAATGTGCTCACATATATTTGCCTTTAAGTTTTGTGAACATATTTAATCAAAAGAATACTCAGAAATGTTAATTGTGTTGACATGACAAAAATAAAACAGTTTTGAGGTCTTTTAAAATCCAGAATCTCTGTTCCAAATTTATTCAAGCCTTCTGTTTTTGGCATGTCATCTCTCTCCCTCTTTCCCCAGCCACTCATGCACTGGGAAAAAAACCCTTCTCTTCCCATGCTCCTCATGCTTAGACAAGCTCTTCAAACCTCGTTCCTACCTCACTGGATATCCTCATGTTATTCCTCCTGCCAGAGAGTGGAGGTGGTCCCAGAACTCTGGATCCGAAAGCGATATGACAAACATCTTGGTGTTTGCTGTTCCGCGTACTACCTGTTCCCCTGTTAATGAACTGATCTGTTTTGTTCAAAGAAGGTAATAATAATCTATTAATAGGCATAATGACAAATACCCTGCTGCAATGTTTCTGAAAGTACAACCCAGGTGTCATATAATCTGAATCCCCCCTTCCTACTACAGGGTACTTATAAATAAAGCAAAAAGCAGATACTTGAGCCCAACATCAGATCTCCCAGATCTGTAGAATTAGAATCATGGGGAGAAGCGGCAGAAATGTATGAGTTTAATAAGTTCCCCCAAATGGCTCTTATGTTTGAGAATCACTACCACAAATATTTTACCTCAGAGAGAGAGAAAGAGAGAGAGAGAGAGAGAGAGAGAGCAAGTCAGAGAGAGAAGAGAAAAGAAAGCAAGCTACTAAAAATACATCTTATTTTTTCTTTAAGGAAATAAATAAAACTAACTCAATTGAACAAATATTTGATTGAGCACTCTCGAGAATTCCCCAGAGGTTGTGAGTGACACAAAATAGATAAGACCTATCTCTTGCCTTCAAGGGAGGTGACAGTACAAGTAAACAGGTAACATAGAGCAGACCAGTGGAAATGAAGAACAAATGATCTCTTGTTCCTCACAAACGTTAAAACAGAATTACCCTGCAAACCAGTAATCACATTCCTGGGTATTTACCCACCCCCCAAAATGCAAAAATACTAATTCGAAGGGATGTTTATTGCAGCATTAGCCAAACTACAGAAGCAGCCCAAGTGTTCACTGACAGATGAACAGATAAAGAAGATGTGGTGTATATATACAATGGGATATTATTCAACCATAAAAAAAATGAAATCTTGCCATTTGCAACAACATGGAGCTAGAGAGTATAATGCTAAGTGAAATAAGTCAGTGAGGGACAAATACTGTTTGATCTCACTCATATGTGGAATCAAAGAAGCAAAACAAATGACTGAAGTGGTGGTGGGGGGGGGAAGGAAGGGACAACCAAGAAACAGACTCTTCACTCTGGAGAACAAACTGATGGTTGGCAGAGGGGAGGTGGGTTGGGGTATGGGTGAAATAGGGGATGGGGATTAAAGAGTACACTTATAATGATGGGGGAAAAAAAAGAGTAAGTGACCTCTTGAATGGATTTTGAATGACTGATAAGATTTCAAGAATAAAAGATGAAAGGTGCCCTAGACAGAAGAGAGTATCTAAATAAAGACATGGAAGAGTGAACTGGTCGAGTATGCTTGAGGAACAATGAAATTACCAGTTTAGCTAGGAAGACGGGTTTGGGTTACACATTGCTAAGAGCCTAGTTAGCTAGGTGGTCTTTTTAGCCTCTTCTGCAGAGCTGTAACTTTACTTATGGTGGAGTTAAAAACCACTCCTCTGCAATGGCATGAGAAAAGGCACAAGAGTTTGTGAAAACACACCATGCTTGGGAAGCTCCAAGTGTTTAGATCTGAGTGTAAGTACTACTTTGTGTGGGTAAATGGGTGTTTTCTAGATCTGGTTTTATATTTTCAATAGATGAGGCTGAAGAAACGGGCTAGACTGCTGACAGGATCTGAAAGAATGTTTGATAGAAGATCTAAGGTGGGTGGCTGGCTGGTAAAGCAGTGAGGAGATACACCATTCCAGTTTTCTTCAAATTCTGAAGCCTTGTTAGATAGAAGAGAGATTTCATTTGTTCAAAGGGCAGAATCAGAAGTGATAACAATTTACTTCAAGTGTATAGTCCAACATAAGGAACATCTTTCTTTAACTAACCATGTCTGCTCATGGTGGTGGAGAATTTTCTGTCATTTTGAAGGTGTCCAAGCAGAAGTCTGGGAAGCTATTCCGGCTGTTGTAAAGTGGATTCAGATACCAGAGAACTCCCTACTTTCTATTTCTGGCCTACTCCTCTCTTCTGAGCTCCACGCCTTATATCCAGCGGCTTTCTTGCTCAGTTCTTCTTTGATGTCTCAAAGATGCTTCAAATGGAAAATGTGGTTCAGTGACTGGCACCACACAATCCACTGAGTTTGAAGAGTTAGGATCTGGGTGTCATCCTTGACTTCTCTCTCAACCTTCTCCACAGCCAACCCATACCTACTTCTCTCCACCTCTTCCATCAGTACTGCAGTCAGGTGACCATCAGCCCTCTCTTGGATGATCACAAAGCCTCTCAAGGGATGTCCCATGTCCACTCTGGCTCCCTGTCCCATGCCCTCTCCAAAACGCAGCCAGAGTGGTCTTACGAAAGCATACATCTGATCATGTCATTCCTTTTCCTCACTTACAACTTTTCAATGTCTTCTTTGCTGCATTTAGGATTAGGAAGAAAGCCCTTAACAGTGGCTGCAAAAACCTATGTGTTTTGGCTTCAGTTCACACCTTTTATCCCTCATTTTCTGCTCTCTCAACAGATTGGCCTCCTCAGTTCTTCCTGCCTACCAGAGCATTTGTGAGTGCTATTCTCCATGGATAGCTATTCTTCCAGTATAGGTACTCCCATTACCTTTCCTTCACATAACTTGTCAAAACTGTACTTAAATTTTTTTTTAAATTCCATTTAGTTAACATACAGTGACTTATTATCAGTTTCAGGAGTAGAATTTAGTGATTGATTGGTTGCATATAACACCTGTGCTCATTACATCATGTGCCCTCCTTAATGTATATCACCCAATTACATCATCCCCCCCCCACCCAATTACATCATCCCCCCACCCAACCTCCCTTCCAGCAACCCTCAGTTTCCTATAGTTGAGTCTTATGATTTGCCTCTCTCTCTGTTTTTATCTTATTTTATTTTTCTTCCCTTCCTCCATATTCATCTGTTTTGTCTCTTAAATTCCACATATGAGTGAAATCATATGGTATATTTCTTTCTTTGACTGACTTATTTTGCTTAGCATAATACCCTCTAAGTCCATCCACATTGTTGCAAATGGCAAGATTTCACTCTTTCAAAATTGCACTTTTACATGTGTTTGTGGGATTCTCTGATAATGTGTGCTTCAGTAGATATAAACTCAGTAGCCTAGCTTGTTACCCCTGAATTGCTAGCCTAATGCCTGACACGGAGTTATAGGTCCTTGCTCAGCAAAATGAATGAATCATTAAATATAATAAGTCAAAAGGGATGTTGGATTAAATGACTAAATATTTCTAACTATGGCTAGAATTTCATTTTTCATTTTAAGAAAAATCCATCTGTGGGTTTTATGTGTGAATTGTGGAAGACTGGGCAGGGATGGATAACTGCTGGGATATGGGGGAATGAGGGAAGAGTCCACAATGACTAAGACATTGATAGGTAAATGAGTGGTATGGCTTTCAACATCAGTAGTATTATGGCACCACGTTCAGATGCCTACTTAGGTTATGTGTGAAATGTTCTAGTGTTAGCAAATAGGCTTGGTTGTGTGTGGTATCTGTATTTTTTTTTAGTCGTTATAAATATCTATATGGCATAAACAAAACACTATTAGTCTCTCAGAATCAATAACGGAAAGAAATGACACTCAAATCCCAGGCCAATTGGAAAAATGTATTATAGAATCTATCATCATTTGTACCTTTTGTGACCAAGTAGAAAAAGAATTCTAGATTATTGGTTTTTCCCAAACGTGGATTTTCCCAGAAAGAAAGACCCACTGAAGGGCCTAAAGGGCATGGAATATGGCTTGGGCCTACATGGGAATTTTCACTATCAGATTAGGAGCCTTTTTTTTTTTTTTTTAAAACTTCTAGTCATGGCTATGGACATATATTTTGCATATCTTTCTGTCCAAACATCTTATGGAACAATTTCCTTAACTTTTTTTCATATTCTCTCTCTCTCTCTATGGACATTCCCCTCAACTAATTTAAGCCCCTTTGAGTGGAAAGACCATTTATTTGGTACTGTATGTACCTCCATCTGTGGAGCCCAGTACAGTACATGGTAGACAATGGATAAAGTTCACCACAGTTAGTAGTATTCAAAATTAGCAGAAGGGTTTTTTAGGGGAGATAGTATTTTAAAATCACATGGTATAGTTTGAGCTATATTTTCAACAACATGTACACATTAACTAGTTTGGAGCTATTTAAAAGTATTAAAATTCCTAAATACCTTGAATTTTTTAGAGGAATCTCTTACTTAGCAGTGGATATCCAGGGACCATTTTTTTTTTTAAAGATTGTATTTATTTATCCATGAGACACACACACACACACACACACACACACACACACACACACACACAGGCAGAGACACAGGCAGAGGGAGAAGCAGGCTCCATGTCGGGAGCCCGACGTGGGACTCCATTCTGGGACTCCAGGATCACGCCCTGAGCTGAAGGCAGGTGCTAAACCGCTGAGCCACTAGGGACCACTAAAGATACACCTAAATCTCACATAACATAATCTTCTAAATCACAGAAAATTAGATATAATTTATATATATATATATATTTTTTTTTAAAAGATTTTATTTATTTGAGAGAGAGAGCAGGTGTATGAGGGAATATGAGACAGAGAGCACAGGGGTGGGGGTCCCACAGACGGAAAGGGAAAAGCTGACTCCCTACTGAGCAGGGAGCCCAATGACATGGGACTTGATCCTGGGACTCTGGGATCATGACCTGAGTAGAAGGCAGATGCCTGAGCCACCCAGGTATCCCCCATGATTCTATATTTTATAAGAGCATTTATCATAGGATTTCTTTGACTAAGTAGTTAAATCTTCTTTTTTTAATTTACATATGTTAGTACACTTTATTCACAAACCAAAGTATACCAATACTTCACCATTAAGTATCTCTTTAATTAACAGATTTCTTTAAATTTCTTGGTACAATTAACATATACACATTCGTAAAGACTGTTTCATTTTAGTAGTTCTGCTTATAATCATTAATTGTCACAATTATCTTTATAAACATGTATCAAGCTATTCATCTAGTATAACGAGAATCCTAATTAAACTTACAAGGAGCAGCACCTGGGTGGCTCCGTGGTTGAGCATCTGTCTCTGGCTCAGGTGGTGATCCCGGGGTCCTGGAATCGAGTTCTGTATTGGGCTCCCTGCAGATAGCCTACTTCTCCCTCTGCCTATGTCTCTGCCCCTCTCCCTGTGTCTCTCATGAATAAATAAATATAATCTTAAAAAAAAAAACCTACAAGGAAATGTAATTCAGACTTTTGGTTTCTAAAATAAAAAGTAAAAGGGATAAAGTTTCTATAATGAGAAAAACCTTTATTAAAGAAAACTACAAGCAGAAACACATGCCTTTTGAATTCTAAAGGGAGCTCTTTTAAGAGCTGATATCAATATGCACAATATAAGGTTAAAAATCAAGATTAGATTAAAGTCATACTCTAGGCGTTTCATTTTCTTGAGTTTGCGGAAAATGAACTTGGTGTAGGTCAGAGATGTTACCATTAATTATTTTGCTATTTTATGAGGGGTACATGCCTCTGTAGTGAGAATATAAAACCTGAGGGTCTGCTCTCTAATTGTCTTTTAGAAAAATAAACATTCATTTTTGTCTCAAGATACAATGTTCTAATTATGATAGTCATTTAAGTTTGCAGGGCTTTCAAAGCTTAACCAGAAAAACCTGCTAAATTTTCAACTCTAATCATTGACGGGTCATGCTCAAGACTTACATCTATTATCTGGCAATCAAATCAGAATTAAACTTGCTACCAGAATCCAGACCTTGAATTGGATTAATTTTTATTTTATTATATGTGCACTGCTATAAAGAATGTCAAAAATACAAAAAAGGCTGATCTAGTAGAGCAATATTATTTTAGACAAGGTACTTAACCTTTCTAAGCCTCACTTCCTTTCAAAAGATTAGGATAATAATAGTACTTGAGTCACAGTGTTTTTGTTGGATCGCATGAAACAATGTATATAACATGCCAAATACTGTGCTTAGTAGGGACTAAATGCCCAGTAAATATGTTAATATCTTCCATCTTGAATAGCATTTTACACTTTACAAAGTCCATTCATAATCAGTTATTCCTTCATTCATCCATCCTTTCAGTAGTGAATGGGCACCTGGTCTAGATGGCCACTGCTCTAGGCACTGAGGAAGACTGGGAATAAGGTGAACATGTACCTCCTTCAGGGCGCTCAGTTTCATGGGGGACACAGATGGTAGGGCCAGTCATTCATAAATAGCTACATGATTACCAGTGTGACAAGAGCTATGAATGAAAAGTTCAAAAGATTATTAAGTGTATTTCACTGGGGCTCGAGGTTAAGGGAGAGACATTCAACTTGGAATGTAAAAGATGATGGATGTGATGATGCGTACACGACCTCTATGCAAGTTCTAGTCACTTCGTGTGATATTATCCTATCCCAAAGATGAAGAAATCGAGGCTCCTGATGTTCAGAGATCTGTCCACACAGAGCAGGGGCTCAGAACCCCAGTGTCTCAAGGGTTACCACCCACATAGGATGTTGCCCTCGGTGGGCCAGGGGATCCTTCCCAGGTCCACTATTTATTTTCTGCGCAGTCCTGTCAAGACATCAGATGAAACACTTATCATTCTGCTGTCTGAAAAGTGGGTCTGTGAATGGCTGTATAGATAAGTACCAGAATTTCATGAATATAGTTATGTATGTGATGAAGACAAATGAGGTTTATGAGGAATCTAGTATAGAATATAATGCTGTAATATCCTTTTTCGGAGGTGGGGTGTGGGAGGACAAATTGAAGTGGTTTCAATGCCAAAAAGGTAACACATGCGAAAGGCACGTATTAAATGTGGGCTAGGGGTAAATGGGGCTAACCTGAGTGTTTGTTCTATGAAGAACATTTTAATTCAAAACTTTTTTAGACCAGTTGGAGGATGGTCAGTCTGTAAATTCTAGAAGCATAATGAAAAGACAAGGAGGTGAACGATGAAGGCAGGGAAGGCCCTAGGTGACTAAAATCACTCTTGAACTTTTGCAAAGAATTAAATAAAACCAGTACTTATCTGTAGCTCATTAAGAAAAATTTAAAGATGTTTTTGAAAGTCAATAAAACATATTAGGAACTAAAATTAGAATATTGCTTTCTCCTCTAAACTTGAGTACAACCTTAGACAACATCATCTATGGGTAAAGTTAGGATATGGCAACTTCAAGATAAAAAGTAATAAAGCATAAGATATTACTTTTTCTTCACAGACTCTTAATTTATTAAAAAGCATTCAAAAGCCTAGTTTTTGGTCTTTACTATTAATGAGTAAAGAAACCTTTTCAGGGAAACAATTTTATTATCTCAAGAAAACTTTCCATTTTGAATAGAGTGGAGCTTAAGTATAATATAGGCCTTGGTAGATGATTTCCATCATTCGGTTTTAGAAATAGGGCAGTTTCCTAGAACGTGAGAAGGTTCCGCAAAATAAATCCTTAACACCAGCAGTGAGAAATTGCTTACTGGGAACAAGCAGTTAATGCATCTCTGAAACCAGACCTAGGTCACATTCTAGGTCTACCATTCACTAATTATCTTTTCTCTTTGAGCCTCAGTTTTCTTACCTACAAAATGGTGATTATGATTTCTACACAAAAAGGTATATGAAAGTATTAAATGGGATAAATGATGTATGATAGCTAACTTTATGTATCAACTGGACTAGGCCACAGGGTGCCCAGATTAAACATTGCTCTGAATATAGCCCTAAGGGCATTTCTGTATGAAATTAACATCTAAATCGGTAAATTCCACCCCATGGAGGGCCTGAATAGAACACAAAGGGGGAGGGAGAATTTGATCTCTCTGTCTGACCCTTTAAGGTAGGATATTGGTCTTTGGCCACCCTCAGACTGGCACTTTCACTATCAGCTCTCCTAGATTTGGACAAGAACTACACCATTGGCTCGTCTGGGTCTCCAGTTTGACCACTGCAGATCCTGCAACTTCTCAGTCTCCATAAGTGCCTGACCCAATTACTTATGATAGGTCTCTCTCTCTCTCTGTCTCTCTCTGTCTCTCTCTCTCTCTATATATATATACACCTACACTATAAAAATATCTATCGAGACCTGTATTACATGTAAGTTGTATATATGTGTGTTTTGTTTTTCTGGAGAAACTTGACTAATACACTACGTAAAGGATACAGCAAAAAGTCACTAAACATTAATGGTGGTGATGATGATGATGATTTGCTGCTTAATATACTTACCTGCTCAAATTATATGGCTAGCATTTCATTCACTCATTTGATCACTTAATTAACAAATATCTATTTAGTTCCTGGTAAGTGTTAAAGTGTTAAAGATTGAGCTAGGTGCTAGGGATACAACAATAAACAGGACCCCTGCAGTTCTGAAGCTCACAATCCCCTGGGGAGACATCAATAAGCATACTATTAAGTAAAAAGAAAATATCACCTAAGGATAAGTGCTGTGATAGAAATAAAAGTAGGGTGATGTTACAGAGAGGGTATCTTGGGGGTTACTGGATGAGTATAGCCACTAGTATGTGAACTGTGTGTAAAATGTATGTGAGCATAATTGACACTAGTACAGTACAGATTGTCACATATATATTTTCCAATTATATCATAAATAAACAAGCTTAGTATGCAACTATATACTTAAAAGATTTTCCTTTGTCATTAATTTTGGATTTCCTTCCCATTATATATTTTAAATGAGAATACTGACATTAAGTAAAGAAATGTATTTTAATTTTATAGCAATTCTCTGGGCTTTTCAAAAGACAGAAGAAAAGTATACAGAAGAAACTACAAAAGAAACTAAGTTATACGTTGTGTTGCTCAAACATTATCTATTAACATCACAAATTGTGAATAGATACAGGAAGTTACAAATCTCTAGCAGATGAAGATATGAGAAATGAAAGTCTTATTTTCCTGCTCCTGCCTCTACTAGTCCCTGTTCCTAAAGGTTATTACTAATTTTCTTGTATTTCCTTAAAAAAGGTACATCTACACCATCATCCCTAGGTAACTATCTTGTTTATTTACTATGCCAGTGGGCTCATACAGAGACAACACCCTAGCTTTCAATGTGTTACTGACAGAGACATAGAGCTTTGAGACCTTTCCAGATCATCACAAGCAGATCAGATCAGTGTAGAGCCGCACCTATAATATCTTATTTCTGGGTATTTAATCAACTCCCTATTATGCACAAGTAATTTGTCTCCAGTTTTGTCATTATAAGCCATGCTATAATAGACATGTAAAGGAGAAATGTAAAGGCTGGAACAAGTCAGTTCTGTAAAAGTAGCACAACTATGCAACAGATTAGATGTGTTTTTCACATTTACTATTATATTAATATTTATATATCAAAATCTTCAATATTTGGTGGCAATATCACAGAAAAATTGAAATTCACTCTATATATGGTCTGTGACATCTTTGCTGTAACAAATTTCACAGATACTGATCAATATCCACACTAAATTCCTTTCATATTAAAAAAATTTTAATGAAGGAATGTGACTAGATATGCCTTATTTTTACTAAAGTAGATAATTCAAATGTAAGGGACAGTCAAGTTCACTCTGATTTATTATTGGACACTGGGCAAATTGTGGCATCTTTTTAAACCAACAAGGATTTGCCAAAAGTGTGAGTTCAGAAAAGTGTTTTGTTGGAGGCGTCTAGGTAGCTCAGTCGGTTAAGGGTCTAACTCTTAATTGTGGCTCAGGTCATGATCTCAGGGTTGTGACATGGAGCCCCACATCAGGCTCCATGCTGAGCGAGGAGCCTTCTTAAGATTCTCTTTCTTGTCTCTCCCTCTCCCTCTGTGCCTCCACCTCTACCCCCTTCACACACTCTCTCCCTCAAAAAAAAAAAAAAAAAAAAAAAAAAAAAAAAAAAAGAGGAGAAAAGCGTTTTTTTTTTTTCCTGAAGTCACAATCTAATCCTTTTTCCTTTAGATTCTCCTTTACAGTGGATTTTGTTACTTGAATTGAATTTTGCTTTCATAATGTGAAACCCAAAGAAGAAATTCTAATAAGATCTCACCAGTACCAACTGTAGTTAGATGATTATTTCATTGTTTTGCAAAATGCATTAACTAACCTATTTGCAATTGTACTACGAGATAAGGATGCCAGTCTCTTCTTACTGAAAAAGGAGAAGCCCAATAACACTGCTACTGTGGAAAAGAGGCACTTGGGAAAACTGCCTCCTTATTTTTAAGCAAATCACTAGTTTTGATTTGTGTTTAGTGGACCATTGCATCTTGCCATTAGTAGCCGAATGCTCAACTTCAACGAGACTTGATCTCTGGTTCAATTAAACTGGGATCCCATTAATGAAAATAAGATCATCAGATACCCTGCTGTTCTCTGCAGACTAATAGTCATTAGCTAATGTGCAGTGGGAACTGACAAAATGAACAGGGTAGAAGTGTGGTAACACTGGCTTCTTGGAAACACAATTATCTTATTAATTTTATTAAATGCTTTCAATCAAGTTACATGACATTCAACAAAATGCACTCTAAAATGGAAGTTTCAAGGTTTCCTTTTTTTTGCTCAAATGAACATACCCCCATAGGAAGCAACTACTTCTTTTTGTGGTAGCTTCATTGGGATCTCAGTGTGTGCATTTCTAACAAAGTACCGCAATTTACATAAATATACTGTACAGTCAATTTTAAGAGTGCACAGTCATTTCCTCATGCAATTCAAAAATTCTCATCATGGGGAGTCCATTTCTCAGACACACACAAAAACAAATAGTTAAAATGAAGTAATATCTCCTGGCTTTTCCAAGATTAGCAAGTCTGCCCTTGGGCATTATTCATTAGCTACACCTTGCAAATAAAATATCTCATACAAAGAACAATTACTATTATGTTAATTTATAGTAAGTTTCAAAAACCCACAAATGATGAAATTAGCAACTGAAAAGTCTTTGTAGCAAGAGAACTACAAAATTCAATGTATACTAGCTTCCTCCTATCCCTGTAGGATATGTTCCAAGGCCTCCAATGGATGCCTGAAAATGGATAAGTACCAAAACACATATAAGCTGTTTTTTCCTATACATACACACCTCTGATAAAGTTTAATTTATAAATCAGGCACAGTAAGAGATTAACAACTAATAATAAAATAGAACAATTATAACAATATATTGTAATAAAAGTTAAAGGCTCCCTTGTACATGTAAAATATTAATAAAATGTGTATGCTTTCCTCCTGAAGTAAAAGTTATGTGAATGTGCCCTCTCTCTCAAAATATCTTCTTGTGCTGCACTCACTGTTCTTGTAATGATGTGAGATGATAAAATTACTATGAGACAAGATGAAGGGAGGTGAATGATGTAGGTGTGTGACCTAGTGTTAGGCTACTACTGACTTTCTGATCATCTGCTTTTGAACCACAGTTGACCACAGGTAACTGAAACCTCAGAAGAGGGAGGACTACTGTATTTTCATGTAATCTTATCATAAACCTTATGGTTATCATGGAATAGAAATAAAATTGGGATCCACAGAGCAGATGAAGTATTCTATTAAGTGATGATTATTAATTTTTTCTTTTTTTAAATAGGTTCCATCCCCAGTGTGGAGCCCAATGCAGGGCTTGAACTCATGAACCTGCGATCAAGACCTGAGCTGAGATCAAGAGTCAGATGCTTAACTGAGTCACCCAGGCACCCCTGATTTTTAATTTTCTGTATATGTGACTCAAGTCGACTATTAATATATATTAAGATCCCATTTACGGAATTTGCAAGATATATACTAATATTCTCTACTACAAGTTGGGATCAAATATGGCCTATGAGAAAGTTTCTCTTTAATTATAATATATGGAGTTAATGATGCAATTAATATTTATTCAAATTCCTCTTTAATCTCAAGCATCATACATGTCCTTGAACTTTAAATTAAAAAAAGACACTTAAAATATCTACTTACAGACTTATATTTTCATTTAAAGACATAATTAATTCTTAAAATATTAAGCTAGAGAGAGAAAAGAAGAGCATTCACAATTGCTCTTTGAGTTATATGATGGACTTTACAGCTTAGTCATTTCTATTAATAAAAGCATTCACAGCCTATTAGATACAGATAGAGTGTTTGGTTATCAAAAATATGCTTGCTCCTTTCATTCTTTGGTGAATTTTCCATTGAGATTGATTTGTGACCCAAGGTGTTTACAGTGGTTGCCTGTGGAGTGAGATCTTTTTCATCCTCCTGTATATTTTCTAAAGGTTCTTTAATGAACATAGGCTACATATATTCTCTCTCTCTCAATATAGTATATATATAATAAATATTCAAATTCTCATTACCTGTGCCCTGTGCTACTAAAATGTCCTGCCTAAAGTTGGCAATTGTGGAAACAGGTGACAAGGACATGAGGATCCAATGTCTTCTCTTTACTTTACCGGAAGCTTGAAAATTTTGTAATAAAGAGTTTAGAAATATAGTATTTACTGACACATAGGCCCCTGCCAGGGTTTATATTGAAGAAGTTACAAGACAGATCCCAATTTTCTAGGAATATGCAATTTAGGACATGTAATGCTGATGAAGATTGAGATATGCAAAATACACCAAGAGGGACACCTGGGTGGCTCAGTGGGTTAAGTGTCCAACTCTTGGTTTTGACTCAGGTCGTGATCTTAGGATCATAAGATCAAGCCCTACTTGGGCTTTGTGCTCAGTGGGGAGTCTGCTTGAGATTCTCTCCCTCTCCCTCTTGGTCCGCCCCTCCCCTCACTCATGCTCCCTCTCTCTCTCAAATAAATAAATAAATAAATAAATAAATAAATAAATAAAATCTTAAAAAAATACATCAAGAATAAATGAATACAGGATAAATATAGAGAGCTAAACACTCCATTTCTCATTCATTTGATCATGGCTGTCTCTTTTCTCCAGCTTCTACTTTGACCTCTCTCAAACTTTGAGACTGCTCTCTTCTCCATTTGTTATCTGAGAATCAAGTCCTGCCTGTGTTTCTGCTGCAGCATCTCTTAAGTTCAACACTTACCACATTGCCAGTGACATTTTATGCCCAGATGGCTGCAAAGACACCTGAGTTGTAATTCTTAATCTCTGGTCTTGATTTAAAAATTCATCTTGAATTCCAATGTCAAATTCATCTTCCTAAAAAAGGCATTATTGTGTCTCTACTTTAGAAGTAGGAGGCACATTCTTCTCATATTCTTCTGACCCAGCCATTCTGGCTACTGAGGCCATTCCTTTTACTAATCCCTCAGAAAACTCATCCATGCATTTTGCTGTCTCCTTGTCTTTGCTCAGACTTCTGTACCACCTTATACTTCCATAAATCTTACATTTATAATAAAAACTTACACAAGTATTTACTGAATACTTTCAAGACCTACTCCTTCCTTCATAAGGGCTTTTTACAACCATCACTTTACCTTCCTTGGGGTTACTTTTGTGTTTCTGAGTGCCATCTGAGCCATAGGACTTTTGTTTGGGTAAGTGATCCAGTGGTTCTCAAACCAGGCTGCACATTAGAATCACTGAAGACATTTAAAAAATATCCATACAAGGTCAGTTAAATCAGAATCTCTGAAGATGAAGCAGAGACATTAGGAAAAAATATTTTTTACATAAATTATTTATAATATATCCCCGGTGATTCTAACAAACAGGAAGTTGAGATCCACTCATCTAAATAATGTTAGGTTTCTTGATTTGTATGCACTATTCATTCATTTGGTCAAGAGCTACAGGTGTCTATTACAAAGGTTCAAAACTGGTAGCCCTGGCATGGCTCATTAGGCTCATAGAGTGTTTTCAAAAAATTTTAGAACTTAGACAATATTTTAAAACTGGAAGATTTAGCATTAACATTGAACTACCTAGCACCTCTTGGGGAAAAAAAAAAAAAGGAAGACCTGGTGAGATTGTAAATGAATTCTTCAAGGCAACACGTGGCTAGAATGGAATTGCAGTATCCTTTCTAGATGGAGAATGAGCTTATAATTTGCTATAGTCCTCACCACTCCCTAATGCTCCCTCACAAGGGCTGAGTATTAACTAACATTTATTCTATCATTTGCATAGTTGTTAATGTTACTGTTTGAACAGTTGAACAGTAGAGAACAATTTCTTTGAAGCACTAGCTGACTCCTTTCCCCTAATGACCCCCTCTACTCCCAATAAGGTTCACTGAAGAGTAGAATAGGTTTCTATATGTCAAATATCCAGGCATCCAGCCCACTTTATTCATTTATGTAATCTGACTGGTCTCCATAATAATTTGAATCTGCAGCCCGTGGCATGAAAACATTGTGGCAAATACTGTGTTCGATGCTAGGGATATAGAAGAATGAGGTACAGCATTCTTCTTGGAGGAAGTCACACTTTATTGGGAAAAGCAGAGATATTAAAAAGTATTGTAAAAAAATGAAAAGAAAGGAAAAAAGTCATAGAAGAGAACAGTCCTTGTTAGAATTAGGAAAGACTATACAGAAGAGGTAGCATTTGAGTTGGACCTAGAAAAATGAATTGGGAGTTTTTCCAGGCAGAAAGACAAAGAAGTTGTTTTAGGCAAAGAAACAGTGATTCCCAAATATGAATGTGTGCAAACCCACAGAGGGGTCAGAAAATTGCATATGGGGAAGGAGAGATGAAACTCTGGAGTAAGCTGGGATAGAGGAGGTTGGCTTTGTGTAAGTTCCCAAGGGTTTTCTCATTTTGCCTTCTAAGATAGTAGGAAAGGCATTAAAGGGTCTTTAAATGAAGAGAGGCATGATCATATTTCTATTTCTATTATCAGAAAGATAATTCAACAGTGATATGGAGATTAACTGGGAGGCTAAGATGAGCAATGGTGGGGACTTCATCAATGAAAGCAGCAATAGGATAGAGGAGCAGAGAGATTGGAGAGATGTTTCAGAAGTATAATTGGCTGGGTTTGGAAGCATACAGGAAAAGGAGAAGACTAATTTAGGATGTTTTGATTGGGTATGTATAAACCCAGAAAATATTTTAGCTGCTAAAGAGAAATTTAAAATGATTATCACAGACATGAATTGATGTTAGAGTGACTTAATATTTAATTTTAAGCTATAAAACGTCATTGCAGTGGTTTTTTTTTTTTAACCCTTTTTTTGGTCTTTCAAATAAATAGGATTATAATTTAAGTCCCTGATGCATACCTGATTCTGCGGAACTTAGAGGATGACCACCAAATTTTATTTCAGTTTGGCGGAGTTTAGTCATGTTTAGCAGCTGTGTGACTTGTGGAACATCTGTCGTTAGTTGGCAACTCCGTGGAATAATGTCTGTAGGTTCATCTGTTGGAAAGGGAACAGCTTTCCCAGCTGAAAATAAAGACAAACATTCATTCCCTAAATGTAAGTCATTTCTGCCAAATGGACATATCTTATAAATGAAACCAATTAAAATAAAACATTTTAGAGTATGAGTTTGAATGAGTTACTCAATCTTACAGCCTCGGCTTTCTCATCTGTAAAATGAGCATTGTAATTTTGTAGGGCTTACTTTGTAGGGCTTTAGGAAACAATTAAGATAAAGTATATAACAAACAGCAGGTTCAGAGACTTGTGCAATAAATGAGAGCATTCATTGGATATATTTTACACTTATTTTTCAATACCAGAATGTGACTCAAGAAAACAGCTAGTTAGGTATGCTCTGATGCAGATTTCTGGAAGTATGGTGGCTCATTTATGTGAGATCAATACACACAAAGATGTATTTCAACAAGCACCTAGAGCCATTATATGAGTAATTTTTTAACTTTTTATTTTGAAATAGTTTTAGATCTACAGAAATTATAAAAATAGTACAGAATCCCTAGTACCTTTTACCTAGCTTCCCCTGTTAACATCTTACCTTTGAATACTTTCAAAGAAAGGAACAGTTTATTATAATTAAAATAGTATTTTTATTAGTATAGTTTATATTCTTAATGAGATTTGATATCATTCATATATACTTACACGGATATAATGGATATACAAATTTCCAGCTTAGTAAATTTTCTGTTCATGTTCTGAACCTATTTTCGTGTTAGAACATTATTTTCTTATTTATTTGTATGACCCTCTCTTATGGCAAAGATATTAAGCCTTGTCATATGTATTAAGCAGGAATTAAATCAGTATTAGTATTTCAAAAAGCAATTTTACTATATGTATCAAAGTCTTAAAAATGTATATGCCATTTTACTCAGTAATTTCACTCTACAAATCTTTTTTTCTTTTTTTTAAGATTTTTAAATTTATTTGAGAGAGCGCATGCACGCGTGCATGCAAGTGGGTTGGGGCGGAGGGAGAGGAGGAGATAGTCTTAAGCAGACTCTGCTCTGAGCATCAATGGGGCTCCACAGTGGGATTGATTTGAAGACCCTGAAATCATGACTTGAGTGGAAACCAAAAGTCGGCTGCTTAACCCACTGCGCCACCTAGGCATCTGAGTCCTTTCTAAAGTAAAAAAAAAAAAAAAAAAAAAAAAAAATCAGAAACTCAGATGGATATTTATGTAAATAAGTGTTTATAATTTCTGAAAAATAAACAACTTGATTTATCAGTAAAGAGTCACAAGAAATTCTATTTATGAAGATGGCTTAATGATATGGGAAAGACTCATGATAGAAAGTTAAGTGAAAATAATATAAACAAAACTCTAACTCTACTGTAGAAAATCAGTAAATAAAATGTGTGAGTGACAAAAAGACTAAAATGAAATACATCAAAGTGTAAAACAACTTTTGATGGTTAGCTTAAGCATAGGCTTTATTTTCTTCTACATAAAAATGTGTGTATGTTTTCAATTTTTATAAGTAAAATTTCTAATTTTAGAATCTAGTGGAAAAAATTTGTGAGTGTGTATGTGAATGTGCATAGTAACAAAAATTCAACCAATCATTCCTTGAAAAACATCCTATTCAAGTATAAACTCTAACCACGTTTATAAAGGAAAATGATGTTAGGCTTATATGTACCCAAGTCATGGCAGTTTCCTAATTAGATCCTAATATCCTAATCTTGAAGAGGAAATGAATCATTTAACTAAAAACTTAAATACTCATCAGCAATGTAATGGTTTCTAAGTGTCCTAATGCTCCAGGCATTGAAAATGCAGTAGCTTTACAAATCTTAGTTTTCAGGTGTTCTTTCTTGGTCCATTTCTTATTTGTCATGAGCATTTAGAAAATCATACAAAGTAGTTGAGTAAATAAACTCTCAAAATAGAAAATATTTGGAAAAATAAGTAAACTAACTCCAAATATATCTGACATATTATTTCAAACTCTTCTAAGGTACAAAAAGATAATTTCCACATTAATCCTAATACGGATAAACTAAAGATTTTATATTGAAAGAGAGAATTCTTTTTTTTTTTTTTTTTTTAAGATTTTGCTTATTTATTCATGAGAGAGAGAGAGAGAGGGGGGGGAGAGAGAGAGAGAGAGAGAGACAGGCAGGGGGAGAAGCAGGCTCCATGCAGGACAACGTGGGACTCGATTGCTGGTCTCCAGGACCAGGCCCTGGGCTGAAGGCAGCGCTAAACCACTGAGCCACTCGGTCTGCCCAAAACAGAGAATTCTGTAGGCTATAAGACCCTGAAATAAAATGCTGTATTCTCAATCACATGAAGACAAATCATGGAATTTTTAGCTTATAGGGACTGAATGGATGGTACAGGGTACAATGCCATACAAAGCCTGAAATGTATCCAAAACAAAACCTGAGTTTCAAGTAACAAGAAATACCCAGAAAATCCCTGGTAACCCAAAATCCAAGGCAGAGACTATTACAAAACTCTAATCTGAATTTTATAGGATTGTGGCTGACATGCAAATCAGATTTCACAGTAAAAGGATAAATCCCTTCTGTGCCATTTTTCCTTTCTATACATCTACTCTCCTTTGCACCCACAGCTGTTTCACTAACTCATTAGATTATTCATCAAGGGAGACTGTGAGCAGTATAAAGCCTACAATAAAAGGAGAAATCAAAGAAAAAAGCTATTGGTTTATTATTTTTAAAATAAAGAGGAATTAGTAAGCCCATTTAGCAGCTATTGACTTTCTAAGTGTAGAATACATGGAGAGGATCTTTTGCCTCATTTTTGTGAAACCAAACTATGAAAGAGCTTATGACCTCGTACTTGGATGTTTTGATAGACCGAAGTGGAAGTTAACTCAGCTCCCCACCAGCACCCACCTCACCAATAAACACTCTCTTCTCCATATCCAGTATCTACGTCACTTTATTTTTTAGCATTCATGGCTTAATTAAAAAATAAGAATTCTGAACACAGCATGGATCCTATATAATAAATAAACAGGGCTAATCTTTGAGTACATAGAGGGTATGGTCTACCTTCATGCATTCATTTACTCATTTTATCATTCAGCAAATATTTATTGAGCCTCTACTAGATGCCAGGGAATCTAGTGGTGAGCCAGGGTGACCCAGTTCTGGTCTTAAAGTTTACACCTAGCAGAGAATATGAAACAAATTATATTACAAATAACTAATTATAATTTTGTTAAGTGCTCTGAAGGAAAAGTTCAAGGTGTTATGAGGGAGGTAATATCCAGAAAGTCTATCAGAAAGTCTCTTCTGGGATCCCTGGGTGGCGCAGCGGTTTAGCACCTGCCTTTGACCCAGGGCGCGATCCTGGAGACCCGGGATCGAATCCCACATCGGGCTCCCGGTGCATGGAGCCTGCTTCTCCCTCTGCCTATGTCTCTGCCTCTCTCTCTCTCTCTCTCTCTCTCATAAATAAATTTAAAAAAAAAAAAAAAAAAAAAAAAGAAAGTCTCTTCTGATAAAGCGGCATTTAAGCTGAGTCATAAAAGATAAGCAGAAGGTGGCTTGGTGAAATGAATGGAAGGGATCATTCAGGTGGAGGGAACACAGCATTCGAAGTCTCTAAAGGCAGGAAGACTCTGGTGTATTCTAGGAACTGAAAGAAGACAGTTCTGCCAAAGGGCTGCTAGTGTGGGAGAGAATAGTGAGAGACTCCCAACAATATATTTAGTATAGCATCTGGTTCAGAGGGGATGCTCAATAAATGGTCATGGATGAAGGCCCCTTATTAACAGCTGACCTAGATTAAAAGCAGCTGCCAATTCTTCCACTTTCCTTCTTTAGTGGCTCTTTGCTCTGCCATATGCTGACAAGTATTCCATGCACATTTTATTTGGATATCACATATTTCTTCTCAGATGGCAAATAACAAATCAAGCTGATAATCAGATACTAAGGGACCAGGGCCTATCTGCATTATTCTTCCAGACAAGCTCTATCTTTTGTAAGAGACTGTGTATGGAAACATGCAGATTGCTCGATTAACGTCGGAAAATGACACAGTTGAATTTAAAGTGCTTTTGCTAACAAATCTGAAAGAACACAATGTTGGCTGGAATGGTCAGCTCAGAATGGCAAAATGGTACATGGAGGAAACGGCTAAGAGAAAACCAACAACAACAAAAAAAACCCCAAAAAAACCACAAAAACACCAATAGATTTGCTCATGTAGCATTAAAACACAACCAAATGGTGTTTTTTTGTTTGTTTGTTTGTTTTTTTCTGTTTTTGCTCCCAGTATGAGTTAATATATTAGAATGTTTGAGTGAATGACTTTGTAATCCTGTTCCGCTTTCTTTGGCTATAACACCATCATAAAATGAAGCATTCTGTAGGTGTTGAGTATCTCTGATGAGGATCTTAACTAGCTTTAAAAGTTAAATCACTGGGCACCTGGGTTGCTCATTCGGGTAAGAGTCTGACTCTTGATTTTGTCTCAGGTCATGATCTCAGGATCGTGAGATTGAGTCCTTCATCAGGCTCCGTGCTCAGTGGGAGTCTGCTGCACATTCTTTCTCTCTCCCTCTGGCCCTCCTCCTGCTTGTTCTCTCTCTGTCTCTCAAATAAATAAATCTTTAAAAAAATTAAGTCATCAATTTTAAAACATATATAGAACATTTTATGCATTAGAATATCACTCATTAGCTGTGTGACTTTGGCGTGGTAATTTACCTTGCCATGCCCTGGTTTTCTTATCCTGTAAAACAGGAATTAAAAAAGTAATACCTTATAGTATTGTTGTGATGATTAAATAAGTTAATGTGTGTAAGGGCCTAAGTAAAGTTCCTGATACATAGCAAGTACCATATAAGTGTTTATTATTAATAACAAATACTTATGTCAATTATTTCATTATAATGGAAACAAAACCACTGTATCTTAGTATGTGCTTTTTTTAATAATAAAAGGTCTTGATATTTAAAGGGGCAAATAAGCCTGAGATACATCAAACACTTGGCTATCCTGAAATGAATCATGCCCTTAGTTTTTAAAAAAATATTTTGAGGAGAAATTCACATTTATATCTTAATAAAAATTAAGCATTTCAAAGTGAACAATTCATTGGCACATAGTACATTCACAATGCTGTGCAACCACCACTTTATCTAGTTCCTAAACATTTCCATCATTCCAAAGCAAAATCCTTTATCCATTAGCCAGTTTCTGTCCATCCCTCCAACCCCCAGTCCCTGGCAACCATAAATCTGCATTCTATCATTATGGATTTATCTATTCTGGATATTTCATATAAATGGAATCATGCAGTATGTGACTTTCTGTGTGTATAATATATATCATGTTTGGTTTATCCATTCATCTGATGAACATTTGGGCTGTTTTCACATTTTGGTTATTGTGAATAACACTACAATGAACATGCATGTACATGTATCTGTTTTCCATTCTTTTGGGTATATACCCAGGACTGGTACTGCAGGTTCATATGGTAATTCTGTGTTTAACATTTTCAGGAACTGCCAAACTGTCTCCCATAGAGGGTGAACCATTTTGCATTCCCATTAACAATGTATAAGGATTCCAATTTCTCCATACCCTTGCTAACACTTCTTTTCTATTAAAAAAATTATAGCCATCCTAGTGAGTGTGAAGTGGTATCTCATTGTGGTTTTGATTTGTATTTCCCTAATGACTAACTCTGTTAAGCAATTTTTCATACATTTGTCAACTATTTGTATATCTTCTTTGGAGAAATATCTATAACAGTTAATTCCTTCAACCATTTTTAAATTGGATTGTGTGTTGTTGAGTTTTAAGAGTCCTTTACATATTCCAGATACTGGAAGATATCAGAATATTCTATATATATACTCTTTATATGTAGAATCAGAATATTTATCCTATCAGAGATATGATTTGCAAATATTTTCTCTCATTATGTAGGCTGTCTTTTTAATTTCTTTTAAAAAATGTTTTTTTAAATTTTTTACTTATGATAGTCACATAGAGAGAGAGAGAGAGAGAGAGAGAGAGAGAGAGGCAGAGACACAGGCAGAGGGAGAAGCAGGCTCCATGCACCGGGAGCCCGATGTGGGATTCGATCCCGGGTCTCCAGGATCGCGCCCTGGGCCAAAGGCAGGCGCTAAACCGCTGCGCCACCCAGGGATCCCTGTCTTTTTAATTTCTTAATAGTGTCCTCTGATACACAAAAGTTTTAAGTATTAATGTCCAATTTATCAATTTTTAAGATTTTGTTGCTGTACTTTGGGGTAATACCTAGGAATCCATTGCCAAATCTAAGGTCATGAAGACTAAGCTCTATTTTTTCCTAAGAGTTTTATTTAGCTCTTATATTTAGGTTGTTGATCCATTTGAGTTAGTTTTTATACATGGTGTGAGGTATCCATTCTTTTGCATATGGATATCCAATTGTCCCAGAACCATTTGTTGAAGAGTCTCTTCTCTCCTTAATGAATGTTCTTGGCACCCCTGTCAAAATTAGATATATGGGTTCATTTCTGGACTCAATTCTATTCCATTGGTATATATGTCCATTCTAACTGTATCAAACTGTTTTGATTACTGCAACTCTTGCTCTTGAATTAAGTTTTGAAATTGGGAAGTGTGACTCCTCCAACTTTGTTCTTCTTTTTTTCAAGGTTGTTTTTGGCTGTTTGGATCCCTTGCATTCCATATGAATTTGAGATTGGCTTTTTCATTTCTGCAAAAAGGCCATCAAAATTTGATAGATTGCACTGAATCCCTAGATCTCTTTGGGTCATGCTGACATCTTAACAATTTCAACTCTTTTGGGATCCCTGGGTGGCTCAGTGGTTTAGGGCCTGCCTTTGGCCCAGGGCGTGATCCTGGAGCCCCAGGATCAAGTCCCACATCAGGTTCCCTGAAGAAGCCTGCTTCTCCGCCTCTCTCTCTCTCTTTCTCATGAATAAATAAATAAAATCTTAAAAAAAGAAAAACAAACCCAAGAATTTCAAGTCCTTCAATCCAGATATATTTCCATTTACTTAGGTATTCTCTAACTTCCTTTAGCAATATTTTATAGTTTTCAATGAACAAGTTTTTCATCTTCTTGATTAAATTTATTCCAGGTATTTAATTATTTGGGATGACATTATAACTGAATTGTTATCCTTAAGAGTTTTTAAGATATGAAGTTCTGTTATAAATAATGCTTATAGGGATCCCTGGGTAGTAGTGCAGCGGTTTGGCGCCTGCCTTTGGCCCAGGGCGTGATCCTGGAGACCCGGGATCGAATCCCACGTCGGGCTCCCGGGGCATGGAGCCTGCTTCTCCCTCTGCCTATGTCTCTGCCTCTCTCTCTCTCTGTGTGACTATCATAAATAAATAAAAATTTAAAAAATAAATAAATAATGCTTATAATATCTACAATTGGGATTTTAATCAGAATAAGTCTGTGTCTTAATATATAGATATTCATAACCTATTTTTTTGGGATCTACTATTGGTCCAAAAATAGGCACCTCAGCTATGCTGAGTTCTTACCCCCCTTTTTCTTGCCCTATGGTGGTTTACTAGGCAAGGGCAATCTAAGTTCAGCTTCACTGCAGAAAGGAGTGGGAATGCAGCCTTAAACTAATGAGAGCTGAATTTGATGTGCCTGACCTAGATGGAGATAGAGAGGCAGGAAAATACTCAATAATGATGATTATTAAAAACTCTAAAGGATTCCAGTTATTGAGAAAGGTAAATTTGTATACTGTTGAGGAAGGAATAGGCAGAGGCCTGGCCTAGAGTTCCACCTTCTGTGACCTCAGCACAAGATGCCTTATTTCCATGGGCCTTACTTTCCTCTCTGTATAATTAAGACATTGTATTAGATGATCTCTAAGGCCCTTTCCAGCTCAATTGAGTCTATTAAGGCAATACATCAGTATTTCTAGTTTTTTCTGTGGCCTTTGAAGGGATAATCTTCTTCACATTATTTGACATTCAATAAAGACTTACCGAATACAGAGAGTAAATGAATGAATAATTGAACGAACAATTAGCGAACTCTTACTTCATTAATTCATCAAACATATAAGACAGATTACCAGTGCCAGGTCATGTGCTAGAGGTAAAAATATGGACACTTAACCTATACCCTCAAGGGACTCTCAGTCTGAAATCATACTTTTAATTATTCTCTTCTTCTTGCATTTCTGAACACAGAACACATATGCCCAAGTGCTGATATTTTAGAAAGCACTGAAATGGGGTGTCAGGAGACCTGTAAAATCATCACTGGCAGAGCATAAGTCCACGCCTAGTGGATAATAACATGCTCTTTCCTCTCTTCTTTTTTCTTTCTTCTTGTCTTTCTTATCTAACTATTTATACATATGTTGTTTTTTTTTTAATGTAGAATGATACAAGTTAATCAATAATTCAATCAAACAGATGCCTAAAAATGCCAGTCCGTGTTCCCTCAGGAACCATACAAGTCATAGATTCAATTGAATCAGTGTGCTTTACTACTTGTCCAACATAAGCCATTCCTCTGGACAAATGAAAAACTGGTTAATTTCTTCTTTTAGGGTCCCAATAATTCACTTTCAATTATATCCCACTGTGTAAACAGAACAGCAATGGAATTAGGCAACATTTCCTAGCTTGGGTGAGTTTAAGAGATTCTAGAGTGAAATGCAGCAGCTTAAATAAGCCAGGGACAACAGAGTACTGAGCTTAAGGAAGCATTTTATACAGTATCTTTATTTTATTTTATTTTATTTATTTAATTTATTTATTTATTTATTTATTTTTAAAGATTTTATTTATTTATTGACACACACACACACACACACACACACACACACACACAGAGGCAGAGACACAGGCAGAGAGAGAAGCAGGCTCCATGCTGGAAGCCCGATGTGGGACTCGATCCCGGGTCTCCAGGATCACACCCCTGGCTGCAGGCAGCGCTAAACCGCTGTGCCACAGGGGCTGCCCTATACAGTATCTTTAAATCGAATCTCAGAATGAAATGTAAGAAACAAGTAAATGAGTTTCCTATGATAAAAGTCTCAACACTATGACTAACAGATCTGTCTTTGCAGAAGAAAATACCCTTCCCCCTACCCTCAGTATGAAAGACAAAGGGACATCCATTACTTATTGAACACAGATAGCCTCAACACCTCCAGGCACCAAATCCTGCCATTCTTATTCCATGACATGTCTTGCCTTTTTTTTTTTTTTTTTAAATAATTTCCCTCCCATCCATCCTCCCAAGAGAGGCAGTACACTGTAGTAAGTAGGAGTATAAACTTGAGTCCTATTGTCAGGGTTCAAAACCTGCATTTACTACCTAAGAGTTGTGTGACACTGGGCATCTGACTACTCTGTGTCTAAGTTTCCCTAACTGTAAAGTGGGGATGATAGTAACATCTACTTTACAGAGTCTGTATGAGCATTAAGGTAATATATTCAAAGGGTTGAGAATACCTACTGCTTCTATTAGCATTATTGTCATCACTGTTATCACTTCTGCTGCCAACCTCGTTGACCAGGGACACTCAATTTATCCCATACTATGTTATCCTTTGTCCCCTTTTATAAAATTGTCTTGACAATGAACTCTTGCAGTGTTTACTTTTCCAGTATCTAAAATTATACAGAGAACTCTAAGGATAGGAAACTTGCTCTACCTCTTTATATCGACACAAAGTATGCAGCCAGTAATAAAATATTATTAAATCAAACCTCCCAATCCTGCCACATATCATACTGAATTCCCATGTATCATACTGAACCCTGGTCCTTGAATCCATCAGATCTATTCATGATGCCATGCCTTTATACATACACACTGTTTCCTTTTCCTGAAAGTGCTTTCCTTTCTTGTCCACTTTCATTACTTGAGAAATTATTTTTTTCCTTCAGGATGTAGTTTAGAAAATTTATTTCTCTAGGTAAGTATAGACCAAACACTGCTCTATGAATAGATACTGACCCGTGAAGTCATTTTTACTGATCTGTGGTGAAAATGTCAGCCTTTATTTTGAAATTAATACTTTCCTAATGTGTGTGTGTTTAAATGTCTTTTCGACTAATGAACGGATCAGAACAATTATAGTTTTCCTTGTCTGTTTAAATGCTCTGATTTGGCAAATTCAAAAGTTGGCAACCTTATGTTAGTCAAGTTTTTCCTAACTTGGCAAGTCTGTGAAATTCAAGTGCCTCTCCAAGTGGCTCTCAAGTACGACATAAGTGGTCCAGACTCTCCTCCCAGTGCTTGTTAAAGCCCATTAGGTAAGTTTCCTCCAGGAATAATGATCTACATGTACATGTAAATTTCCCTGAGAAATGTCAAGCTCCTTGAAGCAAAGGCTGTGTCATCTCAGTGCATGATTATAGAAAGCAGATAAATGGTTAGCATCTACATAATGAATTAGTTTATGTATTTTCACATATATTTTTATATTTCATTGGGTCTTCACAATAACCTTATAGTAATTAATGAGGAAACAACACTCAGAGATGTTCAGAACTCACAAAAAGCACAAAGTTGGTATGTGATTACAGCAATGGATTATGGGACCATTAATCTGTATCTTTAGTGTCTACAATACAATTTAACTTCTCCAAGATGTTCTTGGTTTACACACTTTATTCCTTCAGAGGTAAAGTAATAGTATTTTACTTAACCAAGAAACAATTATCCTCATTTTACTGACGCAGAAACTGAAGCATAGAGACAGGGTGAGCACTTGTGCAAGTTTAAGTCCTGACAGTTAAGTGAGGAATACGGGGTTATATTCCACAGCACCCTGACCACAGCATGCTTCCCCAGGCCTATTCAGAACATTTTAGGCAATCTGAGATGCCACACACATGAGGCTTTTTTCAGGCCTTCTGAAAACCTAAGAAGAAATCATACCAATGTTTTTTCTTGGAATTTTTTGGATTATCCATTCACTTAAAAAATTAATTATAGGGACACCTGGGTGGCTCAGTGGTTAAGCATCTGCCTTTGACTTAAGGCGTGATCCCAGAGTCCCGGGATTGAGTCCCATATCAGGCTTCCTGCATGGAACCTGCTTCTCCCTCTGCCTATGTCTCTGCCTCTCTCTCTCTCTTATGAATAAACAAATAAAATTTTAAAAAATTAATTATAAAACAAAATATATGTATGTTGTTAAAAAATACAAATGGTACTATAAAATTATAAGAAAAAGTCATCAATCCCTAACTGCTGCCCTCCCACCTCACTCATCCCCTCGTCCTGCAATGCAGAGGCAACTATTCTCAAGCCTTTCAGCCATAGCTTCTAAATCTGATACTTAATTTCTGTGTTTGGAAAAAATATGGAACCACAAAAGACCTGAATAGCCAAAGCAATCTTGAAAAAGAAAATCTTGTTCCGGTCCAAAGCCGTAACATCACGATTTGGTACTTCAAGCTATGTTAGTGTAGTCATCAAGACAATGGTACTGGCATAAAAACAGACACACAGATCAATGAAACAGAATAGAGAACCCAGAAATGGATCCTCAACTCTATGGTCAACTCATCTTTGACAAAGGAGGAAAGAATATCCAACGGAAAAAAAAAAAGGCAATCTCTTCAACAAAAATGGTCCTGGGAAAACTGGACAGCCACACGAAGAAGAATGAAACTGGACCACTTTCTTATACCATATACAAAGATAAACTCAAAATTGATTAGAGAACTAAATGTAAGACAGGAATCTATCAAAATCCTAGAAGAGAACACAGGCAGCAACCTCTTTTACCTAGGCCATAGCAACTCCTTACTAGGTATATCACTAGAGGGCAGGGGAAGAAAAGCAGGAAACAACAGATGTTGGTGAGGATACATAGAGAGAGGAACCCTCTTATACTGTTGATGGGAATGCAAACAGGTGCAGCCACTCTGGAAAACAGTATGGAGGTTCTTCAAAAAGTTAAAAATAGAACTACCCTACAATCCAGAAATTATAGTAGTAGGTATTTACTCAAAGGATACAAAAATTCAGATTTGAAGGAGGTGCATTCAGCCCAATGTTTATATAATCAAAATATGACTATATTACTGTAGTTATCAAGAACCATCAACAAGAATGAAATCTTTCCATTTGCAGTGATGTGGATGGAGCTAGACTGTATTATCCTAAGTCAGTCAGAGAAAGATAAAGACAAATACCATATTATTTCACTCATATGTGGAATTTAGGAAACAAAACTGATGAACACATGAGAAGGGAAAAGAAAAAGAGAGAAGGAGAGGGGAGGCAAACCATAAGACACTCTTAATGATAGCAAACTGAGGGTTGATGGAAAGAGGTGGGTAGGGGGATGGGCTAAATGGGTGATGGGTATTATTAAGGAGTGCACTTGTTAGGATTAGCACTGGGTATTAATATGTAAGGGATGAAGCACTAAATTATACTCCTGAAACCAATGTTACACTCTATAATAACTAACTAGAATTTAAATAAATATTTGGAAGACAAAAACAATTGACTAGATGGGATAGAATTCTAAGTTGAAAATAATTTTTCCTTAGACTTTTGAAGATATAATTTTAAGGTCTTCTACCATCTAACGTTGTTTTATGAAGTCAGACATCATTATTCTTATTCCTATCCCCTTGTATGCAACTTGAATTAAAAAAAAATCTGGAATCTTAGACCATCCTTTTTTTCCTCCTATTCTGAAATCACACAATGGTGACTCTTCTTTTCTTTCTTTTTCTTTTTCTGTTTTTGATGAGCTATGTCAATGTGAAAACACCTGGCCTTCCTATATATCACCTTCCTATTTTCTCTAGTCTCTCATTTTAGAATCTTAATACTTTACTAGTGGTCCTCTTGGACTACTTCTAATATTCTTAACATTTTGATCCTATTTTCAGTCTCTTGGGATTTTTCTTTTAAAATTTTTGTTTGAATCTAAATCTCTGGAGAAAGTACAATTCAGAGCTTCAAAATAGTTGTACAGGTTCTAAGTTGAAATGTCCAGTATTCACCCAAAACTAATTAGACCTATCAGGATACAAGGACAAGAGAAAACAGGAGAGACAGATACTAGAATTATGAGCCAAGGCTTTTAAAATAACTTTGATTAATGTATTTGAGAAATTAGATAATAAAATAGAGAATTTCAGCTGAGAAATGGAAATTCTAAGAAAGAATCTAATGGAAGTTCTAGGATAAAAAAATATAACTGAAATTAAGAATGCTTAAA
The DNA here is from genome assembly GCF_011100685.1 of Canis lupus familiaris. Classification (NCBI taxonomy): domain Eukaryota; kingdom Metazoa; phylum Chordata; class Mammalia; order Carnivora; family Canidae; genus Canis; species Canis lupus. The sequence goes on along the minus strand of NC_049241.1, from coordinate 32,072,260 downwards.
TATGTTCATTCAGCTCCTTAATATCCAAAGAAAGCCTACCTAGATGCTCCAAAAGAAATGTAGAATGATTCCAGCAGCACTATTTAAAATAGCCAAAAATAGACAAACAGTGGTACCCTCACACAATGACATACTGCACAGTAATTAAATTAGCAATACAGATGAATCTCACACAGTATTTTGTTAAAGAATGTATATATGAAAGAATATGTATTGTATGATTTTATTTAAATAAACTTCAAAAATAGATAAAGTTAATTTATAGTGTTAGAAGTTGGAAGAGTGCTACCTCTCAGAAGAAGAGAGAGGGTCATGATTGGGAGGGGATTATAAATAGGGTTTCTAAGATATTTGTAATGTTCTATTTCTTGATCTGGGTGGTGGTTACAGAAATGTGTTTACTCTGTGTTAATTCCCAAAACTGAATACCTATGATTTGTAAATGTTTCTAAATTATATAAAAAGCTTATAATATGGGGATCCCTGGGTGGCTCAGTGGTTTAGCGCCTGCCTTTGGCCTAGGGCATGATCCTGGAGTCCCGGGATCGAGTCCCACGTCGGGCTCCCTGCATGAAGCCTGCTTCTCCCTCTGCCTGTGTCTCTTCCTCTCTCTTTTCCCTTACACTTATTTAAAAATATTAATCAGGTTATGATTCACCTCCTATGATCTGATATAGAATGCACATATATTTCTATATATTTTGAGGTTTTTTTATTAGATGGGTGGTTTTTTTTTTTTTTTTTTTAAATGAAGGCTTTCACTTTCTTGTATAGCCGCCTTTAAATGCTACATAAGATGAGTGGCTGCACTTCCTGGCTTGTAATCTCTCTGAGGAGCTGTTAATGCACTGCTGTGTTTTATTATCAAATGAAATTTACAGGCACAGTGTCCTGTTCCACAGAGTGAACCACACAAGGATTTCTCAGACGCTTATCCAGATGGAGCATAAGTCTGAAGTCTACTTTATACAAACTTCTAAGACATCACCTTTGCCGTCTTATGTGCTGCCCTGTTTCCTGGGCTTCTAGAAAAATTGATTTTGTTAAAAATAATCCCAGACGAAAATCAAAAGGAAGCATCAGTATTCTTTCAATACTTTCAGTTGCTTAAGACTGTCTTAGCTTAGCAGGTGAATTTATGCCATCTTATAAATTCTAGATGGTTCTGTTGTCTGTAGAGTATTTATTGATCATATAATGAAAAATTAATGTGTATATTTCCTATCTTTCTAGAAATAATATGAGGAGTTACTCATTTACTATTTTACCATGATAGTTAGAAAGTTAATATATAAATGTAATTTATCTCAAATGACTTCATGAAATGTATACAGAGTAATGAAATAGTATGTCCTGGACAATGGTGGAGACCTTTGAATGCTGACTTTTTTTTTTTTAAGATTTTATTTATGAAAGAGAGAGAGAGTCAGAGAGAGACAGAGAGAGACACGATGGGGGTAGAGTCAGAGAGAAAGGAAGAAGTAGACTCCCTCTGCCTAGCTGGGAGCCTGATGCGGAGCTGATCCCAGGACCCCTGGGTCACAACCTGAGCTGGAAGCAGATACTCAACTTGAGCTACCCAGGTGTCCTGAATGTTGAGATCTTTTGAACACCCTTATTAATTTGGTGACTTTGATACACAGTAAGTCCCATCTCCTTAGTCAGGAATCAGATATTCACTTTGCTAGCCACTCTTGCAGCATGTAATCTAGGCTCTACAAATTAGATACAGCCATATCTGACTTCATACAGTACAGAGAAACATGAAAAAGTCTACTTCTGAACAGTGTAGTGAGGAAGAAGACATCCAGTTTTCCAGAGCAGCAATAACAGAAATTCTGGAACCTAGAGCCCAGCATTATGCTGTGTCTTATGGAGTCTTTCTCCAGTTTCAGTAGCTATTAGGGGTCTTCCTTGCGGCAGTCTTGTGGTAGGGGTTGCATTTGTTCTTGGCTGTAGCCCCCAAGCCTGACTTTCTGGATATCCTTGAGATTCTATGAAGGCTAATTTCCTTAAATAAATTCTTTTTTTCTGTTTCAACTACTTAGAGAGGATTCTATTGCTTGCAACTAAAAATCTTGACTAATTCACATGGTAAATGATATCATAAACAACAAAGAAAAATAACCCACACAAAAACATATCTTTGTGACATTCAGCTACAATAAAAATAAACATGATTCAGAGTAAAGAATGACATATGCTACAATTTGGATGAACCATAAGGACTTACGCTAAGTGAAATAAGCCAACGACAGAGAGACAAGTACTATATGCTTTTACTTACATAAGGTATCAAAAATAGTTAAATTCATGGAATCAGAGTGGAATGGTGGTTGTTAGTGGTTGAGGAGAAGGGGAAATGGGGAGTTACTAATCACTGGGTTTTGGTCAAAATTAAGAAGCACTCTCTAGTGTGTACAGCATTACATCTGCTGTACAGCATTACACCTATAGTCACTAATAACATATAGTACACTTAAAAATTTGTTAAGAGGATAGATCTAATGTTCGATCTATCTAACAGTGAAATAAAACAAATTTAGAAAAACCACTACTATGTACTAATACTATCCAAAGGTATGTCTATTTTTAAAAACATATTGGGGATTTAAAAAATCTTGATAGTAGCAACTTCAACATACCATCTTTATCAGCAGTGTCTTGAGGCTTGCATTTTAAAGTGAAGATCTTCCGTAGCTTACAGTTAGCTGAGACAATAATTCCATCCAATGACTGGAACACTGCTCCCTTGAATATTTCACTGGTAAATGCTACCAAGTCTATGCACAGATTGCACCACTAAAATAAAGAAAAGAAGAGTAAGTACTTTCTATAATCACATAGATGAACATGTCATCTACATTTGGATAATTCAGAGAATTGAGGCAATTGTCTGGATCAATCAGACCTAAACCAATATCCTCCCTGAAGCAAAACTCTATTTTGGCTTCAGTTTTCTTAAAAATTGCCTTGATTCTTCCAAAGAAGTCACCATAATCTAAACCAGTCACTGGTCATCTGGCTGTAGAGTTATCATCATGAGGCAAGATTTTGACAACTTTGGGAAATAACTCTGAATCTGTAGGCAGTATGCTAGTGGGAAGCTAATTGCAGGTGCGTTAGACCACTTAAATCCTGAAAATCAGGGATAAGTAGCCAATTGTTACTTCAAGGGGACTAATTTGATCATAATTAGCCACTTATATTTGTTAAAAAAAAATCGTAGATGAAATCGGAAGCTGGGTTTAAATGGTGGCCAGTGCTGCCTACTTATAGCCAATTAACCTATTGTACAGAAATAGATTCTTCCAAAGAATTTGTAATTATGCCTAGTATTTGCCAGTTTTTAAAGTACTCTTGCAGGGACTAATTTCTGCCCATTAAACAATTAGACTCCTCAATACTTCATCAAATGAATTCTCTAAATGGTCTGCCTGAGTTAAAGAAAAGGAGAAAGTAATCATTTAGTAAGAAATTAAGACATATTGAAGACTGCAGGACAACAACAGGAAAAATAATTTTTGAAATTGAAAGAAAGGTAGTATTTAAGGTTGTCTGTACTTCTTTTAAAATATCAGGCTCTTACATTATTTGATTAGAAGAACAGTTTACATAAGATTCATTTTATTAATCTGTCAAAATTGAAAGTTATATTTATTGATAAAGGAAATAATGATGTTATTCCTAAAGGCAAATTCTATTTAGGAAGGTTGATTTTATTATGAAGGAAAAGCCAAAGTGTTTTCCATAGTAGAAAAGTAAGAGAAATTGCAATAAGTTATTAATTAAATACATAAAGATTATTTGTAGGTGTCCCAACAATAAAATTATATTCCCAGACCACGGGAATGCTCTGGTCTTTTGGGTGAAAAGAAGTCTGGCATAACAAAAAGTGGGAAGGGGGGTTCAGTGTGATGCAATAATGAAGACTGGCTTGGCCTGCAGGGTGGTGAGCTCTGGGAAGGTGTTGGGGGGTAATGTGGGATGGGGCAGCAAGGCCAGGTTCTGGAAGTGCTCAAAGATCAGGAGAACCTTAAACTCCAGAGGGTAAGGTGTAGAGAATGTGACAAGAGTGGAGTACTGGGAAGTCTGAACAAACCCTGATACAGGACTATTTGGGGGTGGAAGGAAAGCTGAGAGACAAGACTAAGGCACAGAAAGACCAGTCAGTCATTCAGTCAGTCATTTAAGTATGAAGTGAGGAGGGTCTGGTAGAGGGCTAGTATAGGAGGTGGGATGTAAGGGGCAAATTCAGTAGGCATGCCCTATGCTGAATGAAACATCAGGGCTTGTTGGTAAAACCCAGGTTAGAGGGGATAGAGGTATTGGGGTTTCCAGAAATCCAATAATAATAATTATTATTTTATTCGCATCACTATCATTGTTATGTGGTTCCTATTCCTAAAAGACCTGGTTAAGATTATGTCTCAATTGCAATTATTCAGCTGGTTTGCAATTATTCAACTGTATTCATCCACTCTTCCCCACAGTTGCTAAGCAATTCTCAGGTGTTAGACACTGGGCATGACTCTGACATACAGCGAATAAGAGAGTCCTTCCAGTCTGAGAAGGGAGGCAGACATGTTGCATCTGTTCTATGTGGTTAGTGCAGAAGGGGCTCAATGCAGGAGGATGGGGAAGTTCAAGAAAGGCTTCTTTAAAAAAACATTTTAAAAATGCCCTGATATATGCAAATATAAGCCCAAACATGCCAAATTTTATACAAAATATAGTTCTTGTCACTACTCCTCTAATCAACTGTCAACTCTTAACTATTCTTCTCTCTGCATTTTTAAATAACATCTTTTGATTTATCAATTTTAGACATTATCTATTGTCTTTCTATTTTTAAAAATATTTATTTATTCATGAGAGACACAGAGAAAAGCACAAACATAGACAGAGGGAGAAGCAGCCTCCTTGCAGGGAACTCAATGTGGAACTTGATCCCTGGACTAGGATCACGCCCTGAGCTGAAGGCAGACACTCAACTGCTGAGCCAACCCAGCTGTCCCTACTGTCTTCCTAATATAGATAAGACTTGTAGTTCACTTACACATCCTACTTCTTCCACTGCATCTTCCCTAGGTAATTGTCTCTCATTCATTCTTTTCACCTTTTTCCTCAAAATCCATGTTCTGTGTTTTCCTTACTGTGACTATGTAAATACTGTACACTGCTAAGTCAGGTGATACTCTATGATTACTTGTTATACAACTTCTTTATATTTCTAGAGTTAATGATTGCTTTGAAAATTATCTGCTTTCTTGTACTTGAGAATCCAAGTTTTCCTGTATCTAGGAAAGGCTTGGAGGCCACATCTAAATTTGGTTTTGATTAAGGAATAATAGTTTCCAGATCCAGGGAAGCATGGGAACATGCTGGGTATTTTTTCTCAGGGCCTTTCCCTGTATTCCCTACCTCGATGAACCCTTCAGTGGGCTACATCAGTACACCCCATTACACTCCATAGGCTTGGCTTGGGAATTGCTGTTCACTTCCTTCAAAAGCTCTGAGTCCTGGGCCAGGAAACCAGGCCCTTACCTACTACATACTTTTCTTATCTGTCATAGTCAAGCTGCCATTATTCCCTCTGTTCAGATTCATGCATTATGGAAAGTGTTCAACAAATAATGATCCACATGTGTGTATTTATGACGTACAATGACATACATATATGTACATGCAAATATACATACTTTCAATCTTTCCTTTTATTTTTTTTAAGTTTTATTTTGATTCCAGCTAGCTAACATACAGCATTTTATCAGTTCCAGGTATACAATATAGTGATTCAATACTTTCATACATCATCTAGTGTTCATCATGACACATGCACTCCTAAATTCCCATCACCTATATAACCTACTCCCTCACCCACCTCCCCTCTGGTAACCATCAGTTTGTTCTATATAGTCAAGAATCTGTTTCTTGGTTTGCCTCTCTCTTTTTCTCTTTGTTTTGACTGACTTAATTTCATTTAGTATTATACTCTCTAGCTCCATCCAGGTCATTGCAAATGATAAGATTTCATTCTTTTTTATGGTTCAGTAATATTCCATTGTATTTTTATCCATTACTATTTTTCTATTCATCAGTCAATGGACACTTGGGCAGTTTCCATAATTTGGCTATTGTAGATAATGCTGCTAGAAACATTGGGGTGCATGTATCCCTTTGAATTATTTTGAAGTATTTTTGTATTCTTTGGGTAAATACCTAGTGGTGCAATTGCTAGATTATAGGGTAGTTTTAAAATTCTTTTTGAGGAATCTCCATACTGTTTTCTACAGTGGCTGCACCTGTTTGCATTTCCACCAACAGTGTAAGAAGGTTTCTTTTTCTTCACCTCACCAAAATCTGTTGCTGCTTGTGTTGCTGATTTTAGGATTCTGACAGGTGTAGACTGATATCTCACTGTAGTTTTGATTTGAACTTCCCTGATAATATGTGATGTTGAGCATCTTTTCATGTATCTATTGGCCATCTGTATGTCTTCTTTGGAAGAATGTCTATGCATGTCTTCTGCCCATTCTTTAATTTGATCGTTTTTTTTTTTTTTGGAGGTGTTGAGTTGTGTAATTTCTTTATGTATTTTGGATACAAAGTCTTTATTGGAAATGTCATTTCCAAGTAGCTTCTCCTATTCTGTAGGTTGATTTTTAGTTTGGTTGATTGTTTTCTTTATTGTGCAGAAGGCTTTTGTTTTGATGTAGTCCCAATAATTTTTTTTTTTCTTTTTGTTTCCCTTGCCTCGGGAGACATACCCCAAGGAAGTTGCTACAACTTACGTCAAAAAAGTTACTGCCTGTGTTCTCTTCTAGGATTTTGATGGTTTCAGGTCTCACATTTAGATCTTTAATCCAGTTTTAAAATTTATTTTTGTGTATGGTACAAGAAAGTGGTCCAGTTTCATTCTTTTCCATGTTGCTGTCCAATTTTCCCAACACTTTTTGTTGAAAAGATAGTCTTTTTCCCATTGAATATTCTTTCCTGCTTTGTCAAAGCAGGAAACTATATTGACCATACAGCTGTGGGTTCATTTCTGGTTTTCTATTTTGTTCTGTTGATCTATTTGGCTATTTTTGTGCCAATACCATACTATTTTGATGACCATAGCTTTGCAATAAAACTTGAAGTCCAGAATTGGGATGACTCCAGCTTTGCTTTTCTTTTTCAAGAATGCTTTGGCTATTGGGATCTTTTGTGGTTCCATACAAATTTTAATATTCTTTGTTCTAGTTCTGTGAAAAATGCTATTGGTATTTTGACAGGAATTGCATTTAATGTGTAGAATGGGGTACTATAGACATTTTAATAATATTTGTTCTTTCAATCCATGAGCATGGAATATCTTTCCATTTCTTTGTGTCATCTTCAATTTCTTTCATCAGTGTTTCCTAGTTTTAAAGGTATAGGTCTTTTCATCTCTTTGCTTAGGTTTATTGCTAGGTATCTTATTTTTTGTACAAAGAGAATGATTCCTTAATTTCTCTTTCTGCTGCTTCATTATTGGTATATAGAAATGCAACAGATTTCTGTCTGTTTACTTTGTATTCTGTGACTTCACTGAATTCATTTATCTTTACTGAAGTAGTTTTTTGGTGGAGTCTTTTGGGATTTTTCTCTCCAGCATGGCATCTGCAAATAGTGAAAGTCTTACTTCTTCCTTGCTGATCTGGATGCCTTTTATTTCTTTTTGTTGTCTGACTGCTGTGACTAGAACTTTCAGTACTGTGTTGAATAAAAGTGGTAAGAGTGGACAATCCTGCCTTGATCCTGACCAGAGAGGAAAAGCTTTCAGCCATACCCATATTGGCTATGAGTTTTTCATATATGGCTTTTATTATGTTGAGGTATGCTCCCTCTAAACCTACTTTGTTGAGGGCTGTTATCATGAATGGATGTTGTACTTTGTCAAATGCTTTTTCTGCATCTATTTAAATGATCATATTTATAATTGTTAAATTTTCTTGTTGGATTGTCCTTTTTTATTATGATATAGTGCCCTTGTCTGGGGTTGGTCTTTATTTTAAAGTCTATCCTTTCTTTTATTAATGTGATATATCATATTGATTGATTTGCAAATATTAAACTACCTTGCAACCGAGGAATAAATGCCACTTGATCGTGGTAAATGATTTTTAAAATATATTGTTAGATTCAGTATGCTAGTATTTTATTTTATTTTATTTTATTATTTTATTTTATTTTATTTCATTTATTTATTTATTTATTTTTGTGGTGTCCTTATCTAGTTTTGGTATTACCAGAGTAATGCTGACCTCACATAATGAATTTTGAAGTTTTCCTTCATTTTTTGGAATGGTTTGAGAAAAATAGGCATTAACTCTTCTCCAAATGTTTGGTAGAATTCACCTGTGAAGCCATCTACTCCTGGACTTTTGTTTCTTGGGAGTTTTTGATATTTGATTGAACTTTTTTGCTGGCTATTGGTCTGTTCAAGTTTTCTATTTCTTCCTTTTTAAAAAAATTATTTTTTTAAAAATTTAAGATTTTATTTATTCATTCATGATACACACAGAGAGAGAGGCAGAGACACAGGCAGAGGGAGAAGCAGGCTCCATGTAGGGAGCCCAAAGTGGGATTCGATCCCAGGACTCCAAGATCATGCCCTGAGCCAAAGGCAGATGCTCAACTGCTGAGCCACCCAGGCATCCCTTTCTATTTCTTCCTGTTCTAGTTTTGGTAGTTTATATGTTTCTAGGAATTTATCCATTTCTTCCAGGTTATCCAATTTGTTGGCATATAGTTTTTCATAATACTCTGTTATGATTGTATTTCTGTGGTTTTGGTTGCTATTTCTCCTCTCTCATATGTGATTTTATTTATTTCAGTCCTTTCTCTTTTCTTTTTATAAGTCTGGCTAGAGGTTTATCAATTTTATTGATTTCTTTCCCAAAGAACCAACTCCAGCTTTCATTGATCTATTGCTTCACTGTTGTTGTTATTATTTCTGTATCATTTATCTCTGTTTTTATCTCTATTATTTCATTCCTTGTGCTGGCTTTGTGTTTTGTTTGTTGTGCTTTTTCTAGCTCATCCAGGTGTAAGGTTAGGTTGTTTTATATGAGATTTTTCTTGTTTCTTGAGGTAGGCCTATGTTGCTATATACTTCCTTCTTAGGACTTTTGTTACATCCCAAAGGTTTTGGACTTTTGTATTTTCATTTTCATTTGTTTCCATGTACTCTTTTATTTCCTGGTTGACCCATTCATTGTTTAGTAGTATACTATTTAACCTCCATTTATTTGCGGTCTTTTCAGATTTTTTTCTGTAGTTTCATAGTGTTGTGGTTATTAGAAAAGGTACATGGTATAACTTCAGTCTTCTTATATTTGTCGAGGCCTACTTTGTGCCTTAATATGTGATCTCTTTCAGAAAATGTCTGATGTGCACTTGAAAAGAATGTGTATTCTGCTGTTTTAGGGTGCAATGCTCTGAATATATCTGTTAAGTCCACCTGGTCCAGTGTGTCATTCAAAGCCATTGTTTACTTGTTGATTTTGTGTAGGTGATCTGCCCACTTATGTAAGTGGGTTGTTAAAGTCCCTTGCTATTATTGTATTATCAATTAGTTCCTTTATGCTTGTTATTGTTTTATAAATTTGGGTGCTCCCATGTTGGGTGCATGAATATTTGTAATTGTTAGATCTCCTTGTTGGACTATCCTTTTTATTGGTGCCCTTCTTTGTCTCTTATTACTGTCTTTGTTTTAAAGTCTAGTTTGTCCGATATAAGAATTACTACTCCAGCTTTCTTTTGACATCTATTTGAGTAATAAATGTTTCTTTATCCACCCTTTCAATGTGCAGGTGTCTTTAGGTCTAAATTCTGCACAGCATATTGATGGGTATGTTTTTTTTGTTTTTTTTGTTTTTTTTCTTTTTTATTTATTCATTTATTTTTATTGGTGTTCAATTTACTAACATACAGAATAACACCCAGTGCCCGTCACCCATTCACTCCCACCCCCCGCCCTCCTCCCCTTCTACCACCCCTAGTTCGTTTCCCAGAGTTAGCAGTCTTAACGTTCTGTCTCCCTTTCTGATATTTCCCACACATTTCTTCTCCCTTCCCTTATTTTCCCTTTCACTATTATTTATATTCCCCAAATGAATGAGAACATATAATGTTTGTCCTTCTCCGACTGACTTACTTCACTCAGCATAATACCCTCCAGTTCCATCCACGTTGAAGCAAATGGTGGGTATTTGTCATTTCTAATAGCTGAGTAATATTCCATTGTATACATAAACCACATCTTCTTTATCCATTCATCTTTCGTTGGACACCGAGGCTCCTTCCACAGTTTGGCTATCGTGGCCATTGCTGCTAGAAACATCGGGGTGCAGGTGTCCCGGCGTTTCATTGCATTTGTATCTTTGGGGTAAATCCCCAACAGTGCAATTGCTGGGTCGTAGGGCAGGTCTATTTTTAACTCTTTGAGGAACCTCCACACAGTTTTCCAGAGTGGCTGCACCAGTTCACATTCCCACCAACAGTGTAAGAGGGTTCCCTTTTCTCCGCATCCTCTCCAACATTTGTTGTTTCCTGCCTTGTTAATTTTCCCCATTCTCACTGGTGTGAGGTGGTATCTCATTGTAGTTTTGATTTGTATTTCCCTGATGGCAAGTGATGCAGAGCATTTTCTCATATGCATGTTGGCCATGTCTATGTCTTCCTCTGTGAGATTTCTGTTCATGTCTTTTGCCCATTTCATGATTGGATTGTTTGTTTCTTTGGTGTTGAGTTTAATAAGTTCTTTATAGATCTTGGAAACTAGCCCTTTATCTGATATGTCATTTGCAAATATCTTCTCCCATTCTGTAGGTTGTCTTTGAGTTTTGTTGACTGTATCCTTTGCTGTGCAAAAGCTTCTTATCTTGATGAAGTCCCAATAGTTCATTTTTGCTTTTGTTTCTTTTGCCTTCGTGGATGTATCTTGCAAGAAGTTACTGTGGCCGAGTTCAAAAAGGGTGTTGCCTGTGTTCTTCTCTAGGATTTTGATGGAATCTTGTCTCACATTTAGATCTTTCATCCATTTTGAGTTTATCTTTGTGTATGGTGAAAGAGAGTGGTCTAGTTTCATTCTTCTGCATGTGGATGTCCAATTTTCCCAGCACCATTTATTGAAGAGACTTTCTTCCAATGGATAGTCTTTCCTCCTTTATCGAATATTAGTTGCCCATAAAGTTCAGGGTCCACTTCTGGATTCTCTATTCTGTTCCACTGATCTATGTGTCTGTTTTTGTGCCAGTACCACACTGTCTTGATGACCACAGCTTTGTAGTACAACCTGAAATCTGGCATTGTGATGCCCCCAGCTATGGTTTTCTTTTTTAAAATTCCCCTGGCTATTCGGGGTCTTTTCTGATTCCACACAAATCTTAAAATAATTTGTTCTAACTCTCTGAAGAAAGTCCATGGTATTTTGATAGGGATTGCATTAAACGTGTATATTGCCCTGGGTAACATTGACATTTTCACAATATTAATTCTGCCAATCCATGAGCATGGAATATTTTTCCAGTCTCTTTGTGTCTTCCTCAATTTCTTTCAGAAGTGTTCTATAGTTTTGAGGGTATAGATCCTTTACATCTTTGGTGAGGTTTATTCCTAGGTATCTTATGCTTTTGGGTGCAATTGTAAATGGGATTGACTCCTTAATTTCTCTTTCTTCAGTCTCATTGTTAGTGTATAGAAATGCCACTGACTTCTGGGCATTGATTTTGTATCCTGCCACGCTACCGAATTGCTGTATGAGTTCTAGCAATCTTGGGGTGGAGACTTTTGGGTTTTCTATGTAGAGTATCATGTCATCGGCGAAGAGGGAGAGTTTGACTTCTTCTTTGCCAATTTGAATGCCTTTAATGTCTTTTTGTTGTCTGATTGCTGAGGCTAGGACTTCCAGTACTATGTTGAATAGCAGTGGTGAGAGTGGACATCCCTGTCTTGTTCCTGATCTTAGGGGAAAGGTTCCCAGTGCTTCCCCATTGAGAATGATATTTGCTGTGGGCTTTTCATAGATGGCTTTTAAGATGTCGAGGAATGTTCCCTCTATCCCTACACTCTGAAGAGTTTTGATCAGGAATGGATGCTGTATTTTGTCAAATGCTTTCTCTGCATCCAATGAGAGGATCATATGGTTCTTGGTTTTTCTCTTGCTGATATGATGAATCACATTGATTGTTTTACAGGGTGTTGAACCAGCCTTGTGTCCCAGGGATAAATCCTACTTGGTCATGGTGAATAATTTTCTTAATGTACTGTTGGATCCTATTGGCCAGTATCTTGTTGAGAATTTTTGCATCCATGTTCATCAGGGATATTGGTCTGTAATTCTCCTTTTTGGCGGGGTCTTTGTCTGGCTTTGGAATTAAGGTGATGCTGGCTTCATAGAACGAATTTGGAAGTACTCCATCTCTTTCTATCTTTCCAAACAGCTTTAGGAGAATAGGTATGATTTCTTCTTTAAACGTTTGATAAAATTCTCCTGGGAAGCCATCTGGCCCTGGACTCTTGTGTCTTGGGAGGTTTTTGATGACTGCTTCAATTTCCTCCCTGGTTATTGGCCTGTTCAGGTTTTCTATTTCTTCCTGTTCCAGTTTTGGTAGTTTGTGGCTTTCCAGGAATGCGTCCATTTCTTCTAGATTGCCTAATTTATTGGCGTATAGCTGTTCATAATATGTTTTTAAAATCGTTTGTATTTCCTTGGTGTTGGTAGTGATCTCTCCTTTCTCATTCATGATTTTATTAATTTGAGTCTTCTCTCTCTTCTTTTTAATAAGGCTGGCTAATGGTTTATCTATCTTATTAATTCTTTCAAAGAACCAACTCCTGGTTCTGTTGATCTGTTCCACAGTTCTTCTGGTCTCGATTTCGTTGAGTTCTGCTCGAATCTTTATTAACTCCCTTCAGTTTTTTTTTTTTTTTTTTTTTTTGTATATCCAGTCTGTCGCTCTATGTCTTTTGATTGGAGCATTTAGTACATTTACATTCAAAGTAATTATTAATTGATATGTATTATATTATTTTATTACTTATTTTGTGGTTGTTTCTGGAGATTTTCTCTGATTCTTGACTTTCATGTTTTGATTTTCTTTAGTAGATATATTTGGATTTCTTTCTCTTTATTCTTTGCATGCTTATTAGTGGTATTTTATGTATGGTTACCATTAGGTTTGTACATAACCTCTTTTGCATATAGAAGTCTATATTAAGTTGAAGGTCATTTAGTATGAACCCATTCTTTTCTCCTCTACTCCCCACATTTTAGGTATATGTTATTATATTTTATATCCTTTTTTTTTTAAATCCTTGACTGATGTTTTTATAGAAACAACTGATTTTTACTTAGGCTTTTGTGTTTCCTACCTTTATACTGTCATTTTTGGTCTCTCCTTTCCTGTCAGAGTCCCCTTTAATATTTCTCACAGGGTTTGTTTAGTGGTCACAAACTCCTTTAGTTTTTGTTCGGGAAATTCTTCATCTCTACTATTCTGGATGATAGCCTTCCTGGATAGAGTATTTTCCCATTGCAGATTTTTCCCATTCAGCACTTTGAATACATCACGACACTACCTTCTAGCTTGCAAAGTTTCTGGAGAAAAATCTCCTGCTTGCCTTTTGGGTTTTCCCTGGTAAGTTAATGACTTCTTTGTCTTGCTGCTTTTAAGATTCTTTTATCACTATATTTTGCAAGTTTAATAACATTATGTCATGGTGTCAGTCTGCTTTTGTTGATTTTGATGGGAGTTTTCTGTGCTTCCTGGATCTGGATATCTGTTTCCTTCCCCAGATTAGGGAAGTTTTCAGATATTATTTCTTCAATTAAGTTTTCTGTCCCCTTTTCTCTCCTCTTCTTCTTCTGGGAATCTTAACAATACAAACGTTATTACATTTGATAGAGTCACTGAGTTCCCTGTTCTAGTTTTGTGTAATTTTTCTCTCTCTTGTTCAGCTTGATTACTTTCCATTACTCTGTCTCCTATGTCACTAATTTGTTCCTCTGCTTCTTTCATCCTGCTATTCATTCCATTAAGTGTGTTTCTCATTTCATTTGATGAGTGCTTTATCTCTGTTATGGTATTCCTAATTTCTGTGTTAAGGGTCTCATTCATGTCTTCTACTCTTTTCTCAAGTCTAGTGAATATCCTATGATCACTGTTTAAAATTCTCTATCAGGCATGTTATTTATGTTTCACTTAGATCTCTGGCTTTGGCCTTGTCCTATTCTTTCATTTGTAACAAATTTCTCTGTCTCCTCTGTCTGCTTCTCTATGTCTGTTTCTGTATGCTAAGAAAGTCAGCTATGCCTTCTGCTCTTGGAAGTAGTGACTTTTGGAAGAGGTTCTGTGATACCCTGTAGTGCAGTGTCCCCTGTTCACCAAATCTGGCACTTTAGGAGAGCATCTTGTGTGTGTTGTTTACATCTTGCCGTTGTGACTGAGTCACTTTTCCTTTTGGTGCAGTTGTCTGCACTGACTCTCCACCTGTTGTGGGCTGTGCTTGCTCTCCGTGGTGTTAGCAGGATCCAGGTAGGCCAGCTCTGATGGGGCATGCCTACTGCAGAATTTGGAAGCAGGGTGGCAGTATTAACAAAATTTGTACTAAGCCACTCCAAAATGCCATGGTGGCTGGGAGATGCATGAGCTGGGCACAGCAAGCAAACATGGCTGGGCAAGGCTAGGCCCAGCACATGGGGGTGTTGGGGGCATGTGGTTGGTGCAGTGCAGCGCAGTGACTAGGCCTGGTGGGGTGATGATACACAGTGCGCAGTCACAGCTGTGCACCTGATGGTGGATGGGATGCACTCTCATGTATGGGGGTAACTAGCCGGGTGCAGCCCAGCAGATGTGTGCAGTACAGTGCAGTGGCCATGCACCCAATGGCTGGTCAGGGCACATGTGCGGCTTTAATAAAATTTGTCCTGAGCACAGGGCCAAAGCCAGCAGACTTGGGAGTGTGCTCGTACATAGGAGAGATTGTGGGCATGGCACATTTGCTAGTGGGTCAGGCAGAAGTGTCTATGTAGTACTGCCTCTCAAATGTGCCTCTGTGTTTATGCTGGGGATGGGGGAAGAGAATGGCACCTGCCAGTTCCATTGCTTTTGGAGACATCCCCTTAGCATGCTTCAAAATCAGGATGAAGAGGTCTGTCTCCTGTTTTCAGGACAGGAGATTGTGATTGTGCAAATTGCTGGGTATTTTTTGTTGTTGTTGTTGCCTCTCCATGCAGACTGCTGTCTTTTTAAGGGCGATGACCCAGCTATCACTCATCTTCCCAGTCTGCCCAGTTTGCCTAGTGCTGGGTCAGCTGACTGGTTCCAAGTACCACCGATCTTATAAACTGACAGAATTTAGCTCCCACTGTTTTTTGTTTTGTTTTGTTTTTTTAAGTAAATTCTACACTCCACGTGGGGCTCAAACTCAGAACTCCGAGATCGAGAGTTGTATGCTCTACCAACGGAGCCAGCCAGGTACTCCAGCCCCTCTGATTTTTAAAGCCAAATTTCATGGGGATTAGTTTTCCCCATTTGAGCTCCCTGGGACGAAGGCCCATTTCACTGCCTTCTCCACATGCAGCTCCCTCCATCCTACAGGCAGCTTCCCTCTGCCTTTCTGACCTTCCTAAACTTTTAGCTGCAGCTTTGTCTCTGGATTTAGTTGTGGAGTTTTGTTCTTCCATTCTTCAGATGGCTTTCCAGTTTCCATACAAGTCGGATGTGGATGATATCTAGTTGAAAATATGGGATGGGGTGAGCTCAGGGTCCTCCTGCTCCACCATCTTCCTAAGATCCCCCTCAAGCAAAATCCTCAGTCTTTTATTTTATAATCACTCAACTAGTCCCATAAATGTGTGGGAACTGATAACTTTTAGTGAATCCATCTCTTATGAGTACAGATGGGAGTTGTTCTGAGAAAGGGAATAACTTTCACAAATCTCCTTTGGCTAGAGGAAATAGAAATTATTTTTTGGTTTAACTGGTATTTATAAAGGTTCCACTTTTCATAATGTCCAACAAATAATCATTCATATAAATGCTGTGACATACTTTCTGAAGTTTCAGAAAAGAGTATGAACTCTCTACTCTCAAAATGCGGATTCCCTGAATTACAGCTGATCTTTATAACATATTATTTTCATTATTCTTGGTGATCAACCATTCTTAAAATCCCTTTTTTGAGTTCTCTTGATCTCTAATCACTTTATTCCTACATGTAAATGTCCAGGAGGGAAGAACTCTTGATTTAAAATATTCCTAATTATGAATTATGTACTAGGAAGATAGCAATATGACAGAGAAAAGACAGTTTTGCTTAGGTGTTGCCTGGATTAAAAAGAGAGTTTATGCTATTTAGTTCCAGCATGGAATTCTGCATAAAGAAACTAACCGGCAAAGGGTAAGAGAATAATTTAAAGCATGAATTTCTAGTTTTTACTGACTCATGTTTTGGTCCTATGGCTTTATTATATTGGTAAAAGGCCAGCAGATGGTGTGAACACACACATACACACACACACACAACTTAAATGCATGCAATAACAAGTTCTTGGCCATCCAGCACTTTTTGATCTTCCTTGCCATTACTGCAGCAAAGATGTGACAATAATTGAATTCATTCTGCCAGTAGAGAAAGAGCCTGAGTCACTGACAGTGCACAGCTCTAGCTAGTGAGTGTTGCCAGTGAGTGTTGCATTTCTAAAAGGAAATCACAAACAAGAAACCACAATTGCATAACCCAGCAATCCTAAAGTACATCTCTTCTCACAATTTTAGGAACTCCTTCTGTTTTTGTGCTTCTAAAATGATGACAAAGAAAAAAAGAAAATGATGACAAAGAATGGGGTTTTAGAGCCCCATTTTATTCTTGTGCCTTTTACAATAATTTTTCACATGTTAGCTTTACTATCTCAATAGACAATCTGCTTACAATGACCTTATTCATCTCAATCCACCATCATATTGTTTATTAAATGATGTAAGCAGAGATCAAAATAGTAATTTTATATCTGAATGGTCAAGAGAAGCAATTACCTATTACTACCTTTTTAAAAAGCAATTTCCTCAGGAAAAGCAAATCATGACAAGTCCCTACATGGAGAGAGAGGATATGAGGAGAGGTTAGGGCTACTAGTGCTACATGCAGCTCCTGGCTGAACCACAGACAGGCAAGTTCTGTATAAAGAATCATGATACCTATTTAGTAACTGGCCCCACCTCCCATCCCGACCTGCATTGAGCAAGCAGTTTCTTCCTTAAATAGCAGCCCATCTTCTCTTGCTAATTCTCATGTCACCTTTCACTGTGCTCTCTGAAATCCTTACTACTGAAAAGTACTTTCTTCCTTTGTATTTTTCTAAGGGTCCTACCAACCTTACTTTTACTGAAACTTGGATTTTCTCTGAAATATTACCTCCCCCTCAACTCTGGAATTGAAGTTCAGAAAGGTGGTTCATATGTGCTTCTACAGCCTCCAATTTTGAGGCCATGGGGTAAGATGGCATTGGGAGCAGGCTTGCACTTCTATCTGGGAACCCTATCTTTTTTGAAGCTGGAGGCATTGCATTGACAGGCTCTCCTGCCCTTTTAGCTTCACTGATCTTCAAATCACTCCCTGGTCACTTCTGCTTCTGCAGACACACCCTTGCCAGCCTATATACACATTTCTGAAAAAATACTGGCTGGGACCAGATTCTTCTTACCTTCTAAGATACCATCCAATATCCTACATCCCTTAAATCCTTTCCTTCAAAAGCCTTCTATTCACTCAGCAATCTACTCACATGGTCATATTCTTTTTTTTTTTTTTAATATTTTATTTATTTACTCATGAGAGACACACAGAGAGAGGCAGAGACACAGGCAGAGGGAGAAGCAGGCTCTGTGGGGAGCCCGATGTGGGACTTGATCTCAGGATCCTGGAATCATGACCTGAGCCAAAGACAGACGCCCAACCACTGAGCCACCCAGGTGCCCCACATGGTTACATTCTGACACTTAACTTCCTTTCTCTGAAACACTTAACTTTTATAAAATTTGGAATTAGAAATTATTTTCTATTATCTAATTGTAGTATTTTATTATTTAACCTATCTGGAAATTCCCTCCAGTTAACCCTACTGGCAGCTGCTTTTAAATATATTCCTCCTAGGGATGCAAGATCATGGGCTCTGGAGTCCATCTGCTTGGGTTTGGGTTCCAGCTCCACCATTTACCAGTTAGATAAGCTTTGAAGTTACTTAACCTCTCTGTGCTTCGTTTTCCTCATTTGTAAGATGGTGGTAATAATAATAAATCATCTGAGTTGTTAGGATTAAATGTTTAAAAACATGTAAGCATTTATAATAGTACCTAACATATATGTGCTTGATATATGTTAACCACATCATCTTTTTGATTTTCAAAGCATGAAATGCACAGACCTGACCTTACAGGTACAGTTGGATGATTCTGACCATTTCATTCACGGGCATGCCACAGCCCATCAAAAGGTATAGGACATTTCAATCACCTCAGAAAGATCTTTTGTGCTGCTCCTAGTCAGTCTTAGATTCACCCTTCTCAAGGGCAATCACTAATTTCTTTCATCTTAGATTAGTTTTGCCTGTTCTATTAATTTATATAAATGGAATCACAGTAAGTGGCTTCTTTCACTTGGCATACTACTCGAGGTTCATCCATGTTGTTGCATGGAACACAGTAGTCCATTCTTGTTTTGTTGAGTAGTACCCTACTCTGTGACTGTATCACAACTTAACTGTTCAATATTCTGTTGTAGGGTATATGGGTTATTTCAAGGTTTTCACTTTTATAAATCAAGCAGTTATGAAATTCCCATCCAACGTTTTTTTGTGTAATGTACTTACACATCTGTGGATAGACACCAAGGAGTGTAGCTTTTGGATCAATGGGTAAATGTTTAACTTTATCAGAAACTTCCAAAGGTATTTCCAAAGTGGTTATGCTGGAAATTCTCTGTATGTGTTCAGAATGTATGATAATTGCTTTATATCTCACCAACATTTAGTATTTCCTGTCTCTTTTATTTTTGCTATTATAGTGGGTGAAGTAGAAACAATTGTGTTTTTCATTTGAATTCCCCTGACTGATGTTATGGAGCTCTTCACATGCTTACTTGATTGTACAATCTCTGTGATGTGCTTATTCAATTGTTTTTGCCTTAAAAAAAGTTATTTTTTTAAATTATACAGTTGGAAAATATATTCTGAATATGTCTTTTGTCAAATATATATATTAGGAATATTTTCTTCCTGCCGTGGCTTGCTTGTTCATTTTCTTAAAAATGTCTTTTGATGAGTGGTTTTAATCTTTAAAAAATTTTTGAGAGAGAGTGCACATAAGCTAAGTAGGGGAGCAAGATGTAGAGAGAGAGGGAGAAGCAGACCCTCTGCTGAGCATCAAGCCCAACTCCGGGCTTGAACCCAAGACTCTGGGATCAAAACCTGAGTCGAAAGCAGACACCAAATGGACTGAGCCACCCAGGTGCCCTGAGTAGTTTTAAGTTTTGTTGAAGCTCTTTTTGTCAACTTATTCTTTATTAGGGTTAATGTTTTCTGGGTCTTAAGAAATCTCTTCAACTTGTGTGTATTTTTAGTATTTACATTTATGATTCATCTTTAACTTTTGTAAATGCTATGAAGTATAGGCTGATGTACACTTTTTTCTCCCATATGAAACATATGGGAGAACTCAGAAGTTCTAGGCCTGAAAAAAGAAGCTTCTACCTTTACTGAATTCTGGTGCTTTGGTTGAAGATCAACTGACTATACACATGTGTGTGTCCATTTATAAACTTTTTATTGATATCTATGCCAAGAACACATTGTCCTGATTACTGTAGCTTTATAACATGACTTGAAATCATGAGGCACAATTTTTACATTTTGAAAATTGTTTTGTATCCTAAGTCCTTTGAATTCCCATAAATATTTTAGAATTTGTTTATAAATTTTGCAAAAAATATTTTTAAAAAAGCCTGCTGGAATTCTGATTGGGATTAGACCGAATATAGTTTTTGGATCCAAAAACAACATGTCTCCATTTATTTAGGTCTTCTTCAATTTCTCTCAGCAATGTTTTATAGTTTTCAGTGTAAAGGTCGAGCATGTTTTATTAAATTTATTCCTGAGTATTATATATTTTTGATGCTATTGTAAATATTTTTAAAATTAAAAATAGAATTGTTGAATTACCATACTGTACATCTAAAACTAATATAACACTATGTTAACTATACTGGAATAAAAAAAAAACTTAAAATACTTAAATTATCTTTGGGTATGGTGCAAGAGAGTGGTCTAGTTTCATTCTTCCGCATGTGGATGTCCAATTTTCCCAGCACCATTTATTGAAGAGACTGTCTTTTTTCCAGAGGATAGTCTTTCCTCCTTTGTCGAATTATTAGTTGACCATAAAGTTGAGGGTCCACTTCTGAATTCTCTATTCTGTTCCATTGATCTATGTGTCTGTTTTTGTGCCAGTACCACACTGTCTTGATGACCACAGCTTTGTAGTACAACCTGAAATCTGGCATTGTGATGCCCCCAGCTATGGTTTTCTTTTTTAAAATTCCCCTGGCTATTCGGGGTCTTTTCTAATTCCACACAAATCTTAAAATAATTTGTTCCAACTCTCTGAAGAAAGTCCATGGTATTTTGATAGGGATTGCATTAAACGTGTATATTGCCCTGGGTAACATTGACATTTTCACAATATTAATTCTTCCAATCCATGAGCATGGAATATATTTCCATCTCTGTGTCTTCCTCAATTTCTTTCAGAAGTGTTCTATAGTTTTTAGGGTATAGATCCTTTACCTCTTTGGTTAGGTTTATTCTTAGGTATCTTATGCTTTTGGGTGCAATTGTAAATGGGATTGACTCCTTAATTTCTCTTTCTTCAGTCTCGTTGTTAGTGTATAGAAATACCACTGACTTCTGGGCATTGATTTTGTATCCTGCCACACTGCCAAATTGCTGTATGAGTTCTAGCAATCTTGGGGTGGAGTCTTTTGGGTTTTCTATGTAGAGTATCATGTCATTGGCGAAGAGGGAGAGTTTGACTTCTTCTTTGCCCATTTGAATGCCTTTTATTTCTTTTTGTTGTCCGATTGCTGAGGCTAGGACTTCTAGTACTATGTTGATTAGCAGTGGTGAGAGTGGACATCCCTGTCTTGTTCCTGATTTTAGGGGAAAGGCTTCCAGTGCTTCCTCATTGAGAATGGATGAAAGATCTTAATGTGAGACAAGACTCCATCAAAATCCTAGAGGAGAACACAGGCAACACCCTTTTTGAACTTGGCCAAAGTAACTTCTTGCAAGATTCATCCATGAAGGCAAGAGAAACAAAAGCAAAACTGAACTCTTGGGACTTCATCAAGATAAGAAGCTTTTGCACAGCAAAAGATACTGTCAACAAAACTCAAAGACAATCTACAGAATGGGAGAAGATATTTGCAAATGACATATCAGATAAAGGGCTAGTTTTCAAGATCTATAAAGAACTTATTAAACTCCACAGCAAAGAAACAAGCAATCCAATCATGAAATGGGCAAAAGACATGAACAGAAATCTCACAGAGGAAGACATAGACATGGCCAACAAGCACATGAGAAAATGCTCCATATAACTTGTCATCAGGGAAATACAAATCAAAACCACAATGAGATACCACCTCACACCAGTGAGAACGGGGAAAATTAACAAGGCAGGAAACCACAAATGTTGGAGAGGATGTGGAGAAAGGGGAGCCCTCCTGCACTGTTGGTGGGAATGTGAACTGGTGCAGCCACTCTGGAAAACTGTGTGGAGGTTCCTCAAAGAGTTAAAAATAGATCTGCCCTACGACCCAGCAATTGCACTGCTGGAGATTTACCCCAAAGACACAGATGCAATGAAACGCTGGGATACCTGCAGCCCGATGTTTATAGCAGCAATGTCCACAATAGCCAAACTGTGGAAGGAGCCTTGGTGTCCATTGAAAGATGAATGGATAAAGAAGATGTGGTTTATGTATACCATGGAATATTACTCAGCCATTAGAAATGACAAATACCCACCATTTGCTTCAATGTGGATGGAATTGGAGGGTATTATGCTGAGTGAAATAAGTCAATGGGAGAAGGACAAACATTATATGGTCTCATTCATTTGGAGAATATAAAAAATAGTGAAAGGGAATAAAGGGGAAAGGAGAAAAAATGAGTGGGAAGTATCAGAAAGAGAGACAGAACATGAAAGACTCCTAACTATGGGAAACGAACTAGGGGTGATGGAAGGGGAAGTGGGCGGGGGTGGGGGTGACTGGGTGGCAGGCACTGAGGTGGGCACCTGACGGGATGAGCACTGGTGTTATTCTATACGTTAGCAAATTGAACACCAATAAAAAATAAATTTATAAAAAATATAAAAATAAAAAAAAATAAAAACACTTAAATTAAAAAAATAAAATTTCAATTGTTTATTACTATAATAAGTTTTTATAGAATATAATTGACTTTGGTTATACCAATATTGTATTCTGTGATCCTACAAAACTCACTTAATGTAGGTTTTGTTTTTGTAGATTCCTTAGGATAACTATTATGTTGTCTACAAAGAGAGAAAGTTTTCCTTCTTTTTTCCTAATCTGTATGTGTTTTATTTCTCTTTATTATCTTACTGCACTTTCTAGGACCTCCAATGCAATTCTGACTAGAAGTAGAGTGGATATCCTTGCCTTGTTCCCTATCGTAGGGGATAAGTAGGTAGTAATTCACCAGTAAGTGTGATGTAGTTGTAGGTTGTCTGTTTTTAAATAGAACTCCTTTATCAGATTGTAAAAGTTTTCATTCTTGGTTTGATGTAAGCTTTAATCATGAATGGATAATGAATTCTTGTTAAATTATTTCTCTACATTTATTGAAATGATCTTATAATTTTTTTCATTATTCTGTTAATGTGATAAATCACACTGACTGATTTTCAAGATTATGTTAGACTAACCTTAAATTCCTGGAATAAACACCACTTATATATATAGCTATTTTAACTTTTGATTTCTTTTAGTATCAGTTTTAGTAATTTGCATCTATAGCAGAAATTTCCCACTTCATCTAAATTGTCAAACTTAATGGTAAAATATCGTTCATAATATTCCCTTATTTTCCTTTTCCCTTACTTTCACACTTGATATTAGTAATGCGTGTGTTCTTTTCTTGATTAATCTAGCTAACAGCTTATCATTTACTAAATCTTTTCAAAGAACTTTTGGTTTTACTGATTTTTTCCATTGTCAATTTTTTATTTCATTGATACATTCTCTTCTTTCTCCATATGCTTCAGATGCATCTCACAAACTTTAGTATGCTTTTTCTTTTTTGAAGAATTTACTTATTTGAAAGAGAGAGAGAGAAAATGAGAAGAGGCAGAGGTAGAGAGAGAGGGAGAAGCAGACTCCCCACTGAGCAGAGCCCAACACAGGGCTTGATCCCAGGACCCTGGGATTATGATATGAGCCAAAGGCAGATGCTTAACTGACTGAGCCATCCAGATGCCACTTGGTATGCTTAATTTTCATTACCATTTGAAATTAGTTAAAATAACAGTTAAAATTGTTTTCTAATATCTTTAATTTTTCTTTGACTTATAAGTTATTTGGAAGTATGTTGCTTTATTTCTAACTACTTGGGAATTGTCCAATTATATTTTTGTTATTTATTTCTAATTTCACTCTCTTGCATTCACAGAACGTACTTTGTAGAATTTCAATCTTTGTAAGTTTATTGAGATTAATACAGCCTAATATATCATATACCTTGGGTAAAACATTCATTGTGCACTTGAATATAGCAATGTATTATGCAGTTATGAGATGGTATATTCTAAAAATGTCAAATAGAGCAGGTTGATTAATAGCATTTTTTAAGTTTACTGATTTTCTATCAATATCTAAGAGGAGAGTGTTGAAATCATCCAAAATTGTGAATTCATGTTTCTTTCTTTGGTTGTGTTAGCTTTTGTTTCATATATTTCCCAGAACTGTTATTGGGTGTGTACATATTTAGATTTTTCATATCTTCTACATGATTTATCAATGTTCTCTGGTGTATAATGTAATTTTTTCCTCTGGCTGCTTTTTAAGATTATCTCTTTATCACAGATTTTCAGCAATTTAGTTATGACATACTATGGCATGACTTTGTGGTTTTTTGCTTGTTTTTTAAATTATGATACATCATGGTGGGGTTTGGTGTGTTTTTTGAGAGATATTTAGCCTTTGATTGGTTGAGCTTATTGGATCTGTGGGTGTATTTTGAAAAATTTCAACCATCACTTCTATAAATTTTCTTGTGCTCAATCTCTCTTGGTTCTCCTACTATTACTCCAATTACATACATATTAGACTGGGTGATACTGTTTCTCAAGCCATTCAGACTGTACTCATCTTTTTTAGGCTCCCCCCCTCCTCTTTCTGTGCTTTTTTATTGAAACAGTTTCTATATTCCTGACTTCAATTTTACTGATATTTCCAGTGTTTGACTTGGTGTTAAGTCCATCCAGTGAATCTCAGTGCCATTTTCTGTTTTTCTTTTTTTAAATTGATTTTATTCCTCAAGTATCTTTCATATCTGTCCTCCTCTTCTACTTCTTTGCTATTACACTAATGTAGGTTTGTAAGTCTCAACTGGTCTCTCTGCCTCTCTCTGCAGTCTAATATACTTATTTTCTAGAATGCAGGTCATATTATGAAACTTCTCCATGTTAAAAATTATTTAAAAAATTTCTAACAGACTAAATTCAAACTCCTCAACATGGATTTCAAAGCTCTTCATGGTTCTGTCTAGCCTTCCTTTCCAGCACTCTAACTCCATGCACTTGAATCAGTTAATGTATCAAATATGACATAAACTTTCATACTTTTGTGTGTATTTACAACTTAGCATAAATACCTCCACTGTAACAATCCTCAACTTGGCTTAAACAAGTCTGATATTTTCCTTTAACAGCATTTGGTTCCTAAGACTAGTTTGGTGTTCACCAGAGCACATTACCATTGTTTATGTGTTTGCCTTCTTTGCCATATTGTAATATCCTTGATGTGTCATTCACCTTTGGATTCCTATCATTTGACATAGACCTTGGCCTATAGCAGGGGCTCAATAAATATTTGCCAGTTGAAATGAACTATAAGTTCAGAAGTTTATTGTGACACTATATTCTTAAATTAATAAATATGGATTTATGTCAAAAGAAAATAGTAAAATAATAATATCAACTAACATTAACTGAGCACTTAATAAGAGCCTGGCACTGTTCTGGGTAATAACTCTTTCAATCCTCATAAGTCCTCTAAGAAGCAGGTTCTCTTATTGTCACCACCTAACTAATGAGGAAATGAAGCAGAGATATTAATGGACTTGGCTAAGGGCCCAGAAAGGAAATGACAACCAGAATCCGAACCCCTACAATCTGGCTCTAGATGCCACACTTCAACTCTAGCAACATCCTTCTGCCTGTTCATGTGATTTAAAAATGGGGTAATCATCTGTTTTCCAGAACAAACTTATTTTTGTGTAGTTGTTCCTACTTCACATAACCATTCAGGGCCTCCAGAGGGAGGAAAGGAAAGGCTCTTTTCCCCCAAATTTATTAAATATCTGTATTAGACTGACAGGTGAGTAGAGAGAGAAAAATAGGTGTTTTTAAAATGATATTCTCATGGAGGAGATGAAAACGTTTACAAACCTTCATATAAGTACCATAAGACATAGTGGATTCTAGATTAGAATGATTTCATTAAGAGATATTCTCTAGCATTTTAAATATATACCTAAATGATTTTGGTCTAAATAAAACTGCTTTCTCCATTCCTTTCTCATTCAATGACACTCAAAAAATTAAATACTATTAAAAATAAAAAATTTCTAAATCATTGACTTTATGGGGAAAATGATCTTTGAGGGGAAATTTTAAAAACATTATACCACATGGGATCCCTGGGTGTCTCAGTGGTTTAGAGCCTGCCTTTGGCCCAGGGTGTGATCCTGGGGTCCTGGGATTGAGTCCCACATCAGGTTTCCTGCATGGAGCCTGCTTCTCCCTCTGCCTGTGTCTCTGCCTCTCTCTCCCTCTGTGTCTCTTGTGAATAAATAAATAAAATTAAAAAAAAAAAAACCATTATACCACACTTTCAGTTTGTAATAAAAACGGTAACATCAGAGTTGTGGTTCAAAAAAGTACAACTCCTAAAGAGTAATTTTATTCATTTAAATGACAAACACTGGTAAAATAAATAAATAAATAAATGACAAACACTGGGTATTTGAATGGTAAAGGTTACTAAAAGATTTTGGCATTATAATTTATTGTACCACATCATTATATCTCCAATGGATGATTCATTCTCAATGACATTTCATACCTGAACTTCCTATTCAAATACAATTAAATTTACTGTACATTAATATATACTTTGGTAGTGAGACATTGATGTTCATCTGATACTATCACCAATTAATTGAAATTATGTTGAAGAACAAGTAAGATTGATTTCAGTGAGTCTTGACTAAGTGGCTACCTCCATTGTTTAATCTGATGGTTATTAATTTTTCGTTCTTGACATTGAAATCCCAAGTTAGAAGTATAAACTGTCATAATTTAAGTCTTAAAGTGAATCCTTCAAAATTAAAAGTAAAACGAAAAACAAAATTTTTTATTTGAAAGGTTGAACATTTAATGATAACTGGAATAGTAAGTGACCTACACATAAATATTCATTTTGGTATGGCTATAAGAATATTTATTTGCTGCCTTTGGCTATGTAAAGATTTTAGCTAAAGAACCAAGGCAAAGTGGACCATTTGATAATTATCCTCTAAATTGGGGTTGCAGACTTTATGCCTAGAACTCTATGCCTAGGCAGATAACTGAATGCAGCAGGAAGGGTCTGAGAGCACCTGCATTCATAAGTGGAGAGGACTAAACGCCACAGCAGAGCTTAAAGTTCTGTTAAAAAGTGTACAGTTGCCACTCAGCTCTAACTGCTCACTACACAAAAAATAGAATGGATAACTCCTGGTTTGTAAATGTTAGCTGAAGAGCTATTAAAACACAATATTTCAAAGTTTACCACCAAAATATCTACAATTCCTAAAAACTAGAAGTGAACAAAGTTTTACCAAAAAAGCAGAGAACTAGACCAACACCACACTAATACCAAGTAGGGCCTGAGGGATGGCATTTTGAATGGGTGGAGTGTTCTCTCTTGCCTTGCTTCTCTCTATAGGAGGTTCCCCTAAAACATGGCTCAGCTGTAGTTTGATAAGGCCTCAATGGGAACAGACTATATTAGCAGTAGAAATGAAAGACCCGCTGCTGCTGTAGCATCTCTTTAATTAGGAGGAAACTGAAGGGAAATAAGTACAAGTTTCAGAACTGAATTTCTTAACATCTGCTTGAATAGTACAGAATATTTCTAGAATCATCAGGCACATTTATAAAGGTCCATCACAAACTCATTTATTTTATTTCCCACATTGGGAGGCACACAGTAAGACTTGTCTATTTGTTCAAGAAATATTTATTGAGCACTTACTATGTGCCATGTTCTTAATGTGCCTCAAGATAAAAGTCAAAACATGCTTGTAGTCTAAATGCAGGGAGATAGACGAGCAAATATGATTCAAGTGCAGGGTGAAGAAGTGTTATGAGGATTATAAAATTGTAAATAGCAATGGTTGAACTATACTCAGCATATGTAATCCACAGAGGGGAAATCATTAAGGGCTTCCAGAAAGAAATAGTAATTAAAGAGAAAACTGGATCTATAATTTTTATCTAGTGCTTTAGACTGTGCCAGGCATTGTTATAAAAGCCTTATGTTTCTTTACTTGTGAAATCTTCAAAACAACCTTAATAGGAAATATATCTCATATTACCTGCATTTTATAGATGAGGCAAATGAACACAGGAACTGACACAGGTCACATAACTACTAAGTATCAGAATTTAGATACCATGCTCTCAACCCCTACATATTATTTATATGTTTATATTTAACAAAATATAGGTTAGAACATATTACAAGTATGCATGTCTTGGTGATTTCACCGGTATGTGGAATACTACAGAAAACAAAATACCTTATTTCTGCTTATTGCTTAGGATTGTCTGTATGTGAGCAATTCTTTCTAGATTCAACCACACTCACAAAAAAGTTCTAGATGTTTTATGACTGATTTGACTTTTAAATTTTAGCATGAGCTTAAATTATCTGAAATAAT
Organism: Canis lupus familiaris; assembly: GCF_011100685.1. Classification (NCBI taxonomy): domain Eukaryota; kingdom Metazoa; phylum Chordata; class Mammalia; order Carnivora; family Canidae; genus Canis; species Canis lupus. The sequence continues at coordinate 32,043,945 of NC_049241.1, read as the reverse complement.
GATTAGTTTGCTTTCTTCACACCAGCATTTTTAAAAACTACATATAACTATTCTCCATTGAGTCATCTGACTGGAGGGTGAGAAGCTGAGGTAGATGAATTACAGAACACTGTCCCACAGGACCTATTTCATTTTTTTTAAAAGCTTAAATAGTATATTTCTTATGTCATTAGATACCTGGTGCCACTGGCACATATTCATCCAACTCATTATTAGAAAGGAAATATTGGTTAGTCAAATTCGCATTCTAGCTCATCAAGGTTTATTTGTAAAGAAAGATAATATTTTATTTTCAAATACTGTAATCCTACAAGTGTCATTAGATGAAAGGAATACTACTGTGGGGGGTGTGGATGATAGCCATGTATAGAATGCTCAGTTCAGATTTTAACAAAATATACAGAACTTCAATTAGTTAACTGACAGAGGTGACTGAATTCACAAAAGCAAGATAATGACAGATTTTATTTATTAACCATACACAGAATACCGTATTGGTCTCATATATGATTTAATTCTTGGAAAAGACCTAACATTGAACTCTAAAAAATTTTAGATGAATAAGGAAATCAATACTTAAACATAGAAGGGTGAATGCATTTAATATTATCATAAATGAATTATGCACCACTATCATCCTATTACAGACTCCAATTCTGACTATACATTTACCATTGTAGCGAGTATTATGCTGCCTTTTTATGTTTTTATGTTAAGAGTTCTTTTATTTCTACTCCAAGAACTCCTTCTAACATTTATAGTAAGGCAGATCTAGTAGAAATGAATTCCCTCAGATTTTGTTAGTCTTTATCCCTATTTTATTTCTGAAAGACAGCTTTACCAGGCATAGTATTCTTGGTTGATTTTTAATTTTTTCCCAATCTTTAGAATATGTCATCTCATTCTCTTCTGGTCTGAAAAGTTTCTGTTGAGAAATCTGCCCATAGTTTTATGGGAGCTCCCTTGTATGTAACTTTTATCCTCTCTTTTCTCTTGTTTCTTTTAAAATTCTTTCTTTGACTTTTGACAATTTAATCATAATATGTGTAGTCCTGTTTGAGGTCCTTTGGGCCTCTTGGATCTGAATACTTCTCTTCCCAGATTTGGGGAGTTTTTAGTCATTATCACTTTAAATATACTTTCTGTCCTTTTATCTTTCTCTTCTCCTTCTGGAATTCCCATAACGTGAATATTGTTTATGTTCCTTGTGTCTCATAATTCCCATAGGCTTCCTTCACTCTTCACTCATTCCTGTTCCTTTTTTTACTCCCAAATGGATAATTTCAATTGTCTTCTAGGTCACTAATTCTTTTTTCTGCATAGCTGAATCTGCTTTCGAAGCTCTCCACTGAATTCTTCAGTTCAGATTCTGTATTTTTCAGCTCTAGCATTCCTATTTATTTTTGATGGCTTCCATTCCTTTGTTAAACATCTTGTGCCATTCATGGTCTGTTTTCCTAAATTCATTTAGTTGTCTGTATGTTCGTGTAGGTCACTAAACTATAAGAAGACTATTCTGAATTCTTTGTCTGACAGGTCACAGATCTCCATGTCTTTTGGATCAGTTACTAAAGCTTTATTAGTTTCCTCTGGTGGTATCATATTTACCTGACTTTTCATGATACTTCCTTATACTGGTGTGCATTTGAGTAAGTGGTTAAAGGTTTCCTTTGAAATAGATGTATTTAAGCCCCAAGAAGTGAGTTGATTTAAAAGGAATGTATCAAGTATATATTAGAACAGGTAATACCCAAGCATGGTAACGTCATGAGAGTAGTAATGAAGTAACTGAAGTTTGAGAAAGACTAGTTAGTCATCCAGGCCCAAACTTCTTGGCCTGTAGCTTATTGTTTATCTACTCATACCTTACTGCTGCTTTAGGTCTTAGGGGTTATACAATAGGCATAAAACCTCCCTACCGACACCTGACTGTTGCAGGACTACTGTTTCCTTAAGGTTATTAAAAAAAAAAAAAAAAAAAAAGAAAAAAAAACAACAACAAAACTAGTAACAATGATTAATCATTCTTTGTTCCCCAAATATGTACCAATTTCCAGCCTTCATGCTTCTGTTCATGCTTCCTTCTGCTTAGAATGCTTGGCTTCCCATTTCTGCTTATTGAAATCTTACAGTCTTTTAAAGGCCCAACTAAATGTAGTCTTCTTCATGCAGCCTTTCCTCATCCTGTAGTCAAATGGATTTCTTTCCTGTTCATAGTACCAAGAGACCATCTCTTTCTACTGTGCTTTCCACCACAGTTTTGGTGATATTCTAGATGTTCAAATAATTATATTCTTCCACCCAGTGGATTTTAAGCTCTTTCATGAGAGAGAAAGGAAGAGCATGAATTCTATTCATTTTTATATGACCATAGTACTTAACAAGTGCTATATACACAGAGTAGGCCCATAATTAATATTTGCTGAGTTGAACTTAATATTTTAAGCAATATGCCTGTGACACTTACAATTTTGCGCTTGATCATGAAGAGTGGGATTTTTGCATGAAGAGGAGTTGAGGACAGTTCCTTATGGACCGTTGATAAATACAATCTTCTTTTAATGTTCCCTAAATCAGTAATTCTGAAAAAAGAAAGGAGAGAGAAAGATTCCCATCAATATAACTACTACTTCGGATAATCATCAAAATGATATAATTTATCATACAGGCCTGTGCAACAGAGAGATCAAACACAGAATTTAAGAATTGCTTTTTTTTTTTCTTTCAAGAGGTAATAAATTTCTTCCTTCAATTTAAAGTGCTCACAAGCCTGAATGTATAAATTCAGTTAATATGCTAATTTATTTCAGTACCTTACACTAGATTTCTACAGTCTTCTAGCCTATGAAAAAATTCAATTTGTATGAACTGAGAAACTGCTAGCCTTTAATAATCAAGCTTGTTCCAGCCCCTTAAGCTTGTGTTATCTTGGGACATACTGTCACCTACTAAATAGGAAAACATTATGGGTTTCTTTCCCTAAAAATGCACCTGTCATTTTATATAGGCTCTTAGTCTGCTTAGAGACAGACACAAAACACTGACTGTCGGTTTCACTTCCTAAGCACATATCTTCAAACCAGAATTATAATACACAAGTTTATTGCTCACTATTCAGGTCAAGCCACAGTGATACCAAGGACATCGAATTTGAACATCTTTAATAGATTTAGACCACAGCCATGATCACAAAGATTAGGTTTGCTTCAAATTGATAGAGGCTCATTTTTATGTTCTGCTTCCTTTAGGTCTCAGAGGTAACAAAGCAGGCTTAAAATCTCTAAACCTGTCTCAGACTGCTATATGGTAGAGTTGATACTTTTTAAAAGACTGTCTTTTTATCAGAGAATAGTGATGGCTCCCTCATTTTTAGCAACTTTATCTAGATGTACAAACTGCTAATTTTCTACAATTAGTAATCCCCCAAGGTGACAACATTTCATTCAAATGAACTGCTACCAATATTTATAGTGTAATTAACTATTTTAAAAGTCAACATAAGCTTTTTCTGTAGCTCTTTCTTATCTCTCCTTGCAGTATACTCTTTTCATTATTTCTTCCCTCTAAAATACATATTCTGTAGAAAAAAACTCTTACTGAACAATGTTACAAATAGGTACAGTATAAAATAGATGGGATGATTTTAGAGTATGCCCCAGACCTAAAAATTCTACCCTATCTGCACTATGAAGTGCCATGAATTTATTTAAAAAGCAATAAATCCTTTCAATATATAGTCAGAGGTAAGGTTAAGATGCAAAAGTGTGAAGTCTACTATAATTTTATATTTAGATGTGTAAGTAAATGTAGTATAATTTTTGCTCCTAGGCAGTGTCTTCAAGTGGGATGAACACATGGGGAGGTGGGGTGGTACACAAGAATCCAATGAAATACAGAAAGAGAATGTTAGAACTATCTTTCATCCTATCCTTTTAAAATGTCGTTTTGGGGCATGTTTCATTATACAGCAGTACCGCAACATATTCCTGTTTTTGAAATAAATAAATGTACCTATGTGGTTAATGTGCTCAAATATTTTACGAATAGGGTACAGGATTAAATATATTTGGATAGCACTGTCATGTTATTAGATCTCTTGTGTGAGAAGCTCTAATTAGGGAGTAGAAGGAAAGACTATATAGGGATTTTGGAAAAGGAAAGGGAAGAAAAAATTCCCTTGCATCATACAAAAGTTTGGTTGCATCAACCAAAAACCCATTTCAGACACTGTTTTATTAAAGGTTTGCTTTGCTTATAAAGCTAAGACTATGTTATTTTCATTTGAATTGGTATAGATCAAACTCCTAACAGGAATTTGAGGTCTACTCAGAGAGTATGAGCAGACGGCCACTTTATCAACATATAAAATGACAGGAACATTCATTCATTCAGATGTTCAACAAATATTGAGCCAGGAAATATCCTGAGAATACACTGGGGGAACACTATGGTGAAAAAAGCAACATATAAAAGGAGAAAGAGACAAAATAAATGTAAATTATCTTAAATCCCATGAAGATGACAAGTAGGAGACTGAACTAGAAAACATGAAGAAATGACTATTTGGACAGTAAACCCAGCAGGGTTAGGTAGGACTTGGTAAAAAAGGGACATGAACTAGAAAGTCTAGGCAAGAGCCAAATCATGTGGGATCTTTTAGCCAAGGTAAGGGGTTTTATAAATTTATTGTTCACAAAAAGAGGCTATTGGAACATCAACATTCTACCTTGCATGATGAATGGATATCATAAAAACCAAATAGTTATAGTATCTTTTATTTCTTTATTGAGGCAAAATATGTCTAACTGGAATGTGGATTTTAGCATACAATCTCAAGTGCTTTGATAAATGTATATACTGATGTTATCACCACTCCAAACAAAATATAGAACATTTTCATCACGCGAGAAAGTTATCCTCCTGGCCCCTTCTAGTCAATCCTCATTCCTGATTTCTATAATCATGGGTAAGTTTTGTCTGTTCCTGAAATTCTCGTAAATGAAATGGTGTAGCTGGGATCCCTGGGTGGCACAGTGGTTTAGCGCCTGCCTTTGGCCCGGGGCGCGATCCTGGAGACCTGGGATCGAATCCCACGTCGGGCTCCCAGTGCATGGAGCCTGCTTCTCCCTCTGCCTGTGTCTCTGCCTCTCTCTCTCTCTCTATCATAAATAAATAAAAATTAAAAAAATTAAAAAAAATGAAATGGTGTAGCTTATACTCTTTTGTGACTGGTTTTTTTCACTTAGCACATTTTTGAGATTCATCCATGCTGTAGCATGCACCAATAGTTCCTGTCTTTAATTGCTGAGTCTTGTATGGCTAGATAATTTATCCATCCATTCTGTTGTTGATGGGCATTTGTTTCTGGTATTGGTTTCTTACAAAAAAAATTTGTGTGAATATGTTCAGAGTGTTTTTGTGAACAAGTATTTTCATTCTCTTGATAAGTAGGAATAATTAGGAAATAATTCCCCAAAGTGGTTGCAGTGGTTCCATACTCTCACCAACTCTTGGTACTATCAGACTTTAAGCATTTTTTGGAGGGCAGAGGGGAGAGAGAGAGAGAGAGAGAGAGAGAGAGAGAGAGAGAGAATGTGTGAGTGCACATGTGGGGGTAGGGGAAAAGGGAAACAAAAAGAGAGAATCCCAAGCAGACTCCACACTGAATATTAAGCCCTATGCAGGGCTTTATCTCATAATCCTGAGATCATGACCTGAGTCAAAACCGAGTCTGATACTTAACTGATCCAGACACCTCAACACATCAGACTTAGATGTTAGCTAATTCTAGTTGGTATGAATGGATATCATTGTGACTCTATTCGCATTTGTCTTACGAATAATGACACTGGCCACTTTTACATGTATTTACTGGTGTTTCTTGTGAAAGGTCTGTTAAGTCAGTTGCTCAGTATTTATTGGGCTGTTTTCTTACTATAATTCTATATTTTGGAATATATATCCTTTGTCAGATACATGCATTGTGATTATTTTCTTGCCTATTATCATAATGGTATCTTTTGTTAACTATTTGGAAATAATTTCTCACAGAAAACGTATCAAGAATAGTGTACAGAAACTCATATACACTTATCTAATAAGCTTAATGATACCTTTTGTTTAGCAGAAGTTTTAAATTTAAGTCCAGTTTATCAATATTTATAATAGGGCTTTTTATGTCTTAAAAAAATCCCTGCCTAGCCCAAAGCTGCAAAGAAAGTACTTTCCTACATTTTCTTCTAGATCTTTTAGTTTTTACATTCTATGATCCATGCAAGATTAATTTCAGCGTATTGTGTGAGGTAGTGGGTGTGGTTCTTTCTGTACTTTTATCCAGTTGTCCCAGCACTATATGTTAAAGACTCTCCAAATTGACATGCCTTGATACTTTGCTGAGAATCAATTTAATATATGTATGTAAGTGTGGATATATTTCTGGGCTTTCTATTGATCTATTTGTTTCATTTATCCATTCTTTCACCAATGTCACACTGCCTTGGTCATTGTAGATTTGTAGTGGGTCTTGAAACTAGACAAAGAAACTCTTCATCTTAGTTTTGTTTGTTTTTCTGATCCCTGTTTTCCATATATTTTAGGATACACTATAATTTTCTATAAAAAAGTTGTTGAGAGTTTTGGATTGTGTTGAATCTACAGATCAATTTGGAGAGAACAATACTGAGTTACTCAATTCACTTACATGATACATCTGCATTTATTTAGGACTTGTTTAATTTCTTTCACAATGTCTTATAGTTTTTATTTTAGAAAGCTTGCATATCTTTTGCTAAATTTACTCGTATTTTGTTTTTTAATATGATTAAAAATGAATTTAAAAAATTCACCAACCAAATGCTACTAGCATATGGAAATTCCACTGATTTTCGTATATAACTATTTCTGTGACCTTGCTTAATTCACACATTCGTTTTAGTAGTTGTTTTGTATATTACTGAAGGATTTTATACATAAACAATTATGTCTTCAGTGAAAAGACTTTCACTTGTGCTTTCCTTCCTTCCTTCCTTCCTTCCTTCCTTCCTTCCTTCCTTCCTTCCTTCCTTCCTTCCTTCCTTCCTTCCTTCCTTCCTTCCTTCCTCTCTCTCTCTCTCTCTCTCTCTCTTCTTTCTTTCTTTCCTTCCAGTACTGTACTGGCTAACACATTCAGCATATACTAAATTGAAGTGATGAGCACAGAAAACACTGCCTTGTTCTTGATCATAGGGGGAAAATGCTCACTATGTTTCTATACATGTGATGTTAGATGTAGGTTCCTATATCAGATTTTGTATGTTCTATTTCTAGTGCTTTTGAATTTTTTCCCTTTAATTTTTGGTCATGAAAGGGTGTGGAATTTTGTCAATGCCTTTTTTTCTGCATTGATTCAGATCCTATTATTTTTCTCCTTTATTCTGTCCATATTTTGAATTATACGGATTGATTTTCAAATGTGAAATCAACCTTGTACTCTTGATATAAGTTTCAATTATGCTAGTAGCATTTTGTTGAAGATTTTTACATATATTTTCAAGAGGGACATTGGTTTGTAATTTTCTCATAATATCTATGTCAGGTTTTGATAACAGTTAAGCTAATCTCACAAAGTGATTTGGGAAGTGTTTTCTTCTCTATTGTCTGAAAATTTGTTCAAAATGGTGTTAGTTTAATGTTGATAGAATTAACCTAAGTCTTAGGTTTTCTTTGTAGGAAGATTTTGGTTATACATTTAATTTAATAGATTAGTAGGCTATTCAGATTTCTGATTTTTGTTGTTTTAGTTTTGATAAATTGTGATTTTATTGCCATAAAATTGTTCATATTATTTCCTTTATTATCATCTTAACATTCGTAGGATCTGTAGTCGTATTCCCTCTCATTCCTGAGAGTTACATTGGTAACTTGTGATTTTTCTCTTTTTATTTATTTTTTAATTTAATTTTTTTCAAAAAGATGCTATTGATTTTATTTATTTATTCATGAGAGACGGGGTGGGGAGGTGGGGGCAGAGACACAGGCAGAGGGAGAAGCAGGCTCATACAGGGAGCCTGATGTGGGACTCAATCTCGGGACTCCAGGATCATGCCCTGGGCCGAAGGCAGGTGCTAAACCACTGAGCCATGCAGGGATCCCCTTCTCTTTTTATTAATCAATCTGCTTTGGTTTATTAAGTTTATCATTTTATTTTTATTTTTTTAAGTTTATCTTCTTAAAGAAACAACTCTTGGCTTTAGAGAGTTTCTCTATTCTATTCTCTGTTTATAAAAATTCTCTAATCAATATTATTGATTCTATTTTTATTTCTTTGCTTCTACTTACTTTGAGTTTAATTTGTTCTCCCCCCTCCCCCCCAGTTTATTAGGATGGAAGTTAGACAATTAATTTTAAACTTTTCTTCTTTATCATAAATATTTAAAACACATAAGCTTTCCTATAAGCATTATGTTAGCTGCCTCCCACAAATTTTGGTATGTAGCATTATAATTTTATCAGTCTGAAATATTTTATTTCCCATATGATTTCTTCTTTGAATCTTGGGTTATTTAGATGTGTGCTACTTAATTTCCAAACAGTACAGTCTTTTCTATATATTGGATTGTTATTGATTTTTAATTCCATTCCATTGTGGTCAGAGAACATACTTTGTACAATTTCCTTTTAAAAAAAATGTTATAAGACATTGTATGATTCAGCATATGGCTGGTGAATGGTCTACATGGATTTCCATTGCTTATTTTTAAAAAACTTCTAAGACATTAAAAACCACTTTCCTCAAGTCTACTCAATATGGACCTATCATTTATTTATCTTTAGGGCATTCTTTCATATTTCTGGGCAATTCTGGCACCTAGATCACAATTTTCTGCCACCATTCTGGATAACTTTATCTACCCAGTGAGCAAAATTTAATTTAAACCTAAACCTATTCCACTATGATAACCAACACATCTATTCCAACTTTAAGATCTTCAAATTTTCTTTCTGATTTCATTAATTCATATTCAACTAGCATTAAGTCAATGCCTTAACAGCACAATACAAGGTACTAGAGATATGGAAATAGCTGAGATGTAGAAATCATACTTCAAGTGTAGAGGAAAAATAACCATTCTTAAGTAGCTGTTTTTAGTACATTTCATAGACATTATCTTATTAAGTCTCACAAAAATCCTTTATTGAAGGCAGTATATATTCATTCTCCATTTTATAGAAGGGGAAACTAGACTCCAGAAACTAAGGAAGCTACTAGTCTATGGAAATACAGCTAGTAAGTAGCACAGTGTTAAATAAAACTCGTTTCTTTAAAATCCACTGCCATTTCAGTGATATGATGGTATGGTCACTACCATAACAGGCTGAAGTTCTTTCATTTGTTTATGCTGCATGGCCGCTACTTGCCTCATGCTATGTTAGCACCTTGGTGTCCATCCTCACAGAACCACAGCTAAACACTTTCAATACAATTCTTGTTCATCTGATGAAAACCACGTACCCTTTCTCTTCTCCCCTTCTCACGCTTTTAAAACCATCTCCTGCTCAATTCTGGATTCCAGTCTAGATCCAATTATCCAATAGGTCACAAACATGTGCTTTACAATCGTAACTCATGTAAAGCCTCCTAAAATGATGATCCAAAGCCAGCAAAATGAGTGTACTCTGCTAGAATGTGGTAATTTATCTAAAGAAAAAAAAATCTATCAAGCATCGGGGTGTTTTTTCCCTTGGCAAATAATCAGAACAAGTGACTTATATACTTCCATACCCGATGTATGCTTTCTCCAAAGGAAAGGTAGTAATATTATTAAATATTAATTACTTATTAAATATTTTCTATATGCCAATACTGTATTAAGTATTCTATATGCATTATTTCACTTAATGTTCCCATAAACCCTATAAGATACCTATTATTATCTCTACTTAACAGATGAGGAAACTGAAGCTTTAGTTCCCAAAGTCACACATCTAGCAGAATCCAGATTTAAACTCAGATCTAAATGATTCTAATACTTACATTTTTTAAAAGATTTTATTTATTTATTTATTAATGAGAGAGAGAGAGAGAGAGAAAGGGGAGTGGGGCAGAGACACAGGCGGAGGGAGAAGCAGGCTCCATGCGGGGAACCTGATGTGGGACTCGATCCCAGGTCTCCAGGATCAGGCCCTGGGCTGAAGGCAGCGCTAAACTGCTGAGCCACCCGGGCTGTCCTAATACTTACATTCTTAATGACATGCTGACTTTCTTTTGGGCAGACAGTGCCTAAAAACACATCCATAGTAGAATAATCTTTGCTCCTGGCAACAAAATATTTAATATCTGGTAGCTAAGACTCCTATCCTTCACTGTGTTTGGATGAACAGAGCCCACAGTTGCCTTTTTGTGTGTGTGAGTTAACAAACACATTCTGTTAACAAATTCTTGTGTGTGTTTTTGTTAACAGACACGTTCTGTTAACAAATTCTTGTGTGTGTTTTTGTTAACACATTCTGTTAACAAATTCTTCCTTTAAAAATTTGTAAAAAACCCTAAAAACTAAAAACAAAAAACCCTCTGAATGAGGACCATTATTTAACAATGAAAAGGTCATAGGCTAATCCCACTTTCTTGTTTTCCATGTTCTTGAAGGGCACTTCACTGTCCCACCATAGGCTTCATACACTTAAAATCTTCTCAGTTATTACTGAGGAACCCTGTGAATCACTGATGGCTCCCTGTTTTAAACATTTAGGCTTCATTATTCCAATTAGCTGTCAGATCCTATCCACAGTCACTTTTCTAGTAGTTTCTTATCTGTTTCTTCCTTGGTTTTCTATAACCACAATGCTTAGTCATTTGTTGCTTTGAACACACTAATCTCTGTGTCTCCACTCTTTTATCTCTCAGTCCATTCTTCATGTGGACCAGCCATGGGGACTGAATGTCACCCCTTAGTTCCAATTTCTTTGGCATCCTATAGCCTAAGGAATAAAGTCCAAGGTTCATTATCTTGTTACTCAAGAACCTCCAAAACCTGACCCTTAGCCACTACTCCATTATCACTTTACACCACATTCCTCAATGTACCCTCTACTCATGTCAGGCTTCATATAATAAGGAGTGTAAGACTGAAACTAGGGTGTTGCAGAGACACCCAGTGAGATCATCAGCAGGGAGTGAAAATGCAGAATAAAGTCAGGGTTAGTTTTGAGGAGTCTTCACATGAGATATCAAGAGCTTGATGGGGGAGATATCAAGACTATATTTGACAAACACAAAAGGATGGAATTGAAGAGCAACATCTAAGTCCCTACCATATGATGCGAGAACCTCCACTCAATTTCACCAATGCTATCTCATTTATTCCTTGCAACAATCTTTTTTTGAAATAAAAGTTAATAATCACATCTTAGCAATGTAGTGAGAGGCTCAAAGACATTAAGCCATTTGTTCATGGTCTCAGAGCTCGTATGTGGCAGCTATCTAAAAAAAAGATAAAGCAAGAAGAATAAAAGGTACATTATTTATAAGCCTATCTGACAATTCCAGAGGATGGAGGTGCATGGCTTAGTGTTTTTGAAAGGTTTCATGCTTACTAGGAAGGAAGGGGTGAGTAACTGGCCTACAATCTATTTAATCCCTTTACAAAAGGGCATTCATTTCAAGAGAAAAGTAACCAGTCATGATCCTTGTAAACATGATGGACCTCTGACAAATATACTAGTGGTGTTGGTTAGAGGGAAAGTCCTTAATAGACTTTTTAAAGGATGTATCTGATCTCTCTAGATTGCTTATGGTTAACAAACTTGGAATCCATGCACTTATGGGGCATGGTTCCTTGGAAAATGTCATATAGGCTAAAAGTGTAAGAATTCCTTTTGAGTGAGTGATACCCTCAAGTGTTGTTCTCTCAAGTATTGCTGAGAGAAGTAATCTGTTGAATTTGGGGAAAAGTGTATTGAGAACGAACTAGAGAGCTGCAATGGTTGTTCCAAATCTCTTTCTGCTTCACATGTGCATCAGTACTGGCTAAGATCTCTGATTCTTGGGAATCTATTTGACAGTTAAAGCCTTTGTGCTATCCCTTTTTTATTTTTAAAATTTTTTAATTTTTTGTGGTTGTGCTGTAGAGTCTCTTTGGGAAGCACACCTTCAAAAGCGGAGGCTGAGAAAAGGACACAGGTGAAAGTGGTTTATAGGAGAGGTGATTCCGTGACACAGGAATGAAGGAAGAGAGAGAATAAGACAACAAAAGAGGAAAAGCCAAGATAAAAATGCACTGTTAACAACACTGCTTAGACCACCAGGGTTCCATTCCAACAGAACATCCAGGACCATGGAGATATGCACAGAACACCTCCCAGAATTGTCCACTTGAAGCATAGGAGATGGCAGCCCATATCTACTAACTCCTAACCCTCAATGGTTAAAGGTTGCCTCCGGGGGGCCTTACCACCCTAGTATTTCCAGGTTATGCTTGTCTGTGGGTAGAGCAGTAGGCTCCCACAGCATCAAAGAAGGTCCTGGATGGCACTGGATATGCGACACTATCCAAGCAAGCTTGCTCCAAAACCACCTACTGCTGTCTCAGCTGACACCAGAGGTGGACCGTGAGGAACACTGGAGTGGGCTGCCACAATGACAATACCAGCATGCTTGCTACTTAAATATACTCCATCCTTTTGTATTTTCATGCCTTTGCTTATGCGTTTCCCTTGGAAAGCCCCTTCTCTCACTCTGCCAACTGAAATTATATTCATCCATCACAGTTTGGGTTGAAATGCCACCTCCTCTTTGAAAAGATCTCAGATCTCCAAATTAAAAATAATTACATCTTTTTTTTGACTTACCACAGCATGTTTTTCAACCTCTATTACTGAATTTCTTTCATTCCCTTTTTGTGTTCTAGGTCAGTAACTATAGTCCATTTTATAGGCCTTAATCTGACGCAAATATGCAAATCTTTTTCTTTGTTTTCATGGGTGAATAACATGTGGTCCTATGTATTTCAGTTTTATCACTTGGTAGTAACATTCTAATTGAGTTTAAAAAGGTTACTAGAATTTGGTATTCCAAAGCCCATTTTAGAGTTTCAAGAAGTCTCTCATTCTAAATTCCACAAAGATATCTGATTGCCTTGAAATATTTGGTAATTTGTTAAAGTTCCCAGTATGCACATGAATAAACACAGATGAAATTTCTGTAGTTTGGCGGAAGAGCAGTTTATTACAAATTCATCATCAGTGTTGTCTTGAGTTGACTGTAGTTTTTGAGTACTGCTACTTTTTTTTTAGTGATAGTTATTATTTTAAAGATTGTTTATTTATTTATTTCACAGAGAGATAGAATGTGAGCAGGGAGGTGGCAGAGGGAGAGAGAGAATCTCAAGCAGACCACAATGAGTGCAAAGCCCCCGACATAGGGCTCAATTTCATGACCCTGAGATCATGACATGAATTGAAATCAAGAGTCAGACACTTAACTGACTGTGTTCAAATTCTGGCTTCACCATTTCTTAGCTCTGTGACACTGGGCATATTATTTAAACTTTTTACCTTAGTTTATTAATAAAATGTGAAAAATAATAGTATTCATAGGATTGTTGTGAGGACTGCCTACATAAGTGAGTATAAGAAAAATGTTTAGAACAATGCCTGGCACACAGAAAACTTTACCTAAGTACTAACCATCAACTTGAGTGGCTGTGTACTCTTAGCTTTTAATTTTCTACTAACTAAAATATTTATTAAGAAAGGTAGCCCGCCCCCCACACTTGGGCTGTAAAGGTTGATAAGAAGAACCACAGAATGGGTACATGGCCTGACTTTGCCCTTGTGGAGGTCAGGGTTTGGTCTGCACAAGATCTGTTAAATCTAACCATCATAGTTCTGATCTCTGGAAAAATTTTTAAAAGCTCATGTGCCCAGTTTAGGACAGAGGTATTAAGACTAAGCCACTCATATGATGATGAGAATTTATTCTACTGTCTTTGCAAAAATAAATATGCAAACCTTCTCTATCTCATAATCAAGAATAGTTGGATTTTGGAGGGAAAACAAAATCATGTGCTAAGCTTAAATGGTTCTGAAAGTACGCTGAATTGCTACTTTAAAAAAAATTAAAATTAGTCATTCATGAGAGATAGAGAATATAAATGCATATGTGTGCCTACTTAAAAGCTTCATTATGCTCATGTGCTTTTTCGGGGACAATTTAGTTGCTGTAAGGAAGGCTGCTTGTAAAACAGCTCTTCAGTTGTAATACAGGCTTGATTTTCACCATCTAAAACCTCCTGTGACCTAACAAAGCAGAAAAAGACAAGCAACACTGGCATTGCTGCTCTTAAACTTAGAGATACTTAAAAAAAAAAAAAAAACCATATAGGAGTTAATACGTTTTTCTATCCATAAGTGAGCATTCATAGCTAAGGGTCAGCAATGTGATAGAAAAAGTAATGAGACCATGTTGAGAAAAAATGGGGTAGTCAACAGGAAAATCAACCTCATTTATTATAATATTCTAGTGATCAGCAGGTGTATAACTCTCTCAGCTATGGTCATTAACGACATTCATTCCACACTTAACATCTACATTTGCAAACCATTTGAAAGTAAAATTACTTTTCAATTCAATTTCCAATTTGCTTTTATATCTTCATCTTTGATTGACAATTTTTTTTCACAATGGCAACTTCAGCAAGTATTTGAGTAAATGGTAGCAACCATCCAATAGCGTAGATAAACTTGTCTATTTAGATTACCTATTCACTTTTCTTCTGTACGTACAATCATTTACAACCACTGAATGTTCAAGTTATAATGAACTTGCAAAACTGGTGTCAGGCTTCTAATGTTTAGATTCACTTATTAGAATTACTTGTTCTTAAAGCCAAAATGGTATCTACTCTTCTTATCATGACCTAAAAATGACCAAATTTGAATGCACCTTCAGTGATGGTACCAGATAACTTCATGTATAAATTACAAGAATAAGTTTGCAAAATAGTATATTAAAGTGTGTACCATGATGTTTGGCTGTGCACTGAAATTTAAAGCCATATGGAAGATGACCCCATGCAGAAAGCCTCCCTTACACATTCACTCCTATGCTTCATCATGACTTCAGGGAATTTTATTCCATCAATTTATCCTGGGTCCCTTCTGAAGAAGTTTAAATTCATTGAGGATTCTTTTGTCCTTTATAAAGAAAAGTAGTAATTCTGAACCTAAGATGCTTTCATATACTTATTAAAACAAGGTAGCCCCTCTTTTTAGAATTAGCATTCAATACAATGCACATTTCACGTGTATGATTTTACATCAATAACTGGTGCTCTTTGAATCTTTCTCTGAATGTCATTTGACCTCCTTTTTAAAAACAGCTTTATTGAGGTATAATTTATATGACATAAAATTTACCATTTTTAGTGTACATTTTTAGTATATTTAAGGAGTTTTGCAACCATTACCAGAACTTGGTTGTCAAACATTCCTAATCATCCAAATAGATCTTGCATACTTGTCTGCAGTCAATTCCCATTCTCATCCCCATCCCCAGGCTATCATGAATCTGGTTTGGGTCTGGAAACATTTGCCTTCTCTGAACATTTCATATAAATGGAATATAAAATATAAATTTTTTGCTTGTGACATCTTTCACTGAGCACAATGTTTTTGATATTCATCCATACTATAGCCTGTATAATTACTTTTTCATTGCAGAACAGTATTGTAATACATGGATATATATTTTGCTTATTCATTCACCAACAGAGTTGATGGAATTGTAGTTTGTCTCCAGGTTTGGACAATCTAAATAATGGTACTGAGAACATTCATATTCAACTCGATGTGTGATCATAATGTTTTCACATTTCTTAGGCATATACTCAAGAAGACAGCCATTGTGGTGGCTATTAGGTGGTATCTCATTTTGTTTTTTTTGGTTTTTTTTTAAAGTTTTAATTTAAGTTCCAGTTAGTTAACATAGAGTGTAATATTCGTTTCAGGTATACAATACAGTGATTTCATAAAACACCCAGTGTTCATCCCAACAAGTGCACTCTATAATTCCTATCACCTATTAACTCATCCCCCAACACACCCTCCCCACCCCGCCCCTGTAACCATCAGTTCTCTAGAGTTAAGGAAAAGTTAAAAATAGAACTACCCTAAGATCCAGCAATTGCACCACCAGGTATTTACCCAAAGAAAACAGTCATTATGGTTTAATTTACATTTCCTTAATGACAAGTGATATTGAAAATATTATCATGTGATTTTTAACCATTTATCTATCTTCCTCTAAGAAATGCCTATCCAAATCTTTTACAAAGTTTTAAACTGGGTGATATGTTTTCTTATTAATAAACAGTAAGAGTTCTTTTTATATTCTGGATACAAGAACTTTAACCATATATACAATTTGCAAATATTTTCACCAGTCTGAGGATTGTTTTCATTTACTTAATAGTGCCTTTTGAATGCAAAACTCTTAACTTTTTATAAAGTCCAATTTATTATTTTTTCTTTTTTTAATTGTGTTTTGGTGTCATATCTACAAATGCTTTGTCTAACCTGGGGTCATGATTTTCTCCTGGAAGTTTTATATTTTTAACTCTTACATTTAGGTCTACAATCTATTTTGAGCTAGTTTTGGTATATGGTGTGAGGTAAGGTTCTAAGTTAATTTTTTTGTATGTGGATATCCAAATGTCACATCATTTGCTGAAAAGACTTTTCTTTTACCCACTGAATTGCCTTAGCAATTTTGTAAAAAAAAAAAAATCAATTGACTATAAACATAAGGTTTTATTTCAGTATGCTGCTTCATTGATCTATCTTCTTTATGCCAGTACCATGCTGCCTTGATCACTATTGCTTTTTAATAAATTTTGAAATCAGTAAGTATAAGTACTCCACCTTTGTTTTTTTCACAAAACTGTTTTACTATTCACCTTTGAATTTCCATATAAATTTTAGGATCAGTTCATTAATTTCTACAAAAAAGCCCCCCCCCCCACACACACACTAACAAAATAAAAAAACAATCATCCACTATTTTTTTTTTATGTTTTAATTTTTTATTTATTTATGATAGTCATAGAGAGAGAGAGAGAGAGAGAGAGAGAGGCAGAGACACAGGCAGAGGGAGAAGCAGGCTCCATGCACTGGGAGCCCGACGTGGGATTCGATCCCGCGTCTCCAGGATCACGCCCTGGGCCAAAGGCAGGTGCCAAACCGCTGTGCCACCCAGGGATCCCAATCATCCACTATTCATTCATCCAATGAATCTTTAGATAAATTTGGGTAGAACTGTCAACATAACAGTATTTAATGTCCCAAAAGAGTGACTCTCCATTTACTTATATCTTTAATTCGTCAGCAGTATTTAAAAATTTTCAGTATATAAATCTTGCACTAATTTTGTTAAAGTTATTCCTAAGCATTTTATTCTTTTTGATGACACTGTGAGTGGAACTGTTTCCTTAAGGAAACATTTTCAGATTACTCTATCTAGTATATAGAGATGCAACCAATTTTTGTATACTGATTTTCATATTCTTCAACCTTGCTGAACTCATTTATTTCTTTTCTACAGACATTTATGCTGTTTGCAAATAGGCAGTTTTACTTTTCCCCTTTCAATATGGATGCCTTAAATTATTTCTTTTTCTTGCCTTATTGCATTGACTAGAATCTCCAATATAATGATGAATAGAAATGGTGACAGAAGACAGTTTTGAATTGTTTCTGATTCCTAGGGGGAAAGCTTTCAGTCTATCAACATTAAGTATGATAAGCTATATGTTTTTCATAGATGCCCTTTATCAGATTGAAGAAATTCCCTTCTTATCAGATTTGTGATAAGGGTCTTTTCTTATTAAAATGGACCAAAGACTTAGATATAAAAGTTAAACCCATAAATATCTTAGAGGAAAACACAGAGGTAAAAATCTTCATGCCCTTCAATTAACTAATGGTTTCTTAGATATGATGTTTAAAGCACAAGTAACAAAAGAAAAGAATAAACATTTCTAAAAAATAGAAACTTGTGTCCTTTATAGGATACTATCAAGAAAGTAAGAAGAGCCATAGAATAGGGGGAAATTTTTATAAATCATTTATCTGATAAGAGTCATGTCCAAACTGTACAAAGAATTCATACAATTCAACAATAAAAGAAATAACCCCATTTAAAAATTAGCAAAGAATCTGAATAGATATGTCTCCAAAGAAGATATAAAAATGGCCAACAAGTAGATGAAAATATACTCAACATTATTAACCAATAGGGATATGAAAATCAAAACCACGAGATACCATTTCATACCCACAGGATGGGTATAATAAAAAAGACAAATAACAAGTGCTGCTGAGGACACTGTGGGGAAATTGGAGCCCACAGACATTGCTGATGGGAATATAAAGTGGTATAATCACTTTGAAAACAATTTAGCAGTTCCTTAAAAGTTAAATGTAGAGTTCCCTATGACCCAGCAATTTCATTTCTATGTATATACCCATGGGGATCGCAACCCTATGTCCACACAAAAGCTTGTACGTGAATGTTTATAGCAGCATTATTAATAATAGCCAAAAAGTAGAAACAACTCAAATGTCCATCAACTGATGGTGAATAAATAAAATATGGTAGGTCCATACAATGGATTACTCAGGCATAAAAGGGAATAGATATATGCTACAACACAGACAAATCTTGGAAACATTACAGTAACTGAAAGAAGCTAGACACACAGACCACATATCATATGGTTCCATTTATATGAAATGTTCAAAATAAGCAAGTCCCTAGAGATGGAAAGAAAGGGCTAGGGGTAGCTGGGAGTAACTACTAATGGATACAAGTACTTTGGGGATGATGAAACATTCTAAAATTACACAGTGGTGATGGCTGTACAACTCTGTGAAATACACCCAAAACCACTGAATCCCATACTTTAAAGGGATAATTTTATGGTATATGAACTATATTTCCATTTAAAAAAAAGCTGTTACTAGTTTAATCACTAATTGGTGATGGGACTTTGGGTAAGTGGAAATATAGCAGAAAGGTACAAAGAGTAAGCATCACCTTTTTTGGTGATGCTCCTGTGCTCCTTGAAAATATTCATTCAATAACCCACAGTCATTGTTGTGAGTTGAACTGTGTTCCCCAGAAAGATATGTTCAAGCCTTAATCCCTGGTACCTGTAAATGCAACCTTATTTGGAAATGGGGTCTTTGCAGATAGAATAAAATTAAGATAAAGTCATGCTGGGTTAGAATGGGCTATAATCCAATCACTGGCATTCTTTTTTTTTTTTTTTTTTTTAAAGATGTTATTTATTTATTCTTGAGAGACATGGAGAGAGAGGCAGAGACACAGGCAGAGGGAGAAGCAGGCTCCATGCAGGGAGCCCGATGTGGGACTCGATCCCAGGACCTGGGATCATGCCCTGAGCCAAAGGCAGACCCTCAACCACTGAGCCACCCAGGCGTCCCACCACCACTATTCTTAATAAGAAGAGGGATATTTGAACAAAGAGAATGCCATGTGGCAAGAAAGGTGGAAATTGGAATGATGCATCTACAAGCCAAGAAATGCCAAAGATTGCTGGCATCTGCTGAAAAGGTAGCAGAAAGGGGCATAGTACAGATTTTCACTCAGTGCTTTCAGAAGGATCTAACCCTGCTGGCACCTTGATTTGGGACTTTCAGCTTCCAGAACTGTGAGATAATACATTTATGTTGTTTTAATCCATCCAGTTTGTGGTGATTTGTTCTGGCAGCCCTAGGAAACTACTGCAGTAATATTTGTATCTTTATTATTAAAGACAAAGCATTTCAGGAAGTAAAGTCAATCTCTGTAATTGGGGATAATAACATTTGTCCATTCATCGTGCTAAGAAAATGATCACGAAAATACTTCAGAAAGTGAAGTACTTGATAAATATAGGATATTACTCCTAGATGTATGCTTTTAATTGATTTGTCAGCTCTAACTTCCTGGCTTTTCTCTTTTCTTTTCTTCAAAATCATCTGTTTTCAAGCAACATTTACCTTCCTTAGAAAAACTATGGCCTGGGTACTAGAGTTCTCTAACATAAAAGTGAGGGATCCCTGGGTGGCACAGTGGTTTAGCGCCTGCCTTTGGCCCAGGGCGCGATCCTGGAGACCCGGGATGGAATCCCACGTCGGGCTCCCGGTGCATGGAGCCTGCTTCTCCCTCTGCCTGTGTCTCTGCCTCTCTCTCTCTCTCTCTGTGTGACTATCATAAATAAATAAAAATTAAAAAAAAAAACATAAAAGTGAGAAGTCAAATTATGGAACTCCCATACCACCCACTCTCCTAATCCCCCCAAAACACATCTTGCCATAAATTGTCAATGAATTTAGGAAATAAAACACTGATGCATTGTAACCTTTTTTTATACATATAGTTAGGGCATTGCTTGTTCCATAATTGTCTATTCTGTTGAATTGAATCATTATAAACGCTCACTTTTTGAAGACCACTATAAAGAAGATATTTGGCACCAAAAGTATATTTTTCACAAATCGCAAATCAGATAAGATGCTCAATTATCAAAATAAAATACTACACAAACTCTGATTATTGAGAATTTCTGATTATTTAGTCTTGAAAAAACTTTTTAAAAATTTTGCTATAAGTTACCCATGGTGGAAATTTGACAGTATCCAACAAGGGGGGAAATCTGTCAAATGTCCTTAAACATCTCCAGATTTTCTCTCCCTTTTCACCTCTGCTTTCCTGAGTGTATCAATATAGGTGTAGGAGATTGTGACCCTTTAGGTAATGTATATATTCTCTTATTCAAATGAAAATCTCACATGTCTTTAAATGGAGAAGATTTTACAAGTATGTAAAGATACAGTTATATAGAAGCTCATAACAGAAGAACAAATGGAAATTTTAGATAAATGCTATGCTATACCCATGCAATGATACATATGGCAGCTATTAAAAAGAATGAGACATTAATATGTAGTAACATGAAAGGGTTCCCAAGACAGATAAAAGTAGAAAGGCCCCTCTGTCTC
Organism: Canis lupus familiaris; assembly: GCF_011100685.1. Taxonomy (NCBI): domain Eukaryota; kingdom Metazoa; phylum Chordata; class Mammalia; order Carnivora; family Canidae; genus Canis; species Canis lupus. The sequence continues at coordinate 32,022,906 of NC_049241.1, read as the reverse complement.
CACACCAAACAGATTACCAGAAAGTATAAATGGTATGATTCTTTGTGGAAAAAAGGATTGTAATACCACACACACACACACACACACACACACACACACAGAGTTAATCTCTGAAGGTACTCACAAAAAAAGTATTAGATGCAGTTACATTTAGAGAATGATTCCAAAGTTTTATTATGGGCATGGATTGCTTTTATTATGTAATATAATTTATAAATGGAAGAGTTTTAGCCCATAAGGACAAGGCAATGATGAGTAGTTTACTATCTGAAATAAAACAAAATTATCTGCACAGACAACAATATATAAAAAAGAATGTTTAAAAGAATTCTTTACTTCTGGGGACCTCAAAAAAGACATCATGCAACATTTTACAGGTACCACAAGGGAATTGTAGCTAGGTTTGTGCTGCTAGGCCCATACTCGTGTGGGGAATCAATAGACCATCCTTCGAGCTAAGAGCACAACAATTTACTTATAGTGGTTTATCGAGTGCTTAGTTCAATACGAGTGGACATTTTGTCAATAACATTCTAATGGATGCTATGGATGACAGTTCAGTGCTATAATATACAAGCTGGAAGGCCATATACTAAAATTTATAGGTCCCTGGAGTCAGAGGATGATCATTTGTAGAGGAACTAAAGAAAAACACCAAGAAATGTCTCATTGTAAGGCCTAATGATTGTTTTGAAGTAAAAAGCAAACAGATTTGGTTATTATGGATTGCATTAGTGCTAACACATTGGTGCTATTTTTATACATTCTTGTATCTTAAAAAATTTTAGTAAATGAAAGGTGAAATTAGAAAGCTTTCCCTCATTTGAATTAGGCTGGAAGCTCTCAATGTAAACACATTTCCCAATTAAGTTAGACAACACATAGAATTCATCACCTGAATCCTGTTGGTTAGAAATGAGCAGTAAATTAACTCATTCAGTTCTATAGTCAATTCACAAGTTTCCAGCACTAAAGTGGTCACATGAGCTATATTTGTGCCAATTGTCAAAGCAGAAGTAAGGTGATGTACCCAGAAGGCACAAAACTACTGCTCTTTTAAAAAACATATATAATTATAGGGGAAGAAAGAAAATGAGTGGGAAATATCAGAGAGGGAGACAGAACATGAGAGACTTCTAACTCTGGGAAATGAACAAGGGGTAATGGAAGGGGAGGTGGGCAGGGGGGTGGGGTGACTGGGTGACGGGCACTGAGGGGGGCACTTGACGGGATGAGCACGGGGTGTTATACTATATGTTGGCAAATCGAACTCCAATAAAAAAGTATACAAAAAAACCATATATAATTAGATATCAAGATTATTTTATTGGGAGAAGATAATACCTATAATTTTCACATTTAATTTCTGAAGCACTCACTATTTTCATTTTTATTTTCCCTTAAGCTAGATTTATTAATTTATTTTTAAAGATTTTATTTATTTATTGATGAGGGACACAGAGAGAGAGGCAGAGACATAGGCAGAGGGAGAAGCAGGCTCCCTATAGGGAGCTTGATATGGAACTCAATGCCAGCACCCTAGGATCACGACCTGAGCCAAAGGCAGATGCTCAACCACTGAGCCACCCAGGTACCCCTAAAGCTCAATTTATATATTATTTAATATTTGTGGAGGAATTAAAATATGCATTCAAATAGCTCCTATAGACTTATATGTGGGAGCTTCTGGGTTCTCTTCTCTTTTTCTTAAAAATTCTTTTTCTTGTGGACTATTTTCTACTCCCTGCTCTGATTTTAAGTGTTATCTCTGTGTTGACAATTCAATTTAAATCTCTAACCCTGAATCATTCCTTGAACTCTGAACTGCTTCCTTGAAACTTTTCCTGGATATTCCATAGACATTGCAAATGTAACCCATCAAGAGGCAAACAGACTGAAGAAGAACAAAAGAAACAATAGAGAACAAACTGGTGGTTAGCAGAGGGGAGGTCATAGGTGATGATGATCACGCGTTGGGATGAGCACCGGGTGATATATGGAATTGTTCAATCACTGTATTGTACACCTGAGACTAATATTACATTGTTAACTAACTGGAATTTATTTATTTTTTTAAAAGATTTTATTTATTTATTCATGAGAGAGAACAGAGAGAGAGAGAGAGAGAGGCAGAGACACAGGCAGAGGGAGAAGCAGGCTCCATGCAGGAAGCCCGATGTGGGACTTGATCCCAGGACTCTAGGATCATGCCCTGGGTCGAAGCTCAACCACTGAGCCATCCAGGCGTTCCTTTTTTTAAGTTTTTATTTAAATTGCAGTTAGTTGGGCAGCCGGATGGCTCAGCAGTTTAGTGCCGTCTTGCATGAATTTCTCATGTCTTGCATGAATAAATAAAATCTTAAAAAAAAAAAAACTTAAAAAAAAAGAAAAGAAAAACCCTAATTCCCCATCCTCACCACTACCCTGAAGGCACTCAAATCAGAAACTTAAGAGTCATTCTTGATCCGTATTTCCTCTCAGCAAATCTATCAGTTCTATGTTGGATCCACTCATTTCTCTAACTCTTATACTATCACTCTGGTCCAAGGACCATGGTCTTGCCTGCACAGCTTTCCAGCTGGTCTCCTTGCTCCTATTCTTTTCCTCCATCCCCCAGTCAAGACCCTTGTGAGCAGCCAGAGTGAGCATCTTAAATGGGATCAATTATTCCATCTTATTTCAGTAACTTCGTGCTGCTCTGAGAACAAAAACTAAATTCTGAGCTCACAAGGCCTATAAATGATCCTGCCTCACTCACAGGTCCCATTCTCTGTACTCTGGGATTTCAAAGGAAACAAACCACTCTACATGGGTTAAATGAAGGGACTCACAAAATAACTTTTTATAGAGGTATGGGCAGGGTCAGGGGAACAAACCAGGGATGTTTAGACACGGAGACATAACGACAATCGGCAGTCATTACCATTCCTGGGGCAAGGGGAGGACTGGAGCCAGAGAAACTGGATCGTCATAGGATGGGTCCTGCAGATGGAAAGGCAAGAAATACCCTGAATTCTCTCCTCCTGTCCTCTGATCTCCTGCTGGTTCCTCCCACTGACTGAGAAGTCTTGAGATCAAGGGAGCCTGGGTGATTAATATGATGTGATGCGGAGGAACAGAAGGGATCTACCACCCAGGACACAGAGCACATGAGAGAAGGCAGTGCATGGATCTGGAAGGGTAGAAGGGAGATAAATCAGCACACATGCCAGCCTCATTCATGCCACTGTCCCTCTTTCTTGCTCTCCAGCTTCACGTTTGGTGTGTTCTTACAACAGGAATTTGCACAGACTTTTTCTTTCTCTGGATACCCTTTTCCTTCCACTTTTCCCATGGCTACTTATTCATGCTCCTTTAAGTCTTAATATGTAAATATCCTGAATGCCCTAAGAGCAGGTATCTCCTTGGTTAAGCCTTTGCTTGTTTCCTTCAGAGTACTTACCACAATTTGTAAGTATTTTACGTACTTGCTTTTCTCTGCCTTTTCCTCTAGAATCTGAGGGAGGTGGCAATGTGTTTAGCAAATGCCTGCCATACAGTAGGTGCTCAGTAAATATTAACTGAATTAATGTTGGCCAAATTACATAGCAAAATCATAAGACTGTGTCCAGAGACAGTGCACTTCCAGGAACATCTGTATGAATTCTAAACTGAGGCAGCATTTAGGAAAACTCAATCTTTATTTTTCTATTAGGCATGGATTTAGCTTTAAAAATATCTTTATGTAAAGTAAAAGTCTGCATTAAGAGATGCTCCCTTGTTTATTTAGAAGGAGAATGTCTATTATGGCACCAATGGTCTAAAAGAAAATAACTGAATCATTTAAAAGCAAGGTTTATGCTCATTTTTTTTTAACTCCTGTTTCTATAGCAATAGCATAAAATTACCTGTTTTGGTCTGTGATGCTCCTGGTACTAGAATATTAGTCATTTCAACATCTTTTCTTCTTTTTCATTTTAATTGAAGAAAGGGAATAAAGGGACTGGGGGCAGGCAGCTTTAAATGTAGAACACTAGGCTGTAGCTAACATATTTGAGATGTAACAAGATGGCAATTGCAAAGCACAATCCACAGTGGTGACAACACTTCCACATGACTGTGTATTTAAACATCCAAGTCCTTCTCTCACCTCCTCTGAAAGAGGAGCATCATCTGATCCTAAATTTCAGAGCATTTTAACCTTCATTATGAATGACAAGGGCCCATTTGCTTCTGCAGAGGTCTATAAAAAGCAACCTTTGGCTTCACTTATACACCACGTTATTTTTAAAGGCAACTGCATTTATAATGGACTATCTCCACTTAAGAATCATTCAACAAGGTGCACCTCAACATCTAAGCAGTTAGCAGAGATTAAAAGTAACTGTGAGTGTTGGCAGGAGGAGGAAAGCCAGGAAATACCTAATTCTGAAAGAAAGTAAAAGTGGAAGTAAACACACACCAGGAAATAGGGGAGAAACAAGGAAAAACGGAAGGCTGACAGTGGTTGAAAAAGAAAGTTGCCTATACGCTAGTTGCTGCTAGCAGGCCTGATGACACTGTCATCCTTCCTGCAGAAGGAAGAGCAGCAGCATTGGCAGAGGAGAGCTGTCTATGTGACAGGGGCCATTACTATCATCACCTGGCATTCCAAAAGAGCAACTGGAGTGAGCCCTGGCCATGGATATAGGCTGAGCTGGCTTTAAATCCTGGTTCTGTTGCTTACTACCTGTGAAACTTCAGCAAGTAATGAACCGTCAAAGCATTAGCTGCCTCATCTGTAAAGTGGGGCTGGCTAATACCTAATTGCAAGGTTCTTGTGAAAACAGGAGGTTAGCCTCTTTCATGTCATCTGTTGCTAAACTGAACGCCTGCTGCCCTCCTTTTGTCTGATACTTAAATAGGACCAAAATATCTGAATTAGTCTTTTTCAGCTAGAAACTCCCATGTGCATGTATGAAGATCTGCAATCGGAATTAAAAGAGGTGAAACCATTGAAGCAAATATTTTCCATAAGCGAGAGTAATCACTAAATACAGAATAACCTCTATTTTTTAAAAAATATTTTATTTATTTATTCACAAGGGACACAGAGAAAGAGGCAGAAACATAGGCAGAGGGAGAAGCAGGTTCCTCACAGGGAGCCCGATGTGGGACTCGATCCCGGGACTGGGATCATACTGTGAGCCAAAGACAGACACTCAACCACAGAGCCACTCAGGCCCCCCTACAGAATAACTTCAAAAAGATGACATCAGCCATCCTGGGCAAGCACTGAGCCCTCATCATGGCCAGGAAACTACACTGTGCTTGTAGGTGACATACTGGCATTGTGGGTATCCTGTGTGTCACAAACAGTGATCATATGGCAATACTTTGGGGATGGCACAATTCTGGACATCATTTATTCTCTGGTAAAAGTTTTATAGCTTCTTATCAGATATCTGGGATGATAAAGACAAGGGAAGAGGGATGACAGGAGGCAGTGGATTTGAAAACCAGTGGATACCGTGTCACACTCACTCCCCTTGGCAAGGACGAGCTGCTTCATGCTTCCCCTTTTGTCTCTCCCCACTCCACCCTGCTGCCAAGGGCAGCTGGAAACCTGCACAAGAACCTGGATGAGGTGGGAGAAGATGGATGCAAGGAGGGGAGAGGGGCCTGTCACTTACGTGCAGTTTTGCCTGTGGACGCCATGCTCTCAGGGACCTCACGGGGAGAGGCATGAGTGGTTCCTTCCTGGAATTAATGGAGCTCAAAAGGAAAGGGTCTGGAAATAGGTGAGGGAGCACCAAGACCTACAAGGCTCTTTATTCTGGGGTGGAGCAGGGAGAGATAAAACATAAAAAAAATCAAACCCCAAACAAAGAGGATCACAAGGCAGGTTCATCAGGACCCTTACAGCTACCTTCTGACCCTTCAGGTTCTCAAGGTCCTTATGCCACGCCACCTTCTGATTTCCCCACTCCCTTGGCATTCTAAAACCCTCTCACCCCTGACCTTTATGCTCCCATTTTCTTTCTAAGCTTCAGAAGCCAAAGGCTCTTCCTTATTCCTGTTCCTCAACTGAAAGCAATCTGATGACCACATAGTTCAGTTTCCCAGATATATGAATGTTAAGAAAAATCTAACTTTGTAAAATTAAAACAAAGCAATATGGGGGAGATATTTCTGGACTGGGAACTTTCTAGCACTTCTAATGCAGGGGTTCCAATGACCACATTTTGAGAAACATGGCTGGCTTCACTGGAAAAGTACTCCTTGGGGTTTCAATCCTTTATTTTAGAAGATTTTATTTATTTATTCATGAGAGACACCCAGAGAGAGGCAGAGGGAGAAGCAGGCTTCCTGTAGGGAGCCTGATGCAGGATTCGATCCCAGGACTCTGGGATCATGACCTGAGCCAAAGGCAGACACTCAACCACTAAGCCACTCAGGTGCCCTTGGGGGTTTCAATTCTTATAAATCTCTACCTCTTCTTGGCTACCTCTGAAATATCCACTCTAATCCCAGCTTCTAAAGCATTCCTACTATATTCTTTAAGCCTAACTTTAAGTGGGGTTCTTTACTATCCTGGTAATGGTGGTGAGGCTATGATTTACCAGGTACCTTCCCCAAGCCTCAAGCTCTAGAAGTTACTAGCTAGTAAGGTGGCAAAGGGCTTACCTCTTTGGAGCAAGAGGAAGGACTGGATGATATGAACCTTCAGACAAGGAGAATTAGAAAACCTGCAATTCAAGTGAAGGAAAGGCAATGTGGAAGTCAAGAGAACAGGCTTTTCAGTCAGACTATCTGAACATAAATCATGGTTCTCTCACTTATTAGCTATAGTATTTGGGCAAGTTTGGGCTACCTCTTCCAATTTTCTCATCTTAACCCAGGAATAAAAGTAGGCTTTACCATGTAGAGTTGCTATGGGGATCAAATGTGATAATATATGGAAAATGCTTAGCACTGTCTAAAATAAGTCATTTCTATCCTTTATGTGTTAGCTGGTAATTGATTAAGTTTTGTTCTGAGGTTATAACAAAGCATTTATCCACGTACTTCAGCAATAATCAAAGCTTCTGAGAAATGGGCTACTCCTGTTTATCCACCTTTACACAAGAAGAGGATGGCTCTCAGTATGACAAGAATGAAATTCAGGTTCTGAACTTCTATAACAGAACGTCAACTCAGTCTGGTATCCACGGTATATTGATCTCATGTTAAGCACCAGCACTGAGTTTGAATACTTCAGGCACTTGTCAGAAAAAAATCAGCTATGAACTGACTGAATCTAGTACTTGCTAAAGGCTTGCTTGAGACGTCTGATATTCTGAACCATATTATACTACCCCCCCCCCCAAAAAGAAATGCCTTCACAAAGTTGAGATTTAATGTTTTGTTCTCAGGTTTTCTTTCCTTCTTTTTAATGGAGAATCAACATAAGAAAAATCCATTTGAAGAAAATTTTATTATTATTATTATTTATTATTATTATTATTTTTTTTGCAAAAATTGTATCCCAGATGGCAAATAGGTTTCATCTTAAGTGCCAATGTCAAATGACTGGTAGTGACTGGAGTGTTCTGTCAAGAAGGACTGCAAAGTTGCCACAATCGATTAGCACTGTCTGCTGTGGACATCACTGAGGAAGCGTGGTGCCTTTGTGATACATTTAACCATGCTGCCCATTGCCATTGCTAGAGTGTGGTACATGGTACAGCACGCTGCACCTTCTATAAGGACCTGCTCACTGCACACATCCCTTCTGAAAGTCAGTGCCACAGTCCTCTCACCCCCGAGCCTCTGTATTGTTGATCCTTCTGTCAAGATGCCCTACTCTCACAAGCAAGTAGCCCTCAGAACTTGAATAAAAGGTTACTTAAAAGTTACCAAAACCGACTCAGAAAGGGTAAGATTTGAAGACAGATGTTTCTTAAATCAAGGCCAGCAGGGTAAGGTAAGGAAATCTAGTACAGGCTAGATGCTGTGAATGAAACTTAAGCCTGATTAGTGGTATTAACGAACCACAGAAACTCCTAGCTATAGAGAAAAACCTGAGGTGATAAATGTAAGTGGGCAGGGATGGGTTAAATGGGTGATGGAAATTAAAGAAAGCACTTGATGTAATGAGCACTGTGTGTTGTATGTAAATGATAAACCACTAAATTGTACTCCTGAAACTAATATTAACTATATGTTTACTAACTAGAATGTAAATAAAAACTTGAAACAAACAAACACGCAAAAGGAATACACAGATGGAAAGAAGAGGGTCGGAACAGAAGAAGGAGAGCCAGTGGGAGAGAAAAAAAAATTTTTGAAGAAAAATGTTCTAACCATGCGCTATTAGGGTAATGATGGTATTTCAGACAGCTCAAAATGATAAATTATTGCAGTTTCTTTTAAAGAATTCTTTACTAGAACCATTTTAGTGACATTAAATTGTTTAAGTGGCCATCTGTGGAACAGTGCAGCAACTGGGTGGGCCTATGGACAAGTCTGGAACATCCATTAAAATAGCTACACTTGCTACATGGAAGCTGTCTGCAACTTTCTTTCACCAATCACAAATCTGATTAATCCCACCTTTGTAGTCATTTAAATTTTTTCTAGATTACTTAAACCAGAAGTAATGTGGGTGCACTAAATGGTTTCCAATTGAACAAAGAAAATACACTTTTTAAAAGCACAAAAGCCATATTCAATTTAGATACCAGTTTTAGAACTTACAGTTAAGTTTTAAATCTTTTCTATTTGAAAGATTTACACTACAAAATCAGAGCAAAACACTGTAATGGGTAAGCATAAAAGAGACAGTCTATTCTTATTCTACTCAAAAATTTGCTTATTGGAAATAAGAAATCAAACATTTTATTATCTAAGCTTAATAACAATCACCCTAACACACTGAAATAGAAGTTACTGCTTATAAATGTCAAGAATGATAGTAATAATAATAAACTCTTACATAGGGCTTACTCTATGCCAGCCACTGTTCTAAGTTCTTTATATTATATTGTAATCTTCAAACAGCCCCATGGGATGTGTCTTATTATTTCCACCTTATAGATGAAGAAACTGAGGCACAGGGACAGTAAGCAACTTGCTTAGGATCACATGGCTAGTGAGCATCAGAACCAAGATTCAGCTCGAGGCAGTCTGGCTCTAGCATCTGTCCTCTAAACCATTAGGATGTACACTGTCCTCACCCTTTGCCTAGAAATCCAATTTAACTCCTATGTAAGGCATGATAGGAGGAGTGAGCTTGGGCTATTTCTGAACATTATGGTTGCCTCTCAGTGTTCCTTTAGTCCTCATGATTAGTATTTAAGGGAAAAAAAGGAAAGAACGCTTGGGCATTCAGGTGGTAGAAAAAGGAAGAGTCCAGTTGGCAGGAAAGCTGGTCATAGTTTTCCATCTTGCTTATTATAATCAGATCTTTTCTACTTACTCATATAAAGCCTCTCTTTTGAAAAGCCCAAAAGAACTTCTCCTGTGATAAACCACCAATAATTGCTACTGGCTTTCTAGTTCTTCAATTTATGGTGACACCGTATTTGTCAGACATCCCTGAATGATCACTGTTTTTTGAACTGTGAACTAGCTTGGTGATGAGAGCACAGCTTCTGAATTAGTTTCTGATAAATTTCACCAGAGGGGATGGGAATAATTATTACCCTTTGCCCCACCGCCCCACAAACCACATGTCGACCAAGAGAAAATGCAAGGTGCAGAATCGTCACACTGTGAAGATAGATGTAGCCTAATGACATGGAAAGAGATGCCAAATCGTTTTCAACTTTAGAGGGGCTGGCCTTGCAAGATTTAATTAGCTTACAGTTGAGAAGTAATTTGAAGCTTCAAATTATAGTTATTTAGAGACTCTTGAATTGCTCATCATTTCACTTTATAAGACTACAATATGAGGCAGACTTCCATGGAAAAAAATGATTAGAATAATAATAAAAAATTCCCTACAGAGAGGCAGGAGTGGAAAGAATCAAGCCTGGGAGCCAGACAGCCCTGGGTTACAGCCCCACAGGTGTGATGTTGGGCTACTGAGGCTGTTTTCTCATCTATAAATTATCACTTGTCTTACAGAGTACCATGAGCTAAGGGAATTTGGTAAAATGTCTGGCATATGTCACTGCTCAATAAATTTCGGTTTACTTAACACCTTTCTGGTCTCTGTTTACATCAACTCTAAAATCTTCACTGAGAGTCTCCATTGCTGAAATCCACTCCTCCTTACTCTTCACTTCTACTCATGCTTTCTGAAATCCATCATCAGTGGCCTATGACAGCCTCCTAACTTGGCTCATGCCTTCTAGCTTTCTTCTCAGCATCTTAACACATCCGTAGAAAGACAAAACTAACAGCATTACCTTCCTAATTTATAAACACGACAAACCACTTGATACAGAATCAAGTCTGAAAACCTGTGCCTATTTCTCTGGCTTCCTCTGCCACCAGTTCTTTACTTACTCCTAATTCTCCGGCCAAACTGAAGTACCACCAGTGGGATGGCCTTTACAAGTATCTGCTCTTGTCCTAAAATGTCTTCCCTACCTTTTAGAAGTTCTCACTTGTTCTATAACAACTTTTAGAAACATTATTTTATCAAGTATCTCTAACTCTAAAAGGCAAAGATGGGAGAGAACTGGATTTTACTTACAGGCTCCACAGAAATTATACATGCTTCTGTTATCATTTCTCTCACTGTGTTCCATTTGTTCTATATGCTTCTTTCTTTCTTTCTTTCTTTTTTTTAACATTTTATTTACTTTTTGAAAGAGAGAGGGAGGAGAGAGGGAGAGGGAGAGAGAGAGAGAGAGAGAGAGAGAGAGAGAGAGAATGAGAACAAGCAGGGAGAAGGGCAGAGGGAGAGGTTGAATGAGCCACCCAGGAACCCCCGATATCCTTCCTTCCTATAGACTATGAACTCCTAGAGAAAAGACTCTGATCTTATTTATCTTTGTAACTCCAGGATTTAGAGCAGTGTCTGGAATCTTACATAGTACATGCTGAATGGGTATTAAATGAAAGAATGTTTAGGCAGTTTTCCCCAGTTAGCTCACTCTCACTCCTGATTTGGCCTATCAGTTGTTGGCTATTATTATTACATTACTGTATTTTTGGTAACCATTATTCTTCCTTTATTAAAAAGTAAAGGATTCTATCAATGTGGTGGACTGAGCTAATGAATGAATATTCTCTGCCCGCTACAAACACACAGTCTGAAAAAAGTGGAATTTACATGATGGAAGAGTATGTTGATGAGGTGTCAAATGAAAAGGAAATAAAAGCTAGGGCTGATCAGCTATGAGTTAATGCCAAAGTGTGTTGGGTGGGAAAGGGAAGAAGAGATCTGGCCTAAACAAACACAAGGATCAGATCCTAATACATGTGTGTGTATATATACAATTTTGGGCAGAGGTCCCAGGACTGTAATGCCTATGAGGGGACAGCAGACATGGTCTTGGGTTTACCTAAGATGACAAGCTAGAACTGAGACTCCTGCATAAAGTCAGACCCTGAAAGGACTGTCCCCTTTGCTCACTGATCCAGGCAATGAAAACACTTGTCTCTAGCTAGGCTCTGGGCTGAGGAAAAGTCTACTGTGAGAAATCAAAACCCCAGACTTAAAGCCATGCATGTGAGTTTAGTCAGACTTTAAAGACTACCTTTATGGCAAGGAAATTCCAAGCTAAAAAAGGCATTTAAAAACTGGTCCTATATCAGTAAAAGAGCCAGAAGCCAAAAGCCTAGAGGTAGCCAAAAGAAAATGCAAAACTTTTCCAGAGGGATACTTTAGCAATCTGTGTGCTACAGGTATTCTCATGGGTAAAACATCCCTCAGTGAAGACAAACACATATCCCAGTTACTCACTAATGTAAAGAAATCAAATACCATCAGGGAGAGTCAGCAGATGTAACAATCAGAAATAAGAGCTTCTTTAGAAATTGAGATAATAGAGCAATCTGAAAACTACTAAAAATTTTGTTTAAAACCAGAATAAAATAGGATATCATAAATAACAGATTTGAAAAAGAACCAAATAGGATTCCAAAACTTTAAAAAAGTTTATTTCAAAAAAAAAAGTTTATTTCATTAAAAAAAAGATAGGCAAAACAACATATTAGATACAACTAAAGAATTAGCGATCTGAGGAAATTACCCGAAATGGAGAGATAAATGAAGAAACAGTGAGATGAGTGGGGTGCAACTGCAGTTAAAGATACATAAGGTGCTTGCTTTGTAAGGGGATGAGCTTGTGATTTTCAACTTTGTTAAGGTAAATATGAAGATTACAAATTTACAAATGTAAAGGTAACCCCCAAAAGAACAGAAATGGAATGTATAACTTCCAAACTAGCCAAGGTTAAATAAGTGCTACATATAAAAACTTGATTTGGATCTAAATGTATAGCCTTAAATTACTTATTAAAAAAGTAAGATTAAGCTTCTTGAGTTAAACATTAAACTCAAGAAGTTAGGAAAATAATATATTGACAAATTGGAAAGAAGGTAAAAATTAAGAGAATAACAAATAGAAATTTCAGAGTATCAGCTAAAGCAAAAATCTGACTCTTTGAAGAGATTAATAGAAAACTTCTGGAAAGCCTGGTTAAGAAAAGTATACAATATTAGAAATAAAAATATAATATTAACTTTGTCTAGGGATTCCTGGGTAGCTCAGCAGTCGAGTGTCTGCCTTTGGCTCAGGTCGTGATCCCAGCGTCCAGGATTGAGTCCTGCATGAGGCTCCTTGTGGGTAGCCTGCTTCTCCCTCTGCCTGTGTCTCTGCCTCTCTCTCTCTGTATCTCACATGAATAAATAAAATCTTTTAAGAAAATATTAACTTTGTCTAGATATGGTACAGGATAAAAAACTACGTATCTATTTCTCTGTAACTCTATATAAAACTCAACTTTTATAACTCTCTGATATTTAATTTAAAACAAAATGACACTTTTCCAGAATAATATAAATATTAAAATTGTCTCAAAAAATAGGAAGGCTAAAGATACCTATAACCATTAAACAATTGGTACTGAAGGTAAAAAATCCATCCACCAAAAAGTAGTACCAAGGCCCGAAGTTTTAAAAGACAAGTTCTATCAAACTACTAAGGAACTCAATACAGATTGAGATGAGAAAAAAGAGTAAAAGCTAGCTCCCCAACTGAATTTATCAAAGTTGACATTTTTTACTAAAACCTTACATAAGGATGGAAAAGAAAAAATAATACCACCTAATTAATGAACATAAATTTAAAAGTTCTTAAAAAATAGAGAATGGAATCTAGCAATGTATCAAAATACCATATAAGGGGCATCTGGGTAAGCTCAGTTAAGTGTCTGCTTTCAGCTCAGGTCATCTCAGGTCCTGGGACAGAGCCCTGTGTTAGGCTCCCTGCTCAGTGGGGAGTCTGCTTCTCCCTCTCCCTTTGCTCCTCTCCTCCCTATTCATACACTCTCTTTTTATTTCTGCTCTCTCTCAAATAAATAAATAAAACCTTAAAAACATACCATATAAGATGATCAAGAGGAGTTGTCTCAAGAATGGAAAGATGTTTCAATATGACAATAGCTGCAATGTAACCCATGACACTATCAGATTAAGATTAAAAACAAGCGATTCAACAGATGGAGAGAAAAAAAAGCATTCAATAAAACTCAGCACTCATTACTAATAATAAGCCTTAGCAAATCAGGAAAATAAGCACTTTATGATTTATATTTTAAGTCACGGTGGGCTAGCCTATAGTAATTAACCCCTAAATCTCAGAAGCTTAATGTAACAGCAAAAGATTATATTTTGTTTACACTACAAGGCCCATGGAGGGAGCAAGAGGCTCTGCTTGGTCTAGTAACTCAGATAGTAAGAGGACAGTCCACTCTTCCATAACCACCAGAGCACTGGGATGGGAACATGATGCCTGGCACACTAATCTCCAAAGCTTCCTCCTAAAGTGACCACATCACTTCTCATCTTTACTGGATAAAACAAGTCATAGGTCCAACCTAACAAAAGGGGTGGAAAAGTGAAATTCTACCATATGTCTGAAAGGAAAATATAATATTTGGAAATAATCCCAATGGCTGTCTGGGTGATAGTAAGAAATACTTAGTTGGTCCTTGTCCTTGATTCCTGACACAGAGCTTCTAAAACCCTTGCAACTTCTGACAGAAGTGATAGTGGCATTTTTTTTTTTTTTTAATTCATAGCACACTTTCAACCTTACCTGAGTTTATCCTAATAAGGTGGCTCTTGTTGCCAGAGAAACCAATCATGTGATTAAAGCTTTGGAACTTTCAACCACCAAAAGCCAATGATTTAATCAAGTGTGCCTACTTAATTAGGAACCTTCATGTAACCCCTAAACAATGGGGTTAAGAGAGTTTCTACATCAAAGTGATGGGAGGCTATGTGCTTTGAGAGGGCTTGGGAGCTTGGCACCCCATTATCCCATACCTTATCTACATGCCTCTTCCATTTAGCTGTTCCTGAGTTGTATCCTTTATAGTAAACCAGTAGTAGTGAATCAAATGCTTTCTGTCCTAAATTGAGTCATTTTAGCAACTACTGAACCTAAAGGTCATGGAGACCTGGGGAGGGGGGGGTCCACAGAAACCCCCAATTCATAGCGGTTTGTCAGAATTATGGGTAGCCTGGGCACTCTATTGAAATGAGTGTCCAAAGTGTAGGAGGTATTGTGGGACTGAGCCTTTAACCTGTGGTGTCTAACACTAACTCTGGGAGCCTGTGTCAGAATGGAATTGGACTGCTGGGCACCCAGTTGATGCTGGGGAATCTGAGTCTGTCACATACGCCCCATTCCCCCACCACACATACAGAAATTAAAAGCTTGGCAGATGATTATTATATATACTAGAGTTAAAAAACCACTGCATTCAATTATTAACTATTGTATTTCTGTACTTTCAGTTGGTCCTAAGTGGAAAATATAATTGTACAATATTTAGCCATCATTATTTCTCAGTGTTCTTCCTTTTCTATTTCTAAATCATTATTTGTCATTTAACATATACTTCCTATTTTTGTAAGATGTTTTTTGTTATTATTTTGCAAATGGAATCCTGAAGAAAAAAATAATAATTTGCCAAGAATATCAATACCCATGCTTCCAAATGTTATTTTGACAAGTTCTGCCAAAGCTGTAGTAAACTTTCCAGACAGGAATCATTCCTAAAATATTTACATTCTATGCTTTAAAAAAAATTTTTTTTCTTCCAACTTAGATAACAGAAGGTGAAATTAGTAGATAATATATTAACAAGACTCAATCTAAAATTAACAATAAACTGCATAAGTAAAGGAAAATTATAGATGAAAGGTCAGTGAACATTTTAAAGTCTTTCATTTCTCAAATCAATAAAAAATTGAAATTTATATCATGTTTATTTTTTCCCTTTATAGATTTACTGTTGCTAAAATTGAAACTAGTTTTAAAAAAATCTAGCTGACGATGTGTGAGACACAGAGTTCAGGTCATTCGATAATAATTGGCTCTAGATCTGCAGAACTAAGAGTAGCACATCTTATGTAAAGAAAGCAAGTATATAGAATTAAGATAGCAAGGAAGCCAAAGTACTGAGTAAGAACATGCTGTTTTTAGAATTTTTGCTAATGATGATTACATTTTAAATTCTTCCTAGAGTTTCACTAGATACAGCATTACTCATATCCTGTCTTTAAGAGGTATTCAGTATCATTGAAATATGGAAAGAGGACAGTGTAAGTAGTTCATGACCAATGTTTTCAAGATTCGTTAATGAATTTTTCTAGACATTTCCCACTCTACTCAAGGAAGATAAATTTTTATAATATAAATCTCTGTTCCATAATAAACGTATAAATACTAACTTAAAAACAAACAATCCTGTCTGACCTGCATACTATTTCTAATAAAATTAACCAGAACTTAGTTTTCACAAGAAGATGATCCCTTTTCAACACAGGAAGTAAATTCATTTTCATAGTTTACCTAAAACTTTGTAGTAGCAGTAGGATTTTGAGAAAATTTTGAGAAAAAAATTTTAATGAATGCTTGCCATATATGGCTTCACTGGGGTGAGGATAAGAAATGAGCAATTTATTGATTCATTATTAGCAAAGCACAAGGCAAGGCATAAGACATAGCAGAAATAGAAAGAATTATGACCTCTGAGAAAGGTGTTAGTCAAGAGTTTCAAAACTAGCTAATCATGTGGATAATGTATAAAAAATTACAGTAAATGAAAGTAATTTGTATCGAGAAAAACTCTCAGTGGAATTAAATGCCTGAGAGGTGCCTGCAGTGAGCTGATGGATAGCATGTAATAAAGTCAGGAGCAAATGGAATGCATTTTGTGCTCTGACAATGCCTTGGGAACTCTGAACTGCAGCCCTGATCAGCCCTCAGAGAGGTCCTGGGAGGATGTGGTAGTTGATGAAGAAATTAGCCAACTCCAAAGAGGCAGAAATACTGGCATAGTAAATTAAAGTAGAAATGGCCAGGGTTTTTTTGGCAGTCACTTCTGTATTCTTCCACTACAGGTTATAAACAGCTGGAGAAAAGATATAGTGCCTACCACTATTGAGGAGTTCTTCGAAATGTCTGGCCATAGGTACCGTACAGAGGGCATAATCGCTTCCCACCTGCCAGAATGCTCTTCCCAGCCCTCCACAGGGGTTGCCTGTTCTTGCCCTTTGGGTCTCCATTCGAATGGTTCTTCCTTACAGGTGCTTATCCTGACCACTTTTCCTAAAACAGTCCTTTCTGTGTGCCTTCTTAATACTGTATATTTATCCCATAAACATCTAATTTTTAAATTAAATTAAAAATGTTTAAACATGGTTTTCTTTTCTGCTTCTCTATTGGAATGTAAACTTCAGGAGGACAGGGATTTTATCTGCTCTGATCACTGAAAATATTCTCAGCACCTAGAACCACTTGGCAAACAGTGGGTACTAATAAATATTAAATTACTGAATGAGCAAAAAAACACTAAAATATATGTTTTCTAGGTACACAATCACGAATGAATGGATAAAGTCTCTTTTCAAAGGAAGGCATTTATAGTATTTTCTGTATCTTTTGGTCTATATTATAAAAAGTCTGATTGTGTCCCACCCTCAATAATTTAGTCATTTCCCTAAGAAGCAAATACTCACCAGTTCTCCCAGAAAAAATCGTTACTTATGAAAGCCGAGAACTCACCATTGGCAGCAGCATATTACTAATGGATAACTCAAAAGGACTAGAATCTGCTATTCCAAGCATGCTAAGGCTCAGCGGTTGAGCATCTGCCTTTGGCTCAGGGCATGATCCTATGGTCCCGGGATTGAGTCCCACATCAGGTTCCCTGCATGGAGCCTGCTTTTCCCTCTGCCTCTGTCTCTGCCTCTCATTCTCTGTGTCTCTCATGAATAAATAAATAAAATGTTTAAAAAAAAAAAAAGGAAGTGACATCTTTGTGACTAAGAAAACAGATATATCCATCTCCAGCCAGACTTCTTGAACTGTGATCTCTAGAGGCTCACTAACAAACTGCTTACTTCCTTAGGAACCTTATGATGTTCTCTAGAGGCTGAATATGAAAAGGCATGTTCAGTAATTATCCACTGAATATTAAATATTCTTAAATGTTTAAATCATCCATTCATATTAAATGAAGAAATCATACCACCCCAGAATAATATCCTTGACTTAGATTACTTACTTTCATGATCTGTTTGCTTAAAATATATGCCTTAGAAGTAAATTAGGTTTCAACACAATTATTCTAGACAAGTTGGCAAAATACAGGAATTTCACCATAGAAAACTTATGAAAGAAATTGAAGAAGACACAAAGAGATGGAAAAACATTCTATGCTAATGGATTGGAAGAATAAATATTATCAAAATGTCTATGCTACCTGAAGTAATCTATACATTCAATGTAATCCCTATCAAAATAACCCGCAGCATTTTTCACAGAGCTGGAACAAACAATCCTAAAATTTGAATGGAGCCAGAAAAGATCCTGAATAGCCAAAAGAATACTGAAGCAGACAACCAATACCGGTGACATCACAATTCCGGATTTCAAACTGTATTACAAAGCTGTGATCATCAAGACAGCATGGTACTGGCACAAAAACAGATACATAGATCAATGGAACAGAATAGAGAACCCAGAAATAGACCCTCAACCCTATGGTCAACTAATCTTCAACAAAGCCGGAAAGAATATTCAATGGAAAAAAGACAGTCTCTTCAACAAATGGTGTTGGAAAAACTGGACAGCCACATGCAGAAGAATGAAACTGCACCACTTTCTTACACCATACAAAATAAACAACAACAAAAAAAACTCAAAATGGATGAAAGGAAGATCTAAATGTGAGACAGAAATCCATCAAAATCCTAGAAGAGAACACAGGCAGTAACCTCTTTGACCTAGGCCACAGCAACTTCTTGCTAGACATGTCTCTGGAGGCAAGGGAAATAAAAGCAAAAATGAACTACTGGGACTTCACTGGATAAAAAGCTCTTGCACAAGACAGAAAACAGTTGGCAAAACTAAGAGGCAACCTATGGAATGGGAGATGATATTTGCAAATGACATATCAGATAAAGGATTAGTTTCCAAAATCTGTAAAGAAATTGCCAAGCTCGGGCACCTGAGTGGCTCCGTGGTTGAGTGTCTGTCTTTGGTTCAGGTTGTGATCCTTGGTCCTGGTATCGAGTTCTGCATCGGGCTCCCAATAGGGAGCCTGCTTCTCCCTCTGCCTATGTCTCTGCCTCTCTCTCTCTGTGTCTCTCATGACTAAATAAATAATATCTTTAAAAAAAGGACTTATCAAGCTCAACACTGAAAAACAATCCCATTAAGAAAGGGCAGAAGATATGAACAGACATTTTTCCAAAGAAGACATCCAGATGGTTAATAGACACATAAAACTATGCTCAACATCACTCATTATCAGGGAAATACAAATCAAAACCACAATGAGATATCACCTCACACTCGTCAGAATGGCTGAAATGAACAACCCAGGAAACAGCAGATGTTGGCAAGGATGCAGAGAAAGCAGAACCCTCTTACACTGCTGGTGGGAATGCAAATTGGTGCAGCTGCTCTGGAAAGTAATATGGAGGTTCCTCAAAAAGTTAAAAAAAAAAAAAGCCAGCAATTGCAGTATTAGGTATTTATCCAAAGGATACACAGTGATTTGAAGGGGCATATTCACCCCAATGTTTATAGCAGCAATGTCCACAACAACCAAACTATGGAAAGAGCCCAGATGTCCAGATGACAGATGAATGGATAAAGAAAATGTGGTATAAAGATATACAATGGAATATTACTCAGCCATCAAAAGAATGAAATCTTGCCATCTGCAATGACATAGATGGGAGGAAACTGTGCTAAGTGAAATAAGACAGAGAATGACAAATACTGTATGATTTCACTCATGTGAAATTTAACGAACAAAAAGATGAACATAGGGGAAGAGAAGGAAAAACAAAATAAAATGAAAACAAAGAGGGAGACAAACCATAAGAGACTTTCAAGTATAGGAAACAAACAGGGTTGCTGGAGGGGAGGTGGATGGGGGCATTGGCTAATTGGGTGATGGGCACTGAGGAGGGCACTTGATACAATGAGCACTGGGTGATACATGCAACTGATGCATCACTAAATTCTAACCCTAAAACTAATACATTATATGTTAATTAAATTGAATTTAAATAAAATTTATTTTAAAATATAGAAATTTCAAGCAGGTCCAAAATTCTGCGTGGGTGACTTAGTAACATCACTGCTATTAAACAGGTAGTAAGGGAACTTAAGTTACCAAGTTTTAAGGGAAGTCATATAATGCTTGTTGCAACTGTATGAAATGGGTTAGGATTGCTATCCCTATTTCATCAATAAGGAACCTGAGGCATAAAAGAGGTTAAAGGACATGCTTAAGATCTCATGCTTGACAAATGGCAAATCCAGAATCCAAACCTAGGCAGTCCAGCTCTGGACATGTGCTGTTCATCACTAATCTATCCAGTGCTATTCCAAGGTGCTTGCCTGCAAGCATACTGTTACCACCCCATGCCCAGTCAAGTACCAAAACTGAGGGTGAGTATTCAGAAACTTGTATAGCAGTCTGTCAGTTATGACATCCAAGTGTGTGTGTGATCACTGGACTCATCCCACTGGACAGGGTACAGACCAGGTTAGGAGTTGTCAAAGGCATATGAATGGCATTCGGCCCTAACTATGTACCAGTACTATATATAATTAGTCAAACAGTATGTTGATCTTAGACAAGCAGGAAATTAAACAACAAAAACAACAAAATACCTGGTACTTTAAATAGTTTGAGAACCCTGATCTATGCTGACCTCATTTGAATTCTCAGATTATCCCATCTTAGATGGGAAAGAATATTGGCTATCACTTTTTGCCTGCCTCCATCAGACAACAGACATAGGAAGATTTCTGGGATTCATTCAAGTTTGCATTTATAAATTTAGTATGTATTTCAATGAAGATGTTATATAAAAGCATTTCAATATGAAATACATGAATAATTTGTGGCCCTTACTGATGAAAATACAATGCTTAGTAATTTAAGGTATATAAGAAAATGCCTACATAAACATTCATCCAGAACTTAAAGCTTTCATTCCTACTCTCAAAAAAGAAAACATTTATAAAATGCTAAATACAATGAAAAATATTTAATTTACACTTTTATTTTGTAAGACACATAACTCTTTGCCCTCAAAATCAGTTTTCACGAATCTAACTTCTTTTTTTTTTTTTTGGGGATTTTAAATAATTTGGAAAGTCGTTCAAATCAGATCAGAAGACGTAAGGAAAGGGGGTGCCTGGGTAGCTCAGTCGGTTAAGTGTCTGCCTTTGACTCAGGACATGATCCCAGGGTCCTGGGATGGAGCCCCACATTGGGCTCCCTGCTCTGTGAGGAGCCGGTTCACCCCACCCCTCATCGCTGCTCCCCCTGCTTGTGCACGCTCTCTCTCTCTCAAATAAATAAAATTTAAATATGTCTAGAGAGTACCAAGGTATTGAATATATCTACCTTATGGAGGAAAAAATGATATATTGGTATGTAATGATTATTAACTTAAATGATACATATACTTTAAAAGACTTTAAATGAAACTTTTAATGAAACTTTTAGTGAAACTTTTCCTAAAATGTGGCATAAACTTCTCTGCAAAAACACATTTCTAGAGTGATTCTGAAAACTTTTGCTAAGGCCTATAAGCTCTGAAACAGAGACCCAATATATTCAGTGTGATTAACTGGTATACAGTAAATTGTTTACTCTCGATTCTCCTTAAAATGCTGCTGGGCTTCTGGAATCTCTCACGCAGGTACCTTCCCGGGGAATTTCTAAGGAGACATGTGCACTTGCCTCCACCATCCTTTCCTACCTTTTCATTTTACAATCTGTTTTCCTAGGTAGCTACAGAGAAGGAAGAATTACAGCTGAGAAATGCGTGCGCGCGCACACACACACACACACACACACACACAAAACCACACGCAGGTTTTGAATCTCTGAGCTTACTTTACGCACAGTTCCAAGTCAATGGAATTTGCCTTTTCTCAAAGCATGCCATGCTCTCCTCCTGGCTCAGAGGCCCTTTTTCTGCCTGCTTCTGAGATTCACTACAGATGGCTGAGGCTGGAAGCATGATGGCTGGAGAAGTAGGGTATTACTTGATCTTCTATCATTCTGATAAGAATTCTATGAGGCAGAGAAAAGGCATATGCCATTATCCTCATTTTTTTTTTTTTTTAAATGGAGAAACTGCAGCACACAAAGAAAAGTTAAATAACTTGCCCAAGGCACCAAGCAAATTAGTGTCAGAGAATTCAGGTCTTTAAAACCCCTGCTCTTCTCCTCATCAGATAACAATGCTGCCTTTCCCCTCCTCCAATCTTTCTCACACATATTTTACTCAACTGCAATATATATCTAAATTGTACTTTATGTATATGCACTTCCAGACACCTCAACCAAATCATCAAATTATAGTTTCCTATTATGTTTTCTTTGTAATGTCAGCTTTTGAAATGATACCCATAAATCTTTCAAATATGAAATTAGTAGGAAGAGGAGAGAAAGGATGATTGGAAACAAAAAAAATAACAGTTTCAATGACTGCTTGGGTAAAGAACGAAAAGATTAAAAAAGAAAGAAAGAAAAAGAAAATCCCAAGGTGGGAGAAGAAGGTTCTTTTTGATGGAGTGTTTTGCCTCTTTGTCTCTTTATGCAGTAGGTGGAGCTATGGTACTATTCGTTAGGGTTACAGGAAGGCTATCTGTGAAAAATAAT
The DNA here is from genome assembly GCF_011100685.1 of Canis lupus familiaris. Lineage (NCBI taxonomy): Eukaryota > Metazoa > Chordata > Mammalia > Carnivora > Canidae > Canis > Canis lupus. The sequence continues at coordinate 32,000,574 of NC_049241.1, read as the reverse complement.
CTAATTCATTCCTAGGATAGCCATTTTCTTTTGCATTTTCAAACAGTACTTTTCTGTTTTTGAATCGTTTTTCCTCCATGCTCTGAGAACCTTCAGACTGCACTACCTATTTCCCTTTCTTTTCTGGAATGACAGAGGGTTACCACCTTCACTGTACACCCTTATGATGCCATTTTCAGAAGGATATTAGGAGATACGGTTGCACAAAGCAGCCCACCTTTCTGTGCTCCATCACTCAAAAGGTTTCCTCTATAATCTACCAAATCTATTTTTTAGCTCAGAAACAGGATTCTCCTGAAAACTTGCCAGAACCACCACTGGCATGTCTTTTAAAATTTTCACTTATAGTGCAGCAGATATGGATGTAAATAATGCCTCATAAAAATATGCTATTTGTAGAAATTAAAAAGAGAACAAGTTTTATTCAAAATTAAGGAATTAAAATCCAAAACCATGCTAAGTAACTTAATTTGAGTAGGAAAAAAATTCATAAGAAAGTATACCAGAATCAAAAAAGTCCACCTTTATGGGGCACTGTGTCTAATTTTACAATTATGGTTAATTTTATGTGTCAACTTGATTGAGCCACAGGATGCCAAGATATCTGGTTAAACATTCTGGGTATGTCTGTGAGGGTGTTTCTGGATGGGATGAACATTTGAACTGGTAGACTAAAGCAGATTGTCTGCAGTATGGGTTGCCTCCTTGCAATTTTTTGGAGGCCTGGGTTGAAAAAGCAGAGGAGAGGAAAATTCATTCTCTCTACCTGACTTTGAGCTGCGACACTCGTCTTCTTCTGCATTTGAACTTAAGACTTGACCTTAGACCAGGACTGGAGCTTACTCCATGTCCTGGTTCTCAGATCTTTGGACTCGACTGAAACTATACCATAGGCTCTCCTGGATCTCCAGCTTGAGAACTGCAGATTGTGGAACTTCTCAGGCTCCTTAACCTTATGAGCCAATTCCTTATGATAAATCTCTTCATATATATAACATATATATGATGCATAATATATTAAGTATAAAAGTAAATATAGGTTTTGATTCTCTGGAGAATCTAGACTAATACAATTATGAATTCATGTTAAGTTGCTTTGGCTTTGGTATAAAGGAGGCAAAAAAAAGTGTTGACATAATATTAATTTCTTTCTAGGCAACAACACCATACTTGTTTTTTTGTAAATAGGCACAGTTTCTAAACTTATTTATATAAATAAATCTCACTTGTAAAAACTGCTTTGTCTTTTTACATTTGACTCTAACTAAATGCTAATCATGATGACAAGGGAAAATGGGGGTGTCTCCTCTATGTCTTCCTATTAACTAAAAAACCCATTCTACACTTTACATGATGATTCCACAAGCCTATCTTTATCCTCTCCCTACTAGAAAAGTAATCACAACTTCTATCATAAAGATGGCTGTGTATCCTATTTGTAGCTTTGAAGATACTCTAAATAAGTATGAGAACTTCAAATCTACAAAATTCACTGTATTTATTTGTCTTAATAAGACATCTTAGTTTTTTCAGCCTAAGGTAAATAATTCAAGTTACTGACTGCCTACCACATTGTAGGTCAGGGAAACAAGAGATGTGGTCTGTGGACCTTTTGGTACTATGTACAGAGAAGACAAACAGCCAGAGCCAGAATGCAAATCACCTTCCTTTTCACCAAGCATACAATTTTCCCCTAACAAGAGTTTTTCAAAGAAGGAAGAAGGATGTTGATTTATATCATGGCATAAATTCCTTATTCTCATTGTGGATGGTTACTTTGAGATATCATTGTTCTAGGCAATTCTAGGTACTTTCATATGTGTTATTTTGTTATTCATAATAGCTAAGATTTCCTGAATTCTTACTATGTGGCCAACACTTGCACTAACATTTAATACTCCCAATAACCCTGTAAAATAGGTATTATTACTATCCCTATCCTATGGATGAGAAAATTGATACCCAAAGTTTTCAGACAGTAAATAGTGAGCTAGGATATATACAAGTCAATCTGGGTTCTAGAGCACACTCTTACCACTTCATTGTACCGCCTCTCCTTAAATCTGAATCCTCAATTCAGTTATGCAGACATTAAATACCTCCCTTTTAGAGCTAAGAGACTGTTCCTAGACTATGTGCTGCTCAAAGAGGGGCTGTACCTAATTCATCTCTCCATGTTCTCTCTGATAGCCTGTAATGATGCTCCCCAGCTTGGAGGCATTGTGGGGAAAATGCAGAAGAGTCATGAAACAGGGTCTCTACTCTTGTGAAGCTCATCTCATGGAAGAAATACTTTCAATAAGTGAACCAAGCATAAGGTGGAAGGGCTTCCCTGGCCTGGCTGAGAAGAGTGAACAAGTTCTTTTAAGAAAATGCTCCAAACCCTAAGTCTTGAAGGTAGACAGAGAGGTCTAGCCTCACAGAATTGTAAATGCCCATGTACTTTATTTGACATTTTGCCCACTAATGAGATATAGGAAGAGAGACAAATAGGTAACTTTCTCAATAATGTCTACATGGATTCCCTGTGGGGTCTGGCTTCTGCCTTGGGAAAAAGGCAGGGGAGACCCAGGAAGGAATCAGACAATTTTGATCCCACAGAAAGCAAGGTCGGAGTCATATACAAATTTAGCTCTCCAAATACGTGATTGAGAGAATCCAGGTATCAATCATACCTAGTCTTCCGAGGAATTGACCTCGATAGTGTTTGAATAAAGGAACCAATGACACGAACTCAAATCTGAAGGTCATTAGAACCAGTCTTAAAACTTTGGTAGCTATGTGTCTTTGGATAGGCAAGTCCTTCAAGGTCCCATCAGGGTATAGGGGTGGTGGAGATTGCAGCAGCAGTAGTGAAATGGGCTCATAAAGTCAGGAAGAACCTTCCCAATACATGTTTACTGGAATATTAGAAGGTTAGGAGAAAAGACTCTGAAGTCTGATTGGCCTGGTTTAAATGCCCATTCTGTCCCTTGCAAACAATTTACCTATCTTCTGTAAACCTCATATTCATATGTAAAATGGAAATAATATCAATTTTGAGAAGTAAACTATAAGATACATGTAAGAGGCTTAGCATAGAAACCTGGCATAAGATTTAATAAAAATGACACATGACATCCTGGACCCAGAGTCCTTATTATATGTCAGGTACCCTTCTAAGCTCTCACACCTAATATGAGAGAGCTCTCACACGTATGTGTACTTCACAATAAGGCTGTGAGGCAGAATGGTGGTCTGCATTTTTATGGACATACAACCCTTACCCCTTTCCCTCTGGGAGAATACATCCCTACCCCAATGACTCTAGGGACAGCTATGTAATAGCCTTTGTCAATGGAACTGAGCAGATGTGACCCAACTAGCACAAGTCTAAGATGCACCCAGAGTCTCCATTACAATACTGACCCTGATGATGGCATGTCAACCTGCATCCTGGAATGAAAAAGACAGGTAGAGTAGAGCTGCACTGTACTTGTAGCCTGTATGTGCCAGGAGTGAGAAATGAATGCGTGTTGCCACAAGCCACGGAGCTTTGGAGATCATTTAGTACTTTTAATATCCTCATTTGCAGCTGAGAAAATTGAGGCACAAAACACCAGAAAATCCAGTTTCAACTCTGTAATTTAACGTAGAACTACCAGAGCTGAATTTTCTTTCTTTGCTCTTTTGTATCATATGCTACTTATGGCTGCACTCTCCAACTGCATGAGTTCCCTTGTGATAACCAGGAACAGGGTGTAGATAAAACTTAAGGTAGAGGTACAGGGTGAAGAAGAAGTGTTTCAGCTTCCAAATGCCAGTCAAGATTTTCAGCAGTCTAACTAGGCTGGAGTCAGAGAAACAAAGTTGTGATAATGGTAAAGACACTGATGCTTGTGTTAATTTTTTAGGAGTGGAAACAATGACCTGATGATAAGATCTGGAAGTAAATCATCAAGATGGACAAGGAGGGGCTGTGGCACCTGCAAGGATATTTGGGCACACTGATGTAGGAAACTGGAAATGTATCGTGTTTCCAGAGCCTGTCAGTTTATGAAACAGTGGGACTCAGGGAGAATCCAGGAAGATGTGAGAGGTGGGGGGTAGGGGGGTTTCAGTCAGAAATGGAGACATAAGAATAGGAGGGATATTAGATGTTAGACAGAATGTGAAGAACCATATTAGAGGTTACGTTTCCAGAGAGTGGAGTAGAGAGCTGTGTCCTTCCAAAAAGGAAGGCCCATTTGGGGAGTTCCTGGAAGAAAGTTTAAGGGGCACAACCTGGGATAGTGCTTAGGTGAATAATTTATGGAAAATACCACCACTTCGAACTAAAATTTAGTGCACTGGGGATCCCTGGGTGGCGCAGCGGTTTGGCGCCTGCCTTTGGCCCAGGGCACGATCCTGGAGACCCGGGATCGAATCCCACATCGGGCTCCCGGTGCATGGAGACTGCTTCTCCCTCTGCCTGTGTCTCTGCCTCTCTCTTTCTCTTTCTGTGACTATCATAAATAAATAAAAATTTAAAAAAAATCTTTAAAATTTAGTGCACTAACTAGAAACTCAGCCATGAAAGGGTGTCATCCTCGGAGACAGGTAAGCTGGGTGATGTGAACTTGATGGTGAACAACAAAGAAATCTGAATTTAAATTAGAAGATGAAAAGGAAGAAATCTATTAATTCCAAGAAGCTTAAAAAATTAAATGTTACTAAAACTAGGCTGCATATTGGAATCAAAGAAATAAGCATTAGAAAGAGTCAATTCAAAGGACCAAAGCCTGCTGAATGGAAACAGAAGAAAAGGAAAGAGAAGACCCAGAAAATCTAAATCAATGTTAAAATAATTAACACAGCACAGTAAATTATAATTTACGTGCTTAATCTCGACACTTTATAAAGACTTTGATACTACACTGAAGACAGGGCCCTGGACGCTGCCTCTATAGGACAATGTGGACCGACAAGAAAAGGGGTTAGTAACCCTGATAATTGGAAGTTTGACCTTTGAAGAAGAAAGTCTTCCTCTAATCTCTCAAAAGCAGAGAAACAGTCAGGCAGCACTTCCGATGAAGAGTGGCCCTCCTCAGAGAGGAAGAGGAAGCTCCTGATGTTACTGTCTGGTCTCATAGGAGTCAGGGACTCCCCAGGCCCTCTGCCAAGTAGTGCTGCTTGAGAGGAAGGGCACAAAGGTGATTTGTGGTAAAGACAGGATTCCAAAACTGGAACATTCTAAAGAGAAAAGGTGAACTACTAAACAAGGCCATGGCTTTTGGCATTTTAAAATACCTAAAGTGTACTGAAATGCCAGGTGTCTGGCCACCATCTTAACCACTGCCTAGGAGACACAATAATGCAATTAAAAGCATAGGGACTGTCAGGGCTTAACATAACTGATTGGGATCCCACTTCTTAACCTGCTGAGAAGCCTTGGGAGAAATACTCTTAGAATATCAGTTTCCTTATCTACAAAAGGGAACTAAAAGATCTCTTATCCAGAGTGGTTGAGATGAATGCTGATAGGATCACCTGTCACACACATGTGCTGAAGAAATATTAGCTCCCTTCCTAAGGGATACATGGTCCTAATCCAGGGGTCACATCACCAATTTCTAAATGAAAGTCATTGGAAAAATGAATGTTTCTTAATGTACTTTGTATCCAGAATAATTAAAATGGTGTTATGTGAGAAGAGCTGCTGGAAATATTTTTAAATGGGCAGTCATTCACTCATTCATGCAATAAATTTTATTGAGTGACTACCATGTGCTAGGCATTATATACTATTAATTAAAATCTGACTCAATATTCCAAATTCTAAAAAACATCTACTGAGTAACTTATGCTTTAAGAACTATCATTGATGATGCTACAACTTTAATTATGAGAAATACTGAAGTGCATCCTGGATACCTTGAGAAAAAAAAACAAAAAAACAATGCAGGTTTCTGACAAATTAACACCATAGTGAGCACTGCTGAATTTTATATTCTATTTTTCCTACTCTCAGCCACAAATCTGATGTACCTGGTATGGGCTCCAGGTGTAGTAAGGGATGCCAAATCAATGCTCTTGGGCTTATCAATTGAGATTGGTTCTATTTTTCTTCATCTTTCTCCCTTACCCAAGGGGCTGATAAACTTTAAGGTTATACAAAAAGGACAGTACTTGTGACCTTCTTTTAACAAGAACTAACATTTGTACAGCTTAAAAAACACTTTATTTTTTATCATCAAACTTAATCCTCATATTAAGTAGGCATTTTCTCCTTTTACATATTAAAAAAACTGGGGCTCCTAAAAAGTGAAATCCCTTGCCCAAGGTCTTGGCTACTGACAAAGCTGTAAGACATCCAGGATTTCTGATGGAAAAATCCTGTGTTCTTTTCCTGTGGTTATAGGATGAATCAAAAGATCTATTTTGTAAGCATTTTAAGAGCTACCAGAGCTTGGAGGGGTGGTAAATGTACTGATTATCCAAACTAAAAATGCAGCACAGAAGGGAGGGGGGAAATGGAAGGCTTTTAAGAATTATGAAATGTTGCATATCTGAAACAAGATACTCATTTTATGCATTGTAAGAACCTAGTTTCTTATTTCTCTCTCTCTTTTAAATCAAGACAACAGAATGGGTGGATGCAGGGCAAGCAGGTGTCACAGTTCTAACAGAAGTTCTACATAGGAGAGAAGGAAATGGAGATTTGCTGCACAAATCTTTTAGCCAGAAACTTGCTGGGTGTTTACATGAAACTTACAGGTGTTATGTAACCCATCTATTCAAGAGATTCAAAAAAGGAGTTAATACTTGGAGAGCTGAGTACATTTCACAATAGCAATCTATAGGCTGCTTTCATAGTTGGACTTCACCTTTCTAAACCAACAGTCACATATATGCCAAAGGAGCCCATATATATCCCCATAAAAGATCCAAGTTAAGAACATCATAGACACAGTGTGATGATGGCAATAAGTCTAGACACAGACAGATGAAATCCCATGCTAGTGGGACAAGTCTGAAAACATCTGTTTCTATTTTCCAGACATGACATGAAAATGGAGCACTCAATGCATCTAAGTGACAGACTATGCCTGATGATGGTAAAAATGGGTCAATCCTAATTCTGCCACTATATAGCATTCCAGGAGAGGTGTGAAACTAACTTGTAGGAAGAAAGCAGAGGAGCCTGTAATTAAAACATACAAGGAGGATGGATATTTTTCTAACTTCACTTGCATTGCCCCCAATTATTAACGGCTTTTTTAGTTTTTGCTTAAACTAAATACAAGGGAAGTTCTCTGAACAGACCCATTGGATTAAAGGACACTCTTTGTGAAAATGCCTGTTGGAAGAGGCAGACTCCCGTGTGTAGTCTTTCAGCCCCCCGTGAGTTGGAGTATGAGCCTTGGGCCTGGATCACTTATCAAGAAATAAAAGAGGTCCTCAAAGTCTGTGCTGGACTTGTCCCCTTGTGTGGGAATGCCTTTCCCCGTTTCAGACTCCATGCATGCTCCTGTTCCTTTTGCTTAAGCATGTGTGTCACGTGGCACCTGGGCAACTCCCCTAACTCTATCTGTTCCCTTCAGCAGAAAGATAACATCCTGGTGCTGGAGAAGAGGAGCGGATGTGTATAGGCCAACTGCCCTCTATTGTTTCAAGCACAGCTATCCAGACACACCCAGCTAACATGGTCAACTCCACCCACCCTTAGATGCACAAAAATACATAATCTGTAGCTACAGAAACTTGGAATGGTTTGTTATGCAAAAAAAAGCTAACCAATGAGAAGTCCTCTTATACATCACTGTGTTCTGTGGTCAATACCACTCTACTGAGAGACTATAACATACTCAAAATCTATCATGCAGGAATTTTGATCTCCTGTAATTTTCAAATTTCGCTCTTAAAATTTGTATATAAATTAAACTTCATGTTTGCATTCATTTTATATCACTTTACCCAGTTTAGATAAACTCAACTGATATGAAATACTGATAACATCATGTTTAATATGCCACCACTCTATTTTCTAGGCAGGCGGTAAGTATCACAGCACTATCATTAGCTCATATTGTCATCAAAGTTTCAATATATTAATGTAACTGCATGTTCTCATCATCTGATTGTTCATCTTCTTGTGGTCAATAGAGATTACATTATTTGTGAACTAATCAAATTTAACTGATTGATTATTCTCATTTCTAGATTTGATGAAGCCTAAAAGACAATATGAGCTAATAAACTGCTATTTGTAAAATATCCTAGACACACTGAATTAAAAAAAAAAAAAAAAAAAAGGCTTTTAGTGAAAAGAACCTTTTGTTTCCTTAAGAAAGATGAAGCCATTTCCTTCTACATGTAATTAATACAATAAGAATGTACTTTTTGATAATGTGGGGATGTAGAGGGAAGGAAATGATACACAAGATATAGTGTTATTCATCAATGAAAATCATTTAAAAATATCCCTACATTTATACACACACACACACACACACACACACACACACACGTATATTTGTGTGTGTACATATCTACACAGGCATGGATGAATGAATGGATAGAAGGGGAGAGAAGGAGGTTAGGATGTAGAAAGTGGTTAAACGCTGTTACTCTCACCCCAACAACCAAAACAAGTCTGATAAACTATGAAAACATGGTTTTTAGAAACCCATCAGAGAGCTGGGGATGCAAAGAGACCTAACTGAACTAAATTCCAGAAGTGAATGAACCCTTCATAGGGAAGGAGAAACCAATGGCCAGTGGCTGTTCTTATTTGGAGCATGTCAGAAGGAAGACAGAGAGTTGGCTATAGATGGAGATAAGGAGAAAGCAGCCTAGCTTATAATAGCTCCCATGTAGGCTGAGTGACAGCATAGAATGCTGATAGGCCCCCTTCCAAAGCAAGCCTCTGCCTATCTGTCAACCCTCCCCCATGGGTCTTCACCAAGGGCGGGAGGTGGTATACTGAACGTACAGGGTTGAATTAGAGACTGAAGAGAAATTCATCTAAGGTGCTCTGGGATTTCAGCTTCAGGAAGCTAGGGGTGACTGGGACAGCTAAAAGAAAACTCTGCAAGGAATTCTCAGCTTTCATAGAGTGTAAGGCAGCCTTCCTCAGTAGGCTTGGGTCAGGCAGCAGAGGGAAAAAAGATCTGCCAAGGCACAGAAAGCCAGGGGCAGAATTGAGAACAAAGAGAACTCCCTGGGGGCCCTTCCTACTTGGCATCTGGGCCATAAAGGAGAGAGAGATCTCTTACAGTTTAGAAAGCCATGCGGCTATAAATCTGCTGAATCTTGCCAGTGGTCAGAGCTCAAGCCCTCTGGAAGGCAAAGACCTGAGCTTGTCCTCACAGGATTAGTACACACTGAATCACACGCCCTCACAGGATTAGTACACTGAATCACACGGAAGCTTCAAGCCCAGGCCAACCACAGACTGGCACAGCCTTGGCCTCCTCCACTGGCCCTAAAAGAAGGGGTATGTTCTTTTTGGAGGTGAATGTTATTTACTTCAGGCTTTACTGTTCAGGCTTTGTGCAATGTGTGGTATGTGAGCTAAAAATTAAAGACACACAAAGAAGCAAGGAAGTCAGTCATGGTTCAATTAACAGGAGATGCAGAGATGACCCAATGGACGATTATTTGTTCTTTTTTTTTTTTTAAGATTTTATTTATTTCATAAGAGATACAGAGAGAGAGAGAAAGCAAGAAAGCGAGAGAGAGAGAGAGAGAGAGAGAGAGGCAGAGACACAGGCAGAGGGAGAAGCAGGCTACATGCAGGGAGCCCAACGTGGGAGTTGATCCTGGGTCTCCAGGATCATGACTGGGGCTGCCCTATTTGTTCCATCATTGATAAAGATTCTAATACTGGCAGCGTTTTCTTCAGAGGGATATATTAACAGGTAAATAATCTTAGCACTCAATGAGAGGTGCAGAAAGTTATTTTCTTGTTTGAAAAACATGAAAAAATTCTTAGTATTTACTCCATTCCAGATCTTGACTTACTGAAGCTGCAAAACAAAGGATGCTAGCCATCTCTTCACGGAACTTAATCTCCTCGGAAAGACAGACCTAGAAATAAATATAAACCAGCCCAATAAATGCTATAATAGAAGCCTATAAAGAATGTTACAGAAATCATGGAAGATAAAGCTAGAAGAGCCAGGGGAAGCTTCAAAGAGAAAGATATCTGAAGCCAAGTTTTTTAGGATGAGTGGGATATGTTCATAATGCAGATGAGAGACAGGATAAGGGAGGATATGAAAGAATGGAAGTATGGTATGGTTTCAGGATCCTACCATAAGTCCAGTAGTTTGTTTGTTTGTTTATTTGATTGATTTTGAAGTTTTAATTTTCTTTTCTTCTTCTTTCTTTCTGTTTAGGGTGACTTTTTTTTTTAAGATTTTATTTTATTTATTCATGAGAGGCACAGAGAGAGAAAGAGAGAAAGAGAGAGAGAGAGAGGCAGAGACACAGGCAGAAGGAGAAGCAGGCTCCATGTAGGGAGCCCAATGTGGGACTCGATCCCAGGATTCCAGGATCACACCCTGGGCCAAAGGCAGGCACCAAACTGCTAAGCCACCCAGGGATCCCCAAAAGTCCAGTAGTTTTAAACAGCACAGGGCTGGGGGAGTATGTTGGGAGAAAGGGAGGTGACTGAAATGAACAAGACAGTTGTAGCCAGAATGAAAATGCCTTTAATATTACATCAAAGACTATGGAAAGCTTTTAAGCAGGGAAGTAATAAAATCAGATTTACATTTGTGACAAATATTTGTAGGACCTGTAATGCTACATTATTATTGTTGATAAATTAGCCTCTACCTTACTATGAGAACTTGAAGGGTGAGAAAAGATGACAGGAATTGATCAAAGACGAAAGAAAATAAGATTTGAGAGATGACATTAAGAAAATTCCCTGAGCTTTATCCTGAAATTGTGATCTTTATTACTAAAATTATTGCACAATGCCATTTTTACCTTTATCAATCATGAATTTACTAGTATGGCCATCCTGGTTCAATTGATTTTCACACGTAGACATAAGTTAAAGTTGACTTTTGTAATTCCAAAGTAGACTATGTTTTAAAAAACACAATGCATAATTTCATGAAAACATAGATAGCTCAGAAAGAGAACTATACCAGTTAGTGATGTGTTAGGCTGTAAGTATCACTGAAAAATAGTGGTTTAAACAAAGATGAGGCTTATTTATTCAGTCTAAGGACTGGCAGTTTGGGACAGGTTAATAGCTCAGTAACACCATCAGGGACCCAGCTTTTTTTTCTCCATTTTCCCCTGTGCCACCCTCACATATAGCTTTTGCCTTCATATTCTCGATAAGGCTGCTGCACTTCAATGCATTTTATTCACATCTGGAGCAGAAAATAAGGCAAGAGCAAAGTGCCAAAGAACTTAGGGCTAAAAGAACAAGTTAGCTGAGTATGTCCCTTTTAAAAAGCTTTCCAGGGAGTACTGCCAAGTGAATTCCACTTGCATTTCATTGGCCAGAACAAGGTCACATGGCTGTCTCTAGCTATAGGGGAGTAAAGGAAGATGCAACAGTTTGGCTAGGTTCACTGCCATCCTGACCAAAATTCTGTTATAGGAAAGGAGAGAACAATGGATTTGAGAAGATAACGAGCAGTGTTTCTCACAGAAAGTAACATAAGATCTTGCTCAGCTTTTTCGTTAGGTTGCAACCCAACTGCTAAGACATGCATGCTGAACACCCTGCATGCCTAGGAGGGAGACAGATAATTTTCTCTTTTATAAGCAGTTCAGGTATGCTATTAATGGAGGCTACTTGAAAGGATGTTCCCCCAAATAACAGAATTTGAAGGATAGACTTAAAACAGAAATAGCAATTTTGGAAGTTCACCTATATTCATCACATACAAGAGGCTCTTTGAAGTCACTACAAATGGTTAGTAATTTTATTTACTGTGTATATCAATACTAGTGACAGTATGCCCACTTGTTACCAGTCCAAGTAGCAGAAGCACAAACACCTGCACATGTTCAATATTCTTGATGCTTACCAGGAACGGTAGGACTAGCCAGCTGCTACTTTCCTTTCTGCCCAAATATTTTCCAAATATTAAGCTATTTTTTGTTATTGCAAAGAGGTAACAAAATTCACAGAACTCAGCTTTTAACAATTGGCTACTATATTTATGACAGATGGCTACATTTACAATTATTAACAGTCTTGCTACTGTTTGAATATAAAAACCAAAAATGCTACATAAATTACATGCTCAGTTGCCTTATTTCTAATTTAACTTAAGGGAACAAGAATTAATTTGATCTATTTTAAATATTTGCCAACAGGATGAATTCAATGACGTATGGAAAGATAATACTGAATTCACTGTCTTCTACTTCTTGCCACTAAACAATATATCAGCTTGCTTTTCTACTGAAATTGCATAAAATAGATAGGACAGCTAATTTAAACAGTTGTTTGCACATTCAATATTTATAACCCGAATCTTGCATGACTGACTGGAAGCAGTGAGTTAGAAGGTTTAGCTCAGCTGCTGCCTGGAGTGATGGATGGCCTCGAAGAATTTCTTGTTCACTGACCAGATCAATCACATAACAGAATAAAAAAAATAAGATCAGCCTTAAACTAGATTCCCAACATTTCCATCTGTATGCAAAACTATTGCAGGAAGAAATGTATCATAAAACATAATGTGAAGCTACTTAAAAATAATAAAAATCCACCAGAGAGGCTGTAGAATACAAATAAAAAAGATAGGGTGACAGAATGATATTCTGTGTTTTAACCGAATATTAACTGAGACTTTATTATATCTATAACCCAAAAGTGTTGTCAATTTATAGTGATATTTTGATCGAGCTCAGAGTCATAAGTAAAAGGGTTTACAAATAATTGAAAAGGCTCCAATTCTGGGAGCCATATTTGCAGCTGAATTTTATTTAGTCAAACTAAAAGGTGGTGTTGTGGCAATCATTATATACTGCTATTTTTAATTATTCCAATGGCCATTCTAAAAAGATGGGTCTGTTAAATAATGAGTGAACAAACATCTGACGTTTCAAATGAAAGAATCTGTTAATGGTTAACTGCAAAACATTTGCATTAATGGGAGGAGGCTGGTGAGGCCTCCTTAGTGCATTTGTGGGTTTGACTGGTTTGTGGGAGTCCGTGGTGAGCATGTCTTTCCAGCTCCTCATTCAGTGATATCAGGTTGGTACCCTCAAGGCAGCCAGAGCAGGAATGTTTAGATCACAGAAATTAGCAAATGTTCAACAGCAGGGCTCCTCCCTACCCTGCCTGTGTGGTTACAGGGCTTGCTGGGAAATAGGTACCAGCATATGGCAGTGTGAGCTGTTCCTAGGGTCAGGGTCCAAGGCGGGCTAGGACGCTGAGGGGACCCAGAGCTGAAGAGCATAAGATTGAGGTCTTGCTGAACAGGTGCAGGAGTGAGCAGGCTTGCACCCTCGATAATCCTGAAGGTGCCCTGGGATGGGAGGTTTTAAGGATGGCTGTAGGTGGCAACTGGGAGGACAGTAATGGCATCCGCCACTTTCTGTGGCCCTGGGGCATTCAGTTTTCTCTCAAGCAAGTTTACCCCTCCTAGGAGTAGAAGTGAGAGGAGGAAGAACAGGTGGAGAATTATAAGACATGAGAAGGAAAAGGAAGGAAGACAAAAAAAAAAGAGAGAGAGAGAGAGAGACAATGATAAAGAAAAAAATAGAGTGAAAATGCAAGAATAAAAAAAAGGTAGAAAAGGGAAGGCAAAGAGAAGAAAATGAGAAAAAGGAGGAAGAATGAAGAAGGAGAGAAGATAATGAAGAAACAAAATGGGGGGAAGAGAAAAGCAGCAAGAGGAGGAGAAGGGAGGGAATCATAGGAAGAGCTGGGAGGTGGAGAAGGAACTGGGACTTTCAGCCCTCTGTGCATGGGCAGAAGAATGGCTAGAAATGCTAGATGCACGTTGGGCCCTTTGATCCAAACCACAGAGATGGAGGCTCCAGAGCTGAAGACAGCAACCTTTCTACCACTCAAGGGCCTTTTCTTTTCTTTTTTTTTTTTTTTAGGGCCTTTTCTTCTTTAGAGGCTGGAGCTTAGGTACTCTTTTGAGCAATGGGTGAAGAAAACCTGACCATGTTTTGATAGGAACAGAGGCCAGCAAGTAGACAGAGCCTGGGTTCTGGCTACTTCATGGGTTTCCAGGAGTTCCCCAGGGCAGTGGTTTTCAAATGTCAAGTGCATCAGCATCACCTGGAGGACATGTTCAAACATAGACTGCTGGTTTCTCTCTCAGTACTTCAGGAGTGGGGCCCAAGAATGCTCAATTAAATTCCCAGGTTGCAGATGCTGCTGGTGTAAAACATGGACTTCGTAAAATAAAACATATCCTGGAAATGATTAGGACCCAAACTTAAGCCCTTATTAGTGAGCATCTTAGCAAGAATTCAAATGAGACAGATACAGGCTAATAATGAGCAGCAGGAGTCCCGCGATGGGAAGAAAGGCATCCTGAATCAATTTTTCCTGCTTACAATTATGCTCTAGGCTGGCTGTGGCATTCACAAATGTTTCTCTAGTAGCCAACTCTGGAGAGTCTGACTCATTCCTTGAAATCTCCAAACCCTCACGGCTAGGTCTTCTGAGATCATTTTTATACCAATGAGTGCAACTGAACTGAACAGGGGCGAATACCTGACCCAAACTAATACAATCATATTCTCTCTATAGGTATTCTGAAATTGCCTGGTAGGACTGGAAATGAAGCAGAAACACAGAATAGCTGAGATGGAGGAGTGAGATAGAGTACTTAAGGCTCTCTAATGCTGGCTTCCACACCCAGCTGCACTGCTGTCCTTGGGCTGTGTGTGACGCTCCAACATACCTGTATTTGGTGTCCCTACTGTGTTTTAATTTACTCAAGCTGGTTTGGTTGACTGAAATGAGGTACATGAATCTAGTCCCTCTTTACAACTGTGACAACTTCACTAGCACAAATGAACTCACGGGCCCTTTGATACACTGCACCAATCTTGCCTATTCTGATATTTTAATCCTCTTTAGTAGCCTATTCCAGGGTGTCATCACCAAGCTGGGTGGAAACAAACAAACCCTTATGCCCATTTCTTTTTATTGAGTGTTGAAAAGTTTTATGCATACATCCTTCTTACCATTTTTTAAATATCAGGTAAAACAGCTATGACTATCTATATCTGTTACTAGGAATAACAGTTAGGACTCTATGTCAAAAGTTAACAGAAAACCCAATTCAAGCTGGCTCACTTAATAAATGAAATTTATTAGCTCATGGAGGGCAGGTTTCCGGGTTGACTGATTTAACAGCTCAAAATAGTCACCAATGACCCAATTTCTTTTGTTTCTCCCCTTCTGCCACCTGGGTCAGCTTTATCTTCATGGGTCACAGGACAGGTGCCAGACACAAATGGTACTACTAATCCAGCAACCGAAAGAGCCCTAAAATTCACTCTGATTGGGCTAGAGTATGCCAGAGTCCCACTCCTAAAAGCATAAATGTGGCTAAGTGGATAGAGGGTACTAATTGACCTACCAATCAAAACCCACACCAGCGGCTATGCTGTCATGTCTTATTAAAAGTAGATAGTCTGCCACTAGGCAGGGGGATATACCCAAACAAAACTCAGAAATTTTAAGGAAGAGAAAAATGTGGCGAAGTCTTCTAGGCAGAGAGACCACAGATGCCTACTACCACACTTGTTTCTCATATGTATAATTAGAAAATAACTTTAAAAATTCACTTTATTTTGCAACCACTATAGTCATAATTGGTTCAGGCAAGAATCACACTAAACTAGTAACAGCTTGATGAGGACCACGGTCTCTATAAACTATCAAGATATATCCCCAAAATGACTTATTAATTTAAAGAGAAAAATAGTAACTTCACCATGAGTAAACCTGGCAGACAACACTTTAACCAAGTGATCAAAGTGAACACCACCTATAATGGAACAAACCAACATCATATGCCTCTTCATAAAATTCACTGAGAAAGGGCAGCCTAGGTGGCTCAGTGGCTTAGTGCCGCCTTCAGCCCGGGGCGTGATACTGGAGACCCGGGATCGAGTCCCACATCGGGCTCCCTGCATGGAGCCTGCTTCTCCCTCTACCTGTGTCTCTGCCTCTCACTGTCTCTCTGTGTCTCTCATGAATAAATAAATAAATAAAATCTTTAAAAAAATTCACTGAGAAGGATACAATATCTCTTTCATAGTATTTCTAAAGCCAAAAATGTATAACCTGAGTCTAATAAGGAAAACATCAAACTCAGTGAAAGGGCATGCTACAAAATAACTAGGCTGCACTTTTCAGAAATGTCATTGATGTGAAAAACACAGAATGGCTGAGGAATCATTCCAAATTAATGGAGACTGAAGACAAATGCAAACTAAATGCAATGTGTAATCCTAGACTAAAACCACAATTGCTATAAAGGGCAGTAGGTCTACACCATGGATAATACTGCATCAACGCTGAACAGGCTGATTCTGAAAACTGTACTGTGGTTATTTCAGTGAATGTCTTTGTTCTTAGTAGGTACATACTAATGTATTTAGTGAAGGAATATGAGGTCTGCAATTCACTCTCAAATAGTTTGGGGAAAAATGTGTATGTACACACACACACACACACACACGCACAGAAAGTAAAAGCAAATGTGGCCAAAATATTTAACTGGTGAATCTGGGTAAAAGGTAGTTCTTTGTACTATTTTTGGACCTTTGCTTTAAGTTCAAAATTGTTTCAAAATAAAAACTTTAAAATATTTAAAACTTATTTTAGGCTGCATGTCCCTATGATTTTTCTCAAAGCATGAAGTATTACTGTTTTGCACTGTGTACCACTTAAGTTTCATAAGGGCAAAAGAGCTGACAATAAATCTCAGTTTTCTTTTAACTTATTTATTAGAAACTCAGCTGGTAAAGGATGATACGTCTTGGCCAAAGCCTGTTGTTTCCTTTTCTTCTGGGCACACAGCCAGATTCTATTTCCCAGCATCTCCAATGCTGTTATGGGTGGTGTCTTCTGGCCAGAGAAATATCCTCCCATGTGGTTCTCTAGATTCTCTCTTCTTGTACCTACTGTCCAGATACAGAAGATCCGGCAGAGGACTCTAACGTCCTAGATGGAAGACAGAAGGGGTGTAAGGTCTCTAAATGACTATGGGTGGTCAGAGCCCTACCACTGGCCTGAATTGTGGCAAGAAGAGCAAACAATCTTTACGGTTAAACTACTGAGATTAGATTACCTGTTGTAGCACTTAGCCTACTTGACTAATAAAGCTACCTGATTTATTATTATTTTTATTTGTTTGTTTAAAGATTTTACTTATTTATTCATGAGACACACACAGAGAGAGAGAGAGAGAGAGGCAGAGACACAGGCAGAGAGAGAAGCAGGCTCCATGCAGGGAGCCCAACGTGGGACTTGATCCTGGGTCTCCGGGATCATGCCCTGGGCTGAAGGTGGCGCTAAACTGCTGAGCCACCCGGGCTGCCCTGATTTATTATTTTTAAAAAGATTTTATTTATTTGAGAGAGAGAGAGAGCATGAGAAAGAAGGAGAGGGAAAAGCAGGGAGCCCTGATGTGGTGCTTGATCCCAGGACTCTGGGATCATGACTTGAGCCCAAGGCAGATGCTTAACCAATATTGCCACCCAGGCAGCCCTAAAGTTCCCTAATTTATAAAACAGATTAACACAAGGGGACACTTTAGGAAAATGCACTGAGGATTCATACGTTTGCTTTCAAAATACATACTTTAAAATAGCTGTTCTCAAAGTGTGGTTAAGGGAACTCTTGGTTCTCACAGGATAGTTCAGGGACCCTTGAGAGTCTCCAAGACATTTTCAGGGTCTCTGTGATGTCAAAACTATTTTCAGAGCAAGACTAAGATGTTCTTTGTCCTTTTCACTCATTCTCTTACAAGTACACAGTGGAGTTTGCCAGAGGTGATATGATGTATTATACCAAAAGAGACTGAATATGAAGCAGATATGAAAACACACCTGTCTTCTAAGTTAGACATTAAAGAGATTTACCAAAATGTAAAACAACGTCACTCTTTGCTAATTTTTTTTGCTTTAGAAAATATAGATAATTTATGCTAATTATTCAGAGTTACTTATGTTAACATGTAATGGGGTTGTTATTTCTAAATAATAAATATCTTTTAAATAAATATGGTAAATACTGACAAATATAACCCACATAAGCAAAAACCCTTTGGAGTCTTCAATAATTTTTAGGTGGGTAAAAAGGCCTGAGACCAAAAAAATAGAAGAACCCCTATTTCAAACAAGTATATCTAAAAATCTAAATAAAATAAACCCATATTGCTAAAATGTAAGAGATAGGATAGTGAGTACCCTTGGCTGACCCTTAGTAACAGAAAAGCATAGTCTCTAGGACATGGTAGGTGCTAAATATATAGTTTTTAAATTAATACACTGTACAATGGTGAGCATATCCACATTTAAGAGTGTTGTGATAAATGAATGAGACCACATGCTTATGTGTTTATCATTGTTCACAGTTATTCATTATCACTCTTTATACGTAAGATGTTTGTAAGTTCCCATCCCACTGACTTCATACTTGGCTGTATAATCTCAGTTGGCCAATGGGATGTAAGTAGAAGTAATATGTGCCACACGTATCTGAGAAGAAGCTTTAAATTTAATTGTGTGGTTCTGCTCAGACTCTTGCTCTTCTGCCCCTGCCTTGTGAAGAGCATGTTTGTTGAGTGCAGGTTCTAAAATGAGAAGACACAGGACAGATACATAGCTGGCCTATAGCTAAACACAGCTACAGTTCATCTGCAGCTCTCAGGTAATGTGTGACAGAAATACATAAAACTGTTGTAAGCTATCCTAGCAAACCTGGAAAATACAGTATGAAATGAGCCTAACATACTGCAGATGTTCAGTAAACCTAACCATTCTCATCAGTGCTATTATTCAGTTAAAGTAGCACTAAAAAACGTGCTTAGTCCTTGAGTGACCACACAAAGCAGAGCCTACCTTGATTAACTAGGATAGTTTACACAACACTACTGACATAACCTCAGGATTCCATTAGCAATAATCGCACCTCGGATAAACCTCATTGGCTACGATACAGCCACTGCGCAAAGCTAGCCTCAAGATTCCAAGTAAATGAAGTACATGACATAGGACAGGAGTGGCATCAAAGTAGACTTCACTCTAAGAAAAAATTCTGGCTACCATGTACCCCTAAATACCCACTGGAGAGTCTCAGGAATATCTGTAGAGGTCATTGGCAAGTGACTGAGAAACAAAGAGGTTCTAAGATGACTGGAAAATGCCCAGACTCAAAGGAGAGTGCAATGGGTCTATGAGCTCATCTGCTTGCCTTGCCCACATCCTCTTCTCAGAGCCTCTGAAGCTGAAACCAAAGATGAAGCTGAAACCAGAGATGAAGCCTCTGAAGCTGAAACCAAGTATGTGCTGAAAGCCAATGACTGGCCAATGACTGATCCTGATTTTTCTTTGGAATCTTTGCACTAGAAGATACACCAACTGAATGTGGTCACACAATGATGGGTATTAGAGTTATAGGATCATTGAGGGAGCCATATTTGCCTGCGACCACAATGGCAAGCAATCAGAGAAAGTCAGTCTGCAGGATCAAACAGAACAAAGTGGACTAACAGGGTAAGAGATGAGAGAGTAGCAGCCAGAGAAAGAGAAATTACTGACAACTTTCAACTCTAAAGAGACCTGTATCAACTTGTGTGCAGTTGGGATCCATAAGATTTCTGCATGTTCTTCTTATACTTCTCTTTTTACCTGACATAATTTAAATAAAGTAATGTCCCTAACAACCAAATGATCCTTAAAAGATGTAGGTTTTTGTTTTGTTTTTTTTTAACCTTGCTAATTCTGACCCAAACATAGAATTAAACTGATTTCTGGTTGTTTGTACAGGACAAGGGTTGGGGAGGAACAGAAATCTGGATTACAGTAACAGAATTAACTTTCTACAACTGAGAATCCAAAGTACTTGCAGAAATAACTTCGCTTTCAAAGTGTCAGAAACCATGATTATAAAACTATACTACATCTTTACCTTTTTCCAATGCAAGCACTAAAAGGCAGCAAAGATGTCAAGCAAAGATGCTAGAGAGTCAGGAGTTCTGGATTTAGTATTGCCTTTGCCTCTAAGAAACTTTGTGTCTTGAAAAATGTCATATCCTTAGGAGTCTTAGGGGTTTTTTTTTTTTTTCTATAAAAAATAGGAGTTGGATAAGATTTGTAGATTCCCTAAAATAATAGAGAACTGAACTTTTAAAATGTTTTAGAAGCTTCTCTAACATATCGATTTCTAAAATACAGTGAATTTGTACATTTTATTACAAATTACTATGTTTATGGTATAGCAATATATGGTTTTAAATAATTTATTTTCCAAGTTATAAATCAGTGGCATTTAACCTTAGGGAAAAAAAGGGATGGTAATACCTATGTATAGGAAACAGAACAGCTGTTCCTATTTATTTCTAAAGATTTTTTTTTTTAATTTATTCATGAGAGACACAGAGAGAGAGAAAGGCAGAGACACAGGCAGAGGGAGAAGCAGGCTCCATGCAGGGAGCCCGATGTGGGACTCGATCGCGGGTCTCCAGGATCACACCCTGGGCCGAAGGCAGGTGCTAAACCGCTAAGCCACCCAGGGATCCCTGTTCCTATTTATTTCTAACAAACATAACCAACCTCCAATTATACTGAGAATTTCATATCAATTCTCATCTCTTTCATAGCAGTAAAAAATCCAAGTTGTTTGTCATTGTTTGTTGTCATTGTTTCAGTTTATTATAATAGCTTTTTAAGTCTGAAAGAGATATAAAACATAAGATCACTAATGTGTTCCAATATAAAAGGGCAGACTACTTGGTATTAATTAAAATTCTCTGGGAATTCTGTTATGGGCTTATAATCAGAGTTTTCATGGAAGAGCCAAGTGTGATGTTCCTTAGCTTTAACCCAGCCTTGAGAACAACATTTACTTGCACATACTTCTACCCACAGAATCATTTTGAGAAAACTCAAGAGAATTTATTTCTCCTTACCTAAATTATTCTGCCTTTTCTCATTCTTTGAAATAGTTACTATCCTGCCAGTAGAGGTGTAGCTAAGAGAAATACAGTTTATACTTGGTACAGCAAATTAAAGGTTAAATTAAGGCTTGGTTAGTAGTTTTCCAGGAACTAAGTATTGAGAAGATGAAAGTTGGATACTTTCTTAAATCATGTTCACCTGCTTTTTATTCTAATTCTCATTTCTTTTTCTACTTTTTCTAATCCAAGAATCACCCATATATCAACACATTTCAGTATAATATGATATAACAAGTGTTACTGAGGACTCACCAATGCACTCAGAATTCTTCTAAGTGCTCTGATGATAACAATGATGAATAAGTTGTCCTTACTCTCAAAGGGATCATATACACAAGTATGGGAGTGCTGAGAATTAGCTTTCTACAACTCAGAGTCCAAAGTACTTGAAGAAATAGTTTCGTTTTTGGGCAGCCCGGGTAGCTCAGCTGTTCAGCGCTGCCTTCAGCCCAGGGTGTGATTCTGGAGACTCGGGATCGAGTCCCATGTCGGGCTCCCTGCATGGAGCCTGCTTCTCCTTCTGCCTGTGTCTCTGCCTCTCTCTCTCTCTCTCTCTCTGTCTTTCATGAATACATAAATAAAATATTAAAAAAAAAAGAAAGAACTTCGTTTTCAAAGTGGTTGCAATTGGAGAACAGGAGGAGGATGTACAGAGCATATACATATTTGGGTTTGGCTTTAAAGAGTGATTAGAGTTTCAAAAGCTGAAGAGAGAGGATCAGGTTGGATGACAATTTAAGTCAGAGGCATAAGAGCTATGTGGATATTCAGCAACCAGAGTGTCTATGGCAAGGGAAGGAGTGGAATGGGTCATGGAAGGAGAGGTGTCTGTCAGACTGAGAAAGACCAAGGGTGCCCAGTGACAACCAATTCTGTAGGGCATTTGGATAAAGGAGCTTAGATTGGGGCAAATGGATCTAGGCTGTGTAAGACCAAAAGCGAAAACTTAAAAGTTCAAATATTGATCATTTAAAAAGTAACAGCAAATGTTAAGAGTTCCTGGCAACAGAAGACTTAAATGTAGTTGAAACTTTCAATGTGAGTTTTATTTGCCTATGTATTATGCTATTCAGTTTTAAAGAGAAGGTCAAACCCCATCAGTGGATTTCAACCTTTTGAGGGAGAAGTAGCATCATCTGTTCATATAAAACATATAAACATTATCATCCCAAAATGTATATATTGAAAAAAAGGGAGTACAGACTATTCTGTTTGAAGTAACAAAAGTGACTGGCAACTGTATAAAAATCAGCACATCAGATAATTTAATATGTTCTTTCCAGATACCTCCCAAACTTCATTTCTATGAATGGAAATTCTAAACGGAAGTATCACTATCTTACCAATTTTAAAGCACCTGTATCTCCTTCTTCTCCCAAAAGAAGTATACCACACCACAAACTGCGACCAGCTTAAAGGAGTTTAACAATGCAAGGAATCTGAAACTGCTGAAAAAAGGAAATGAACATTTTTAAAATAAGATTTTATTTATTCATGAGAGACACAGAGAGAGGCAGAGAGAGAGGCACAGGGAGGAGATGCAAGCTCCATGTAAGGAGCCCCGATGTGGGACTCAATCCTGGGACTCCGGGATCATACCCTGACCCAAAGGCAGATGCTCAACCCCTGAGCCACCCAGGTGTCCCAGGAAATGAACATTTACCAAGTATGTGCTACATGCCAGGTACTATGCTAGATCTCTGTGAACAACTGAAAGTCCAATAAAGTCTGTGGCTGCCTATTGTAATACCTGGGCAATTTCTTTTCAAATGGGACTTAATAATTCAAAGTTTGATGATCACTCCATTGAGATCAAATGCATTAGTCCCTGAAGATCTCATGGCCTAGTCAGGGTACAGGTTTGGTTGTAGTGATATATAAATAGTAAGACCATTATGTGATAAATGCCATAGCACACTTATGTGTAAGTGCTATTGTAAGACACATTTGTGATTTACTATATATATTTCAATCTACCAGAGTTATTTCTGTAAGTCCAAATAAAGACTCTAAAATACTTGTTATGTCCAAGTAAGAAACTCTGTAATTTAAGGGGAAAAAATCATAAAAATCAGAGATGCTAGAGATACCAGCCCACCCCACTGGGGGCTGCTCTTTGTAATTATTACTGGATGACTTAATCAAAGCCAAATGACTTCATAAAGTTTCAGGACATATTTTAATTGCTAACAAGCAATTTTTCTTCCATATTAAAAAGTTCTAAAATGCCCTATTAATAAAAATTCCTAAATTATTATAAATTTCATAATGGGGATTACAGGAGTCCCATAAAATACACATTATATTATATCTTGTAGATATTTAAAATTATTTTACTTTGAATAACTGAAATAATTAAGTGCCAGAATAAAAATAGAATACAGTGAGAGGTGGGTGCCTGGGTGGCTCAGTCAGTTAAGCATTTGACTCTTGCTTTTGGTTCAGGCCATGATCTCAAGAGTTGTGAGATCGAGCCTCATATCAGGCTCCATGCTCAGCACCAGCACCAAGTCTGCTTTAGATTCTCTCCCTTTCCCTCTCCCTTTGCCCCTCACCCCATTCATGCTGTCTCTCTCCCAAATAAATAAATCTTAAAAAAAAATACAGTGAGAGGGGAGGAGAACCAAACCAGAAGAAACATTTCTCCTGACAATAAAAAGTGAGCTTTATATCAATGACATTGAAGAAACTTATTTTTCCAACTCTGCCAAATTAAAGAAGTAAGAGCGTTTGGAAGATACATGATTTGTTATGAGTCACCTTTAATCATCCCTGTTAGTGAAGGAGAACATGAACAGCAGTAAACAGCAAAGGCTGTTTATAAACCTCTTACACTTTAAGCACTGGAAATTACATGCTTTATTTTCCCTAGTGCCTGTTTATTCACAGATGAACCTTCCTATCTATCTGTGGTTCTACACTTGGCCTGGTCACCTGTAAGTCCCTTCAAATCAATGCTCTGAAGCTGGGAATTCTTATAGTCATCTTTTAAATAAATCACTAGCATCCATAATCAATGGATGGCAGTCACTTCTTCCCAGGTTTATGATCACTTTCTTCCAGATGGAGAACTTGCATGAGTCAGTAGTCCAGAAAAGGTGCTCTCCCACCTCTCCTCAGGGATGAGTACCATAAAAACTTCACAGGGCAAACAGACATGCCCACTTGTCTCAAAATGTTTGAGAACAGTGGTGCCTGGTTGGCTCAGTTGTTAATCGTCTGCCTTTGGTTCTGGTTATGATCCCAACATCCTGGGATCAAGCTCCATGCAAGGCTCCCTGCTCAGAGCCTGCTTCTCCATTGTCCTCCGCCCCTCCCTGTGCTTCTTCTCTCTCTCTCTCTCTCAAATACGTAAACAAAATAAAATATTTTTTAAAAATGCTTTATAATCTAAATTAATCTAAAAATTAAACATCCTGGCACTTTTTAAAGATGTAAAAATTATGGCATTATGAACTTAATCTTTATAATCACTCAATAAACAGGTATAAATATCACCTCCATTGTACAGATAAGGCTGTGACACACAGAGGGCTCAGCATCTCACCCAGGTTATTCAAGCTAAGATTCTGCAAAGCCAGTGACTCCCAAGCTGCAGGCTGACCCATCACAGGACTCTGACTTATGCTCTGATGGTGTTTGGTGCAATAATGTAACTGCACAGTGCTCTAACAAATTATGATTTTATAGAGTAAGAATACTTCCAAATATTTGCATATGTGCCATTTTCTCTTTCTCATTTTCTCTTGCTACTATTGTGTTTTAGCTCTTTGAATGTATCTAGGTTATCTAAAGAGTACTGTCAAGATAATTTAGAAAAGTAAAATGAACCAAAGTAACAACCAGAAAGAAAAGATTTCCCAAAAAAACATTTATTTAATAGATAAAGAATATGGCATCTGATTTATATACCTACTGCATGTATTATCTAAATCTTCTACACAAAACCTATTTTAAGGCATGCAAATTTAATATATTATGAAACACAGTATGCAAAGCATCTTAAAGTACTCTCCTTCCTAATGCATGTAACAAAATATACTGATTATGCAAGTACATTTAATTGGATATAATTAAAATAATGAGATTTAAATACTGATGATTTTAAAAAGAAAAAATAGAAGTTGGAATCAGCCATGAGATACATTCAAAATATTAATGAAACTTGCAATGTCATGACCACTTCTGTACACAATGCTCTTGCTAGTTTAAAACAGAGCAAGTGCTGGCCATTTCCCCCCTGGGCTAAACACATAGTTTAGAGAGGTATTCACTTGGTGACATAAGATATTTTATTGGATAATAGAAGACTTAGCTCTTGGATAACATCTTTTTTACAAATCACTTAAGAGCTACATAGCAACCACTATTTCCTTTAAAGAAAAGCATCAAAATGACCACAAGAGGTAAGAACACAAATTTTTCACAGGAAGAGTTATGCTCAGTTAAATGGACACAATCTCAGAAGCTCTCGCCAATGTCATTCTGATGTAAAGATATTAAATTTAGGTATTCTCTCGCCTCTGGTAGCTGAAGAAGGCCAATGACATGTGAAAAGAGCAGATCTGCAGCTGTGAGGTCATAGTCCCTTAACTTGGTATAAAGTTTCAAAGGAGTCTACAGTCTCCAATGTTACTCAGGAAGAGACAGGAGCAAAATTCAATAGGGTAGAAGGGCCTGAAACTTCTATTAAACTTGTCTTCTGACCTCTTTGTCTAGCTCACTAGCAACAATACAGAAAAGGTGATACAGGGAAAACTTTTTATTAAATTACCTTGAGGCTAAAGCTTTGTTTGTGGGATGGGTAGGTTTCAATTCTCCATTTTACAGAGATGGAAGAGAAAGCTTTAAGATCCAAATGGACCTAAATCTTCTAAAATTTCTTGGGGAAAAAACCCAACATCACCAATTGACTCTGACAATTAAAAGGAAAAAAAACTCACGTTACCATTTACTGAGGAGGAAATTGAGAGTGCCTGGCATAAAGGGGATATAGCAAACTTGGGGATAGAGCAAAAGGATAAGAGAAAAATTCTGGAATGAGTATCATAAATCTTAGATGGAATTTTAG
This sequence comes from Canis lupus familiaris, assembly GCF_011100685.1. NCBI lineage: Eukaryota > Metazoa > Chordata > Mammalia > Carnivora > Canidae > Canis > Canis lupus. The sequence goes on along the minus strand of NC_049241.1, from coordinate 31,974,342 downwards.
GTTAAAATCATTAAATTCTACTCAAATATAAATTCAAAATCAGAATACTGCAATAAGGACATCACAAAGGATCAGTTAAAATTTGAAAGGACTGGGGACCCTTTCAGGGGTCTCTCTCTCTTTTCTTTAAAAATTTACCTTATGAGATTCCAAATGAAAGTAGTACTCCAAATAGCTAAAGGTGCAAAATGTGAACCCTTCTGGCAATACTATTTTCCAGGACCTGCAGGCTAAGCCTCCCCAACCTCTCCAAATAGCACATGATGTCCACTGCCAGCTTCAGAGTGCTTTCATCCCATATCCTGAAAAAGCACTGGTTGAGATCAGTGAAAATGAGAAAAATAATGTCAATTCACTAGAGGCATTGGCAGTACAAAATATCTCTCAGAATTCATCAAGATAATAACAAAATCAGAAGAAAGGAATTAATGCAGCTCAACAATATTCAGTAAAATGAAAGCAATTCCTGTCAAAAAATGTAATATTCCAAAATCATTTCATGTGATTGGCAGCATCAGATATAGCAAAATGGATTTCTATTTCAGGATGCAGTAGGTTCTTTTCCAAGAGCTCAGGCTCATGGTGTTCCTCCCATGCACCAGATGTCTGCCCCCAGGCTCTGAAACACCTGACAACCCACACAGGGAAGCCACTGGCTTCCTATCACCATGTCCGGAAGAGATCACAAAAGGAAAAAATTCTTAAAAATCTGTTTATCAAATCATTTAACTTCAGGTCAAAAAGTGAGATACAGGTACACTAACGTACTTTGGAAATGAAAACTGCAACTAATGCTGGGAAATAAGCAAGTCAGAATGAAGAGCTGATGTTTAAAAAGTAAGGTGGGAGATTTTATTTTGTGGATTGATACCAAAAGAACAATCAGAAAGAACTGTTAACTTTATTGCTAAGACACTATGCATTAGTAAAGTAAACAATCCCTTTTCTCTGCACCCAAATGTAATGTGTTTGGATACTTGCTGGTCAGGTTATGAAGCTCTGAAGAAAGAAGAACATCTCAGAATTAAAGACCTTTCATTCCTGGAGCTCTAATAAGAACACTGTATTACACTAAGCCCCTACGGAAGACACAGAAAGCTGAGCACTGTCATCTTACACAGGATTCAAATAAAATATCCCTACTACATATGTCCATATGCATAGTAGTATAGAAAAATAGTATTTTCAAGTGTAACAGCATGGCACGGTGATGCAGAGCAGAGGTTCCACATTTAGACTGTAAGCTTGAATTCTGGCTCTAAGAGTTAGTAGGTCTATAACTTGTGGCAAATTCCTTAACCTTTCCAGACTTCAATCTCCTTAATGGTAAAACAGAGGCAATAATTATGACTACCATAGAGGTTCATTCTGAGAATTAATCCAGCTAAAACAAAGTGATTGAGACAATGTCCAGTATATAGCAAGTGCTTATTAAATGTGAGCCATTATTACTTCCTGTTAATTTTCTCACTGCATTCTTTTTTTTTTTTTTAATTTTTAATTTTTTTTTTTTTTTTTATGATAGTCACACAGAGAGAGAGAGAGAGAGAGGCAGAGACACAGGCAGAGGGAGAAGCAGGCTCCATGCACCGGGAGCCCGATGTGGGATTCGATCCCAGGTCTCCAGGATCGCGCCCTGGGCCAAAGGCAGGCGCCAAACCGCTGCGCCATCCAGGGATCCCTTCTCACTGCATTCTTATGATACACCTGTGAAGTAAATAATCTTAGTCTCACTCCACAGGTGAGGAGAGTTAAGTAATTTGCCCAAAGGCGCACAGATGTAAAGCAGGACTTGAAACTGGATCTGTCCAGGTCCAAGATTATGCTCTTACTTATCCCTTATAACTTCACATGTTACCTGCAGGTCCTGCTCCTATGTCATAGTAACATTTATCAAGATAAATTTAAATTGCCTTTTAACTATCTTTCACCTTAAGAATAAACTCTTTTGAGGACAGGTACTGGGTCCTGTTCATTCATTTGAGTCCATTAGGCCCCACTGCCCACTCATCCAGATTTCAGAGCTTTTGTGCCAGGCATTGTTAGGTCCTGACATATCATGCTGAGTAGAACACATGGGTCCCTGTCCTCATGGAACTCAAAATCTACCACAAAAGACAGATAATCAAGTAAGTATAGAATTACAAACTGGCATAGTTGTAAAGAAGGAAAAAAGAACAGAGTGCTAGAAAAGAGTATATAAGATGAAACTCATTTAGTGGGGCAAAATCCAAAAAGCCTTTCTGAAGAAGAGACATACAAATGGAGATGAGAAGACTGAGTAGGAGTTAGCAAGGCAAAGAAATGGGTATAGAAACCACTTGTGCACATTATCCTAAGAAAAGACCTTTCACCTTAGTGTGTGAGGAAGGGAAAGCAAGGATGGCCAGCCAGGCACCAGTCTGGCTGACAAATGATGAGCTCAGAGCAGAGAGGTATGAGATGAGAAGTGAGAGGTGAAGGACCAGAACACACATGACCATGAAGAACGTTAGAGAGCTTATGCTCAATACAATGGGAATTCCAGTTGGTTTTTAGAAAGATCATGCTAGCTGCAGTGTGGAGACTAAGCTGAAAAAAAGGCAGAAGAATCTGGGAAATCCATGTGGATGCTCAACAGCAGGTGAGGGACAAGGTGATGGCAGTCTAGGGCTAGGAGCATAGAAGAAGGGGTAGGAAAAAGTATACCCCTAACACGCGGCCTGATAGGAATAGGGATTCAGTAATTTATGAACCAACTGAACGAGTGATTACTCAAGCAGAGCTCTTGCTGGTTCTAAGGCAACCACTAACCCACAAATGCATGATCTCTCCATAAACAGTATCACCATCTAAGGGACATGAGACACACAGGATGATTTTGAAGAAATGGCGATTACATCCACAATCCAGCTGGTAAGACTCCACTTATGAAAACCTCTTGATGTATAAATGTATCTTTGTGAAACAAAATGCCTCTCCCATCCTGACAATGGAAAATTTTAGAAGCCAGATATCTTTCTGCTATATGGCTTTTCAAGCTTGTTAGAGAAATATATTATTTAAAATAGCCTGAAGCTATGCTGCTAGAAACACAGTAAAACACTAAGGGTGCTGAAAGGAAGCCCTTTCATTTAAGGAAAAAAAAAAAAAAACTGTAGTTAGTCTATACTCGTCATTCTACTTTCTTATAAAAATATGGTCTCTGTCATTACTTTCTAAAATGGCAAAATATTGATTATCTATTAGCAACAAATTCAAATGCAGAGTTAATGTATTTCCTTATAACCTAATAAATTCATAAGGTCAGGACAGGGAATGTCTTTCCATCTTTCCCATGTTATTTAATAATTTTGACCTTTTGTCCATAAGACATTTATTTTGTTAAAACCAAAGCCATTTGAAAAATCCAAATGCTTGTCCATGCAGATATGAGAAGAGAATCTATGATGATAGATGAATTAAAAATCTAATAAATAGGGAAGCCCGGGTGGCTCAGCGGTTTAGCGCCACCTTCAGCCCAGGGCATGATCCTGGAGTCCCGGGATCCAGCCCCATGTCAGGCTCCCTGCATGGAGCCTGCTTCTCCCTCTGCCTGTGTCTCTGCCTCTCTCTCTCTCTCTCTGTGTCTCTCATGAATAAATAAATAAAATCTTAAAAAAATAATCTAATTAATAATCTCATCAGCCATGAAAATGTTTTCCCATCCCTAAGTTGGCCAAGAATGTTCATTAATAATTGGGTAATCAAGGTGTAGTCAGGCTTAACTGTATCAGCTGCTCTCTTGCTGAGACTAAGTGAAACCTAACATACCTGTCCATTTCTCAATCATTAAAGCCTTAGATACCATTAACATAGATGAAACTGTACATTGCCAAGCCTACGGTAATAGGCTCAAGTATTCATGGGGCACAAATAAAGATTATTTTTGCATAGGCAAAGAGTGCTCATCAGTAAGACTCTGCTCCAAGGTTAAGCCAAGCATCTTGCACATCTTTGATCAGAAGGCCAACTACCAGTGCCCCTACCACTACTTCTGAACACTCTCAAAAGCACAGGTGAAAGATATCAGAAGAGAAAAAGGCACTGCACTAGATTTCTATATAAGGAACTTAATAAGCTTAAAAATAAAACACAGTTTGCCTCCTTCCATTTGGTAGGAAACCACTTTCCCCTACCCTGGAAATAAGGCTTTGTGTGGTATTCTCTGTACCTTTAGAATGCCTTTAGAGTCTTGAAAATGCTTTATCTGCAGAACCAGGGAAAGACACATAAGAGCATCAAATAGTGTTTTGGTGCTGTTACTCTAAGAACTATTTTAAAGAATTATGGTAACCATGGTGGATGACAATAGAAAATCTCCGAAGTTTACTAAGGTTTAAAGTTGAATAAAACGAAGGTATAAATTGTTCCATCCGTCTTTCATCAGTCAAGAAAACAATATTGTATATTATTAACTAAAATTTATATTTTTCCAACATAAACACAAACCATTAATAATTTAATGTGCACAAAGACAAATGAATAACCTCAAATTTATGTTATTCTCATTTTATTAAGAAAGCTCTTCTTTCCCCTCAGTTTGCACCAATGCAACTAGTAAAAAATTACCTTCATTAGTAGGTAAAGTCATTTATTCCAGCAGGGAAAATAAAAGACTGAGCTTAGGCTCTGGACAGCTATTAATTACAAAGAAAAGTGAGAAAACAGCATACCTTAAATCTGATGTTTTATTAAAAGTGCAAATGTATTAATAAAATCTTAAGCAATATTCTATTTTATATGAATGCATAAATCAAATGTTATTTTCATTCTCACAATCATCTCAGACAACAGACAGCTCAACTGAATTAAAGTTGTATATTCTCATTTTTGCTAAACAATCTGTTCATAGCAAGGCTATTTAAAACAAATATATTCCAAGCCATTCAGATGTCAACCAATATTTCTAAACTAAACAACTTTAAAATGAGATATTTTGAGATCAATTTTAATCCAAGCATGGTTTTCGATAGGAGGGAGTACAAAATTACCCCTCATTTGAACCGAAATCTCAAACTTTTGGATTATTTGTTTCTGCATGTTATAGGCTGTTTATTATCAAATTCATAATCCTTTGATATTTTCTTAAACGGATGAAATTTGCCTTTTTCCCCTAGGGAAATGCCAGACTATAATGATATCTGAGAAATACGCTTAAATTAGTTTAATTACTTCATGTCAACTTGATAAGTCACTGCTCTTTAATGCAAAAACTGTCACTTGTAATTAATGACTGTCCATACTGCTTCAATTGATCAAATGTCTAATACACAAAAAACATTGAAAGAAGTTCTGTATATCTTACAGCAATTCAGTGGAGAAGTCTTGTCCCAGGGGTATGTAAATCTGAAGTACAAGAAACCTCTGGATCAATCCAACTAGAATGAGAGGGGGAAAAGTATACATTTGTATGTCTGAACCATTTATACGTGCATGTAAACAAACACAATCACACACCATCAACAACCAGAAGCTTTTCACATTTCAATAACATAGTAGAACTATAACAGCATTACCGTGACTTACAACTTCATTATAAAAGCAAAAAACTTGAAAGACAAATCAAACTCTAACAAAAAAATGTTGTCTTTTAAGGACCCATCTGTAGGTTTGGTGAAATTTTTATGAAAATTTAAAAAATAATAATTTTTTACTGTTTTTATTGGGTTGCAATGTATACATAGGACTGCATTCAATAGAAACATTTAAAATTGTACTACAGATTCCCATTAAGGCAGCCATAAAAGCATGTGGCAATTATTTCTATCCACTGAGTTTTAAGTGTACTAAACAACTTAATAAAAAACTATAGTTCAAGAAAAACAATTCTAATTATGACAACTACAATTGAAGGTTTGATGAACCAAAGCTAGTTCATATGGCTTTAAATGTGTCCACAGGGAGATGGATGCAGGAACATATATTCATTTATAATGCCTTTTGTTAATTTAACATACTTTTAATTAATTCAGTGCTCACAAACTACAAACTGATCACTTCTATTCCTCACTACCAGCTTCATCTGAATTAAAAATATTTGAAGAAAAACCAACCTCTATGGCATTTTTGATAGCTGAAGTCTACAACTGTTTCAAAAATCAATTGATTTTATATTACCTCTTCAGACCCTTTCACTTAATTCCTTTTCTCTTAGGTTTTGAACTTTTGCTTGATTTCTCAATTATGATGCTCCTAATCGATGTTTTAGAATCACTTCCTCCTAAAATATGCCTTTTAGGAACTTCCTCATGTAGGACTTCTATAGGAAACAGAAATGTCCTGACTTTTCTGTGAACCTCTCCTACAAATCTAACAGTACAAGGAAACACTTGGAAAAAAGAAGGCAACTAGTCTAAAATGCATATTATTTTCTATTTATTCCAACTCAGTAGGCTTAACAAATTTAAGTATTTCAAAGTAACAATACATGTTTGTTGGTTTGCTTATTTTTAACAATAAATGTTTGGAGAATCTCCACATACCTTCTGGTTTATAATTCCTTTGGTAAACTGTTTTGCAACATTCCTGAACAATTTATATAGTTCCCATACTTTTTTTTTTTTTTTATAGTTCCCATACTTTAACTGAAATTTAGATTCTACAAAATAAACATATTTGGTCAAATCTGTTTAATTTCTTTTAAATCAAATATCAAGGATAACTTTTACTTATAATGCTAAGCTGACAAACTGCTCCTGAGAGCTATCCATAGAGTAGGAATATAATGGGAATAAGGGATAACAGGCTCTGACTTTGGAAATTTGACTCTAGAACTGGATTTTACCATATTTATGGGAAAAGCCAACAAAGCAACCTGAGTTCTGGACTACAAAACAAAAGCAAGATACCAAAATTAGGCCAACTTAAATAAATCATCATTAATCAATCTCTCTCTGGCATCTTCTGTTGATGGGCCCTATGGCACTTTTCCATTGCACAATGGCCTCTGTATATAGAGCTGAGAGAGCACTGGATAAATGAAATCTGTATTTACAAAGGTCCCTAAGTTGTGTCACAAGACTCACTGAATCAGCACTATTCTCTTCAAACACAATGAGCCACACTACACATGTAGGGCATTTTCCTATGAACATTTTTAGATATGAAAGACACCTGCCCTCAAAAAAAGAAAACTTTGTAATTCAACTTTCTCACATATAGAAGCCCTAGTTTCCAAAAGGCTTCACTCCTAAGATTAAAAGAAGTATGACAATACCATATGGTGATGATCTGACAAAGAAAAAAAGCACTTTAATAACATTTGACACACACTGATCCTGTGTGTCAGAAATGCTAAATAAACTCTATAGCAATATTTTTTTCCAGTGGCCTAGTAAATTTAAAATGACTCTTCATGTCTACATTATGTCGAAAATCACTAAGTAATGCTGAATGTTAACTATTTGTAAAAAAAAAAATGCCCATCAAGTATATAAAATTCATAAAAATTTAGTCTTTTTACTGAAACATGCAGGTTTCTGCAGTTTCATAATCTGTTCTCTGCTGAGATATGCTACCTCTATTTTTAAGAGGATAGACCCTTTTTTCCTTTAAATATTTTAAAACACAGAGGACTGGTAAAACACCATCAGGTTTTTAAACAGTGGTTTTACAGTTGTTCCATTAGAGCCAGTGACAGTTGTATACCTCATGCACATCTCACAAGTGTGTTTTTTGTCATCCAAGGGTTTGAGACAAGAACACAATTACAGTCATCCTTTACAAGTACGCTGCTAAGGTAGACTGAAATGATTTCCTGATTCCTGGTGTGAACAACTCACTCAGGGGCACCTCTCCCACTTCAACTCATAAGGCAGGAAACAGTTATATTTCTAATTTGGGTCATTCTATATTTCTCGGGAAAATCATAAGACCTCTCTGGGCTCTTTTAACTTTATGTGTAAAACTGGGCTAACAAATTAGATATATACCTCATGGGATTATTTGTATGGGTTAAATTAGATCTATCATTCAGAAAAAACTTATTGAGCATCTACTATATACTAGACTCAATGTGAAAATGTTTTTGTAGTGAGTAAGACAGACATTGTCTCTACTCTCTTGGGACTTATATTCTAGTTCCAGGAAGAAGGTCAGGGTGCAATGAAAGTATAAAATCCCGGGTCACTGGAGGGAAGAGGATGATCAGTGAAGATTTTCCGGCAGAAATAATATTGGAATTCAGCTGGGAAGAAAGATCAGGGGTTAACTGAGTGAGGGAGATGAAGGAATATCCTAAGGAGAGGGAATACTCCATGATGTGATGAGAAAAACCATGAGAGTGGATGAATCTGAAGATACAAAGGGCTGATAGACAGAAAGGGAAAAGCAGCAGGAGGGAATTCTGGCAAATAGCTAGGATCTCAATTACTCAGGGCCATGAAGGATATGTGTCATCCTAAGATCAATGGGAATCCATTCATATATTTATTAATTTATTCTACAGAGATTTACTGAATGTTTACCATGTGTTAGGCACTATTCTAGGCGAACAAAATAGACTAATTTTCTATGCTGGGGGTGCTTACCTCTGGCAACAGTGAGAAAAACAATAAAAACAAAACCCTAAGAAACAAATAGCATGTTAAATGTTAAGGACTATAGGGAAAAGTAGAGGAAGGAAAAAGGGACCAAGAGTGTGGGAGGGCTATAAATTACAGGGCAGGGTGGGCTGTCATGGAGAAGATGGCACTGTAGTAAGGACCGAAAGAAGGGGAGATGATGAGCCATGCAGCTATTTGGGAAAAGACAACTCCAGGCAGCCAGTTACCAGCTTCCACACAGGCGTGAAGGTGATAGGTCTATGCTGTGTTTGCAAACAGCAAGGAGACCTGTACAGTCACAGCAGAGTGAACAACAGCAAGAGTAACAGGAGACAAGGTCAGAAAGTTCAGAGGGCACCAGATACTTCAGGGTCCTACAGATCTCTGGTTGTCACTCAGAGGGATGGGGCATTTCTAGTAGCAGAGAGCTTTACATTTGAAAGCATTGTCCCAGCCGAAACTGTAGGGAGGCAAGTAAAAAAAACACGGGTAGGGGGCAATGAGAAGATGAATGCATGAGATGCTCCAAGTATGAGGTTTAGTGGCATTGGAAGTGACAAGAAGTTGGAGTCAGACTCAAAATGTAAGCTGAAGAACCAACAGGGTTTTCCTGATGGACTGAATGAAGAGAAGAAAAATTGAACCAACTGAAGTCTCTTTTCTGAGCTACTGAAAAGACAAGTTGCTAACAAGGGCGATGTGGCTGTCTGTAGCAGTAGGAGTAATTTCTGGGGTAAAGCTGTCCAAATAGAAATGTCATATAAGCAACTGAAAATACAAGACTGGAGTCTGAGAGAGAAGTCTGACTTGGAAATAAATGCAGGCTGGAGTAAGACAGAGATGGTATTTAAAAGCATGAGACTAGCAATGATAACCAAAGGACTAAATATAGATAGATAGTGTCAAGGGTCAGGTCTACAGGCACTGCAATAGCCAACTGGGTTGGAGAGAGGAATATTATGAAAGGAAACTAGAAAAGGAAGACCAGTGAAGTAGAAAGGAAACTCAGAGGATGGGAATCCTAGAAGAGGAGTGAAGAAAATATACCAAGGAAGATGGTGTCAACTTTGTCAAATGCTGCCAATAAGGTCAAGCAAGATGAGGGCTGAAAACAAGCCATTGGATTCAGGAACACAGAAATCACTAGTGACCCTGACAAGAGTATTATCAGTAAAGTGGTGAGGTCAAGGCCATTGAAGGGTTTTATTTATTTATTTTAAAAGATTTTATTTATTTATTCATGAGAGACACAGAAAGAGAAAGAGAGAGAGAGAAAGGCAGAGACACAGGCAGAGGGAGAAGCAGGCTCCACGCAGGATGCCTGACATGGGACTCGATCCCAGGTCTCCAGGATCACGCCCTGGACTGAAGGCGGCACTAAACCGCTGAGCCACCGGGGCTGCCCCATTGAAGGGTTTTAAACAGAGCAAGTCATGGTGACATTCATTTTAAAACCAATACCAAAGTGGGAGTGGGGGAAATTTTGGGAGGAACCCGATAAAAATGTCATTCTCCAGAGCAGCTGAAACTTAGATAAACACAAGGCTTCAGGGATGCTGATCCCAAGAGACACACCATAAAATTCAGATGCCATTGGCAGAGAAAACAATGGTTTCAAATAAGAGCCTCAGATTGAAAGTCCTGAGGCAGACCATCTAAATGAAAGATGCTCATGTGTGACAATGCTGCATCTCATGTGAGCAACTCCATAGCACGATCCAGGATAAAGAGCAGCATGGATTTATTTAGTTGGCTAATTGTGGTCATGAAGGCAAACTGGTTACAATTCGAAATTATAACCCCAATTGTTATAGTTTCTTAATGGGGCAAATTTAACAAACTTCTTAAACACCAACTACATATGATATACTAAGTTAGGGGTTCAAAGTGGATGGTGTTAAGATTCCTGCACCAGAGAAGTATACAATCTGATCATCAATATCACATTTTCCTTTATTTGATAAGACGTTAAGTAAAATACAAACAAAACTGACATTTAGAGATGCTCAAATAGAATACAGAAATATCACTATTTAAAATGAAAAGTTAAGGGGCACCTGGTGGTTCAGGCAGCTAAGCATCTGCCTTTGGCTCAGGTCATGATCCTGGGGTCCTGGGATAGAGCCCTGTATTGGTCTCTACCTCTCCCTCTCCCTCTCCTTCTGCCCTTCTGCTTGTATTCCCTCTCTCTCATTGAATCTCTCTCTCAGATAAGTAAATAAAATCTTAAAAAAAAATTAAAAGTTGAACATACTTTCATCATTCAGCTTTTTTCCTAAGTACCTAATATTGTGAGAAATACATATGGGGTACCTAATGTCAAGTTTGCATAAGTAACGTAGATGTTTACTCCTGAAACAGGAATACATCATGGTAACTGAACTAAATTTAGAAATGTTAATTGAAAACCAATTCTCTACTCAAGACATGCCATTTAATTGAATAACAACTTCACACAGACAAGTAAAAATACCTATAAAGTACTGTTATCAAAAATTGCAAATAATTAATCTTAAAGGCATTTATTCAGGGCAGGCTCTATAAACTGTGTCATTTGTTACAGTACCACACATGCTACAGAAGAGCCAGATTAATTTTTAATTACAGGACACTGTATAAGAAATATTAAAGATTCTTCTGTTTCTTCCAATTAAAACTATCATTTTTCCTTTTAAAAAGTAATTATAATACATTAAATTTGTCTTATTTCTAAAAAAAAATCTTAAATTTAGGAAAAGGGAGTTTTTTAGTCACTGAGTAGTTGGTAGAGGAGAAATCTTTCTCAGATCCAACTGAGAAAGGTTACTAGAACTGATTTGATTTTATCAATAACATGATTACGTGCATAGATACTAAGGGCATTGCATAGAAGTATAGGTCAACGAGAGAATGCTGGTTTAGAACAAAGTCATATTCCTGCAAATCACATGTATCCATCTCACAAAGTCAATATCCTTAATAACAGATGGACCACGTCTTCTGTAACAAGAATAACCCACAGTTTCAAACATATTTCTCTGACTCATTTTAGTTCACCTCATTTATAAGTGTATAAATTTTTGTGGAAATGAAAAAAAAAAACTATTGTTTAAAAAAACAGGAATTATGAGAAAATCATGATTTTAAAATGGTAGTAAATTAATAAAAATGATTTTAACAAAGATTATCCCTTCTCTTCGAGGTTTTGTTTCTTATTTTAGAAAGAAACACTGGCAAACCATTTTAAAATTAATCTTCCATCTATAATTTCTATGGCTCTGTTTATGTCTTAGAAATCTATAGTATGCATGCTAATAGCTTAAAGTAGTAGACAAACAGAGCCTGAGAAAGTTTAGAAAACTGAATTAAATGAGAAAATCAGGTACCAAGAACAGGTCGTTTCATAATACCTGGTACACAGTAGGTGTTCAATAAATGTTCATAATTAATGAAGAAGAAATAAGTAAATGATCAACATAAGAAATAACTGGCTGCTTATATAAAATATATTACCTAAAATCTATAGTTAATACATAGGATAGGGATCCCTGGGTGGCGCAGCGGTTTGGCGCCTGCCTTTGGCCCAGGGCGCAATCCTGGAGACCTGGGATCGAATCCCACATCGGGCTCCCGGTGCATGGAGCCTGCTTCTCCCTCTGCCTGTGTCTCTGCCTCTCTCTCTCTCTCTCTCTCTCTCTCTTTCTCTGTGACTGTCATAAATAAATAAAAAAAAATTTTAAAAAAATACATAGGATAATGTTGATGAAATCTGATTAATTATTTTGAAAAATTGTATTTCTTAAATTGCCATCAGTTTACTCAAAGCTTAATTTGGTGGTACAGCCTTGAATTTTAACCTCAATTCTGCCAATGACTGGGCTCCTGATCATAAATTCAGGTATTCTCTCAAGGTTCCTTCTGCTTTAAAATGCTGATCCTAATTTCCAAAGTAAGAAAGAATTGAAAAATCTACTCTTTGGGCTTTTGTTGAAGCACATATTTGTATCTACATATATTAGATATTAATATTCTTGAAGGTATACAAGTTAATGTGTCACTGAGTAATGTCTTCTATAGTATTTTAGTCAACTTTTTTTTACAAATTTGGTCCTATAATTTAGGAAGTTCTGGGTTTATTTCACAGTTTACCCTTAATTATCTGATTTCTTTTTTTTTTAAAGATTTTATTTATTTGTTCATGAGAGACACAGAGAGAGAGAGAGAGGCAGGAGGCAGAGACAAAGGAAGAGGGAGGGGAAGCAGGCTCCATGCAGAGCCTGATGCAGGACTCGATCCTGGGACTCTGGGATCACACCCTGAGCCAAAGGCAGACACTCAACCACTGGGCCACCCAGGTGTCCCAATTATCAGATTTCTTGATGAAGAACCAACCTCAATGTGTTCATTGCAAAAGAACTGGTATCAGGGTTAAAAGAGTCAATGAATGCGAAATGCTAGACAAGTCATAGGCACATAGTAATTACTCAAGAAATACCATTACTATGATAATCAACGGCGATCAAATAATCTAAACCTTCTTGAAAATACTTCTTGGGGTGCCTGGCTGGCTCAGTCAGTTAAGCATCAGACTCTTGATGTCAGCCAGGTCATGGTTCCTGGGTTGTAGGATTGAGCCCCACATTGGGTTCTGCACTCAGTGCAGAGTCTCTTTGGGATTCTCTCTCTCCCTCTCCCTCTGCTCCAGCTCACTCGTGTGCTCTCTCTATATATAAATAAATAAGATCTAAAAAAAAAATACTTCTAGATTTTGAATCAATGGTGAAGCAGACTACATATATCTATATAATTTAATATATATATTTTAAAAGGTAATTCAAATTTCTTTTTTTTTTTTTTTTTTAAGATTTTACTTATTTATTCATGAGGGATAGAGAGAGAGACAGAGGCAGAGACACAGGCCAAGGGAGAAGCAGGCTCCCAACAAGGAGCCCAATGCAGGACTCGATCCTGGACTCCAGGATCATGCCCTAAGCCACTCAGACATCCCAATTTATTATATATTTATATAACATTTATACATACATAAAGCCTAGTATAAGGTTAATTTCTAAATTAAAAACAAACATCACTTTAAGTTAAAAGATACCAATAAAAGTAAAACTAATGTCTGTATAGTAGACCTAAAAGTATAACTTTAAGAAGCAAATGCTAAGCTTTAATATTAAAAATCTTACTTACGGATTTGCTTATTCTCCCTTGGTAACTGAATTTTGTTTGTTTGGCTGCTGCCTTCCAGGACAAACACAAAACTTTTAACTTCTTTATCAAACTCCTGTAGAACAAATATAAAAACAGTGGTAATTAAAGCATATTTTATTTGGCTTCTATCATAAAATAGGAGGTGCAAACCCACAGGAATAAAGTCCCAGACTCAAATGAGTTAAAAGTCAGGCCTTGATGATACTCTTACCGTGGAAACAGCTGGGAACTGGAACATACTTTATATATACATACTGGAACAAAGACCCACTTTGTCATTTGACAAATCCTCTATCATATCAAGTATCTCTTTCCTCCTAATGATAAGAAATTCCCTAGTTTCAGGGATTCCCAAGTTACTAATTTAGAGTTTCCAGAATTCAGCTACCCCTCCTCTTCTTTAATCTACATATTCCTACCTAACAGCACATGCTGAACATCACTCCACATTACAGTATACAAAACCACCTAACCAATCTTGTATCTGCACCACAAGTTCCTTAGTGTCTGGCCATGACTCATACGGAATTAATCATTGCCTCATCCTACTAGTCTTCTAACCTGAAGTTCTATATATCATCCACTGAAAATCAGTAGTAATTAAAGGGTTACAATTAAGGTGACCTAAAAAACTATGGTAGGAGAAACATAAACACAACAAAACCAAACCTGAAAACAAAAGGCCTTTTTATATGTGACAGTCTGATTTCCATGACTCAAAGTGATAATGTAAATGGTTATTTTTTCATCTTGAAGCAAATTCCCAACCTGAGTATTAAGACCCATTACAGTACTTCACAGATCCTTCCAATCCTCATTTGTATATGTTAAGAAATGCATTGTAACTAATGGTTGCTGAGCATTAAATCACACTTTAATAAATCTGCATTATATCCATCACAACAGAATCTCTCATGTATTTGAAATGAACACACACAGACCGAATGTATTATTTATTCCATCTACACACAAGTAGGGCATATACTTAAAACCTTTCAACAGCTTACCCAAATCATCAACATGGTCCTTAGACCACAACCTAGTCTGGTCACTGCCTGGTTTTTCTTTTTCTTTTTTTTAAGATTTTACTTATTTATTCATAAGAGACACACACAGAGAGAGAGAGACAGAGACAGAGACACAGGCAGAGGGAGAAGCAGGCTTCCTGTGGGGAGCCTGATTTGGGGCTCCATCCCAAGACCCCAGATCACAACGTGACCCAAAGGCAGATGCTCAACCACTGAGCCATTCAGGTGTCCAGCTGCTTGGTTTTTCAAACTTCAATCTCCTCCCTTGCACTCCCTCTTTTCTCTGTATCCTAGCCGTAGTACACTTGTTGCAATTTCTTAAAAATTCTAAGCTCCCTCCCGAAAAAGGAATTTATATGGGCTTTTCCCTGTGCCTGAAACACTTGTCTCCACCAGCCCTACACAGTGCATAGTTAGCTCTCAGAGATCCAGTGTCATCTCCCTGGGGAAGCCTTCCCTATGCTCTCTGCTCTATGCCCTTCCAGCATCACTGATCTCCCATTCACAGGAAGAGCTGTATTATTTTAAGCAAGCTGCTTACTCTCCCCGTGGCCTCAGTTTTAGCATCCAGAAAACTGGCATAACATACCTATCACATAAGGCAACTGTATAAATATATGTAATATGCTAATACTGGGCCTGACATACAGTAAGCACCCAGTTAACAGTACCGTTTTTAGTTACCCATAGAACAAGGTCCACAGAAAGGCATTTTTTTCCTGACTGAATAGAAGAGGAGAGAAAGAGAAAAGGATAGGAATGGATTTAAGTTTTTAGGTCCGGTGGTGCAGGCTGAGGTAGTTTCTATGAGATGGCAACAGTTTTCCCTGTGGAATGGGGCGTGAGGTCTTCTGATGTGTCAGTGAATAGAGCCTGTCCTGGTTGTAGACTGGGGAGGTGAGTAGAGAGTTGGTAATTGAAAATCTGAAGACAATGGAGAAATCATCACTTGAAAGACTAAGAGAACTTCCCAGGCGGTTCGGGTTGAATTTATAGTGTTATTAATCAGAGAGGCTATCAATATTTTCCTGAAAGTTACTGAGGGGCACAGGACCCCACTCAGAAAAGACAGGCGACTGGGGATTCAGAAACGGCTGACCTCTGTGAGGACAAAGAGCAAGAGCCTTCATGGTTTTGCCCCAGAAGTGACCGAAATCACAGACTCTGGATTCTAGGATGGAGAGGAAAGGAAGCAAAGACAGAGAAAATTCATGCCTAAATAAAACTGAGCACAGGGGAAGTAGAAAGGCCAATGGCCTAGTGGTTTCCATTAGGTCGAAGAACAAATATAGTGAGAATAACTGAGCAGGCAGCCTTGAGAACTGAAGCTCGAGGTTGGAGAGGGTCTCATTCATCATTTCAGAGGCCCCCCAGTTTACCAAGAAAGGGTAAAGGGTAAGACAGTGGGATGGGGGCTGACGGAAAGTGAAGAGGTCATTAGCAATGATGAAATCAAGAAACTGAGCAGCACAGGCTTAGCAGAGGTTTTCCTCACAAACACTGAAGTCACCTAAAATAACAGTAGGACTTGGCCACAGAGAAGGGCTACGAGCCATGTGCTCAAGTCTTGAAAGGACTGAAGAATGATTTCTGGAAGAGCTGCAGCCAACAGGGTCATAAGACGGTCTTTGAAAGAACAATAAAAACCGTTCTGAAACCTTATCAAACCCTTCATTCTTTTTTTCCAGGATTTAGGTAGCTCTAACTTCTAACATTTACCTTCCAAATCACAGACGGACTGCCAACGATCTTCCATTTTGCTCCAGGATTTTTGCCCTGAGCGCTAAAGATTTCAACAAATGCACCTCCCTGGAAAACAAAAATGCCATGTTTAAAGTGAAAGGCAATGCTAAGGAGGAAATACTATCCACCACAGTCTGTAACCACTGTTCCAGGCATCTGTCTGTTAAGTAGATCTCAGAGGAAACATTATCCCTATTATAACTCCTACATTATAACTTGATTGTACTTAAGCCCCAACTATTCTGATTTGGGTCACCTTGGATATATGGTTTAAAGAAATTTTTTTTTTTAAAGAATGATAAACATTAAAGTATGCCGTATAAACCCTACAACCTTTCAATGTGGGGTTCATTTACTTGCCACGTATAAATCATGCTTACAAAACATTCTGTTGATCTCTGACTAAAGGGTTTAAACTCGAGAGCTAGGCTAATAAATTCTGATGTTATCCGTGGCTACAAGCTTTCCAGTCATATTGCCCCAAGCTCCAATATCAGCTTTGATATTTATTAACTATCTGACCTTGAAAGTTATTTAACCTCTTGATTCTCCATCTGTAAAATGGGTTGTTGAGTTCCTAGGATAGTAGACATAAACCATCAAGCATGATACTTTGTATGTAGTAAGGGCTCAGTAGTGCCAGCAATAATTATTCAAAAAAAAAAAAAAAGGCAAATTGAGTATTTTGGTACTGGTTAATAAAAAAGCTTGGGAATGAGTAGAGATTGGAGGATGACTGTTATTCTGAGCATTCCTGTAAGATCTTTTTATATATTTAATATAAATTAATTTGGAAATCTGTAAAATTCATATAAGAAAAATAGAGAAGCATTTCTATAGACATGCTATGTGTTCCCTATTCTAAACCTGAGAACATGCAGGGCCATGCTTATGTAAAAATACTAAACACATTACTGAATATCCATAAGCTTTAATTATCAAAGAAAGGAATTAAGATGATTATCTCCGAGGAAGAGTAATTGCAAGAAATTGAGAATCTGAAATGAAAACTAAAGATGGGTTTCTTTTATAGTCTATTTGAATTACAAGCAGCACATGAGCAAATCTGCCTGATTTCTGTAAAGAATTTCCAGCTTTTAAGTCTTCTCAGTAATACAAAGATATTTTTGTTTCTGAGTTTTAACACAATCACTTTAACTTCAGACACTACATTTCTTCTTCCTCGGGCAGTATTATGTGCAAACTGTGTGTGGTTAAGAGTTCTTATAGAGTACTACAGTTTCTGGGGTTAGGTCGGATAGCAATAAAAATCTTAAATTTGAGGCAGCTTTTTTTTTTTTTAAGAAAAGTCCTTGTACCTGGTGAAACACCTGTCCCCCTCCCCCCCCTTCCTTCTGCTTTCTCTTGTTTTCCAAGTTTTCTACTGCGGCCATGTATTTTCTTGTAACAATATATCTCACCTATATTAATTGGGAGGAAAAACTGTCTTAAATTGCTCTAACACATTTAATGGTCATCAAATGGGAGTAGAAGAAAGAACAGCTGACTGCTTGGAGGACACTCCTAAGAAGGCAAGTAGCATTTGGTATAAAGACGTAGAGGCCACAGAGAGTTTAGTTTCAGCACGGGGATGGGGTGTGTGTGTGGGGGGGGGGGGGGGGGGACTGCTGAAAATAACAGCAGGACTACTAGAGTAAACAGATGGTAAACCGGAGAACGTGACCTCAGGTAGAAGGGAGGGAAGGGCAGGAGGCTAGGGTCAAAAAAAGAAAAGAAAAAAGAAAAGAAAGCCAAGCCAACCAGGGAGTGAGGGTCCAGTGAGGTGAGAAGAGCAAGCCCTGTTCTGGAGACACTAGGATCCTCAGGGTGACAGAGGAAGGCCCAGCAGTTTCCCCAGGGCGATGCTTGCGCATCAGCACATCAGCATCGACGGGAGGGAGCGGTTACAGATGCCCTCCCTCACTCACTGGATCTGGGGCGAGGGCCGCATTTTCACAAGTGAGCCCCCAAGTGTTTGGGAAATCACGGACCCCAGTTTTGGGGGTGGGGGGAGGTGGGGGGAAACAACAACAGCAGCAGCAGCACGTGGGCAAAACCGCTTCTGGTTCCGCTCAGGGGCACTTCCACGGGCCCACCCACTCCTTGGCCGAAGAGCTTCCGAGGCGTCCGCGCATCCTCAGCGAGCGCCCGAGGCGCCGGGCTAGAGAACTCGGGGTCAATGGGCGCCGCCGCCCGAGTTCTGACCCAGGAGGTCCCACGCCGGTTGAGGTTTAAGCAAGACGTGCATTTCAATCGGGAGTCGCAGGCAATCCGGACGCTTTGAAAAGAACGGAGCTGGAGATGGAACCCCCCCCCCCAAAAAAAAAAGAAAAAAAAAGCCCAATCCTCTACCCACACCGTCGTTTGCTTAATCTTTTCCTTTTTCTTTTTTTTTTTGGGGGGGGGGTGTGGTCACGACCACTCATCCAGTACTTTTCCTTCTCACCCCCCACCCCCCCAAAAAACCAAAACAAAACAACTCAATTATGGGGAGTGGGAGCTTTGTCCCCACCCTGAACACGACCCAGGTCCCCCAAGAGAATGCTCTAGCCAGGCCGGAGCGCCGTTTCGGGTTACCTGGTACTCATTTTTGAACATTCCCGCGGGGGTCACGCGGGCCCCCGACGGCTGGGAACGGAGGGCGAGAGCCCCCGAGCACGACGGCGGGGACGGGGACGGGCTTCGCGCGTCGGCCCGACCGTCCTCAGCTCCACGTCGAGCCCCGGCCCCGCACCATCGCGGCCCCCGGCGGAGCGAGGGCGCAGCGGTCTGCGCGGGCTCCCGGCGGCCCCGGGGGACCGGCTGGACGCGTAACCTGCGTAACCTACGTAACCGGGGCGCCCTGCCCGAGCCCCCGACGACCGCCCGCTCGCCCCGCCCCCGGGCTCCAGCGGAAAGGGGCGGGGCCGAGCGGCGCCCGCCTTCGGGCCGCACCCATTGGCTCCCACCAGGCGCCTGCGCGTTGAGCTGCGTTGGGCTGCTCGCCGACGGGCCGCGGAGGCTACGCGGTGACGTCGACGTTGCCCAGGCAACTGAGGGACTCTCGGGGAGGCGGTGGCCCGCCCGACCTGTGCCCCGGGCTCTCTTGAGGTCGTGACCTCTGTCTGCGAGGGGGCGAGGAAAAAAAAGCCTAAAACGAGCCTTGTCTAAGAGCTAGCCACCGCAGGTGCTGGACTCTTCTAGAAAACATGTCCCGTCGGCCTGGTCTCTCTTTGTAAACACTGATAACTGGTAGGTTGCTGAAGGGTCCTGGAATCATGGAACCCTCACGTAGCCTTTGGTTTGAAGGTTCCCAAACTCTTGTTTCGTTGAGGCACGAAGAGGGTCAGCTAGCAATTCCCCGTTCGTTGTTTAGAAGGCCCAAGAAGTAGAAGTATTTACTCAAAATCACTGCACGTGTTCCAAAAAAAAAATATATATTTTTTTTTTTTTTTTGTTTTGTTTTCTTTTTGTTGAAAATACATACATCATTGAGCCAGGCACTTTAAAAAGAAAAGTGGTTTTTTTGTTGTTGTTCTTTTTGTTTTTTGTTTTTTTTTTTTTTTTTTTTTGCTGAAAATACATCCCTTATTGAGCCCGGCACTTTCCTAAGTTTATTTGGTTACTTCGTTTGGTTTCTATGTCAGAACCACTCTTAGAATGTAGGTATTATTATCACTTTCTGACTCAGGTGAAATGGCCTCTCCAAGATGACATGGCTCCATAAGTGGTGGAGCTTGTTTAAAGCTCTGTCTGGGGGATCCCTGTGTGGCTCAGCAGTTTAGCGCCTGCCTTTGGCCCAGGGCACAATCCTGGAGTTCCGGGATCGAGTCCCATGTCAGGCTCCTGGCATGGAGCCTGCTTCTCCCTCTTGCTGTGTCTCTGCTTCTCTCTCTCTATCATAAATAAATCTTAAAAAAAAAAAAAAAAAAAGCTCTGTCTGATGCTCTATTACTCAAGGCTGAGTTAGGTCAAGGGTATAGTGTTACTAATGACCAGGTGCCTCTCACAGAGCCCCTCCTCCAGGCCAGGTAGTTCTCATGTTCACAGGTTAAAGATTAGTCTCCTTTCCGTTGAGAGTATTTCGTTTCAGAATTGATTACAAATTTACTCAAGGGCATGATGTTAGTTTTTAGTTATGAGTGAGCCTGATATTCGAACTCACCCAGAAGTCTTAAATATTTGTGTTCCATATAATATGCAATGACTGTGGATCATGTACAGCATAAAATAATGAATACTATCTGGAACCTGCTCCTTATCAGAGCTAAGAAAAACTGATAAGGAACAAACTTATTTGAACACACTAAATCTAATACCAGGTATGTACAAAGGCCAAGATGAAGTTGCCACATACCTGTAAATTGCAGTACAATATCTAGAATCCAGAATCCCTGATTTCTAGAGCTCATACCTAGTACAACAGTAGTTTTTGATAAGACTGTGTGCTGGAGGCTTTGGGAATTATGGCCTATAAACATGGTCTCTTGTCTTATGAGGCTTGTTATCTCCTGGGGAACACATTTATGCTTTCATTCATTTAATGGGTAATTTCTAGGGATGTAATATAGTCTAGACACTATGCCAAAAGCTAGGTGTACAAGGAAGGCCTGGTCTTCATGGAGCTTACACATTAATAGGGGCAAGACCTAATAAGTGAATAAGTATGTACAACTAGTGATAAATCCCAGGAATCTATTGTTAAGGAATAACATTGGAAGGGTCTATTAGTTTCCTGTGGCTGTTGTAACAAGTTACCAAAAACTGGGTGGCTTAACAGAAATTTATTCTCTCACAGTTCTGGAGGCCAGAAGTCCAAAATCAAGGTGTCAGCAGGGTGACACTCCTTTTGGAAGCTTTGAAGGAAAATCTGCTCTTTGCCTTTTCCAGCTTCTCGTGGCTTTTGGCATTCCTTGACTTGTGACTACATCTCTCTCCAGTGTCTACCTCCTTGGTCATACTGCCTCTTCTTTTCCTATGTGTGTTTTCTCTCAGTGTCACTTATAAGGACTATTATGATGGTGTTTAGGGCCCACTTAGATAATTCAGGGTTATCACTTTATTGCAGATTCTTAGTCACCTCTGCAAGACCTTTTTCCCAAATAAGGGAACATTTACATGTGGGCATCTTGGAGGTGGGGGGTGGTCACATTTTTTGGCCTAGTAAAGGGTGACTTGCACAAGTACTTTTAGATAAATGCTTTAAAGATGAATGGATAAAGATGTGGTGTATATATATATATATATATATATATATATATATATATTGGAATATTACTCAGCCATCAGAAAGGATGAATACCTACCATTTGCTTCGACGTGAATGGAACTGAAGGGTATAATGCTGAGTGAAAGAACTCAATCGGGAAAGACAATCATCATACAGTTTCACTCATATGTAGAATATAAGAAATAGTGAAAGGAACTAATAGGGAAAGGAGGGAAACTGAGTGGGGAAAAATTAGAGAGGAAGACAATCCATGTGAGAATCCTAACTCTGGGAAACAAACAAAAGGCTGCAGAAGGGGAGGTGGGTTGGGGGAATGAATAACTGGGTGATGGGCAGTAAGGAGGACACTTGATGGGATGAGCATTGGGTGTTATACTATATATTGGAAAATTGAATTTAAATAAAATATTTTTAAAAATTATAAAAGAAAATGCTGTAGGAGAAGCAAAAGTCAGTGGGAGTACAGGAGGAATCTAGAGAACATCTAAGTCTTTTTTTGTTTTTGTTTTTTTAAAGATTTTATTATTTTATTCATTAGACAGAGAGAGAGAGGCAGAGACACAGACAGAGGGAGAAGCAGGCTCCATGCAGGGAGCCCGATGTGGGGGGACTTGATCCCAAGACTCCAGGATCACGTCCTGAGCCAAAGGCAAATGCTCAACCGCTGAGCCACCCAGGGATCCCCACATCTAAGTCTTCTAGCAATCTATTTGGGTCTCTGAAAAGCATATTTTAACATTATAGCTGAAAAGAAACTCACAACTTTATCCTGTGTTAGTTTCCATTCTACCCTAATCATTATCTAAATTTATTTGTTCATATATTTATCATCTGTCTTTAGTTATCAGAAGGTAAATTTGATGAGGGCAAGGGTTTTTTCTGTGTTCATCATTATATAACTACTTCCAACTACTAAAGTAGTGCCTGACACATAGAAGGTGTTTTATAAATACATATTTGCTGATTGGATTAAAGGTACCTTGTCCTTTCAAATTCACCATGTCCAAAACATAACTTATCTGAACCTGGGCCTTTTCCATACTTCCCAATCTCATTAATACCACAGGGCCTCCTGCACGCTCACTCCCTATCATATAGCAGCCTCCAAAATGACGTTCAGTGATTCCCCACTTTCTGGTATATTTGCCCTTTGTGTAACCTCCCCTTGTAAGTGTCATGTGCCTAGTGACTTGTTTCTAATGAATACAATATGGTGCTGAGATGTCGTTTCCAACATTAGATTACAAAAAGATTGTGATTTCCTTCATGCTTGGTTTCTTTCACTCCCTTGCTCTGATTCTTCTCCCTACCTATCCTTACATGAAGAAAGCCAGTTGCTTTATTGTGAGTACCCCCTTAAAAGGTCCATGTTGCAGGGAACTGATGTCTCTGGTCCACAGTCAATGAGGACTTGATATCAACAGTCACACAAGTATGCTTAGAAGTTAATCCTTCCCTGGCCAAGCCGTAAGGTAAATGCATCCCTGGTCAGTGCTTCGATTGCAACCTTATGACTAAGCCAGAGTCAGAGGCACCCAGCTAATTTGTACCCTGATTCCTGACACAGAAATTATGAGGTATTTATCGTAAACTGCTAACTTTTAAGGTAATTTTTTATAAAGCACTAGATACACTACCCATACCCAATCCATCACCCAAATCTATTTGTTTTTATCTAAATATTTCTGAAATCCACTTACCGTCCCTCCAGTCTGTATCATTTACCTGTGATTTGCTCTTCTCTGAACTACTATGATAGCCTCCTACTTCATATACCATGTTGGCCTCCCTTCAAATCCATCTGCACGTTGCAGAGTCATCTTTATAATGCACAAATCTAGTCATATCAGTCTCTTGCTTCTAACTTTTTTGTGACTATACAACCTGTCTTCCTCTCCAGGCTCAATATACAACAGCATTCCCCCTTTATTTTAGTCACATTGAGTTTTCTTTTAGTTCATGTTCACCATGTGTGCTTCCACTGTAAGGCCTTTGTGCTGTTTTCTTGAATACATTATTTTGCTCCTTTTTTTCTTTGGTTAGGGCTGACTTCTGTAAACAGAGTTTAGATCAAGGGTCCCCTTTTCAGGGACACATTCTCTTTCCTTGACTTGATCAGATCCCCCTATTTATAGGTCCCTTTTTTTTTTTTTAAGGATTTTATTTATTTATTCATGAGAGACACAGAGAGGGAGGCAGAGGAAGAAGCAGACTCCCTCCGGGGAGCCTGATGCAGGACTTGATCCCAGGACCCCGGGATCACGACCTCAGCCAAAGGCAGAGGCCTCAACCATTGAACCCCCCCCCAGGTGCCCCTATTTATAGGTTCGTAGAAAATCATTGCTATTAGCATTACTGAAATAATTGAAATTTTAGTGTGCTTATCATATTGGCCATCTCTGTTGGACTGTCAATTTCAAGAGAGTAAAGACCATGCCTGTTTTGTTTACCTTTGCATCCCTAGTGCCTGATATACTAGTTCAGCCTTGTTCCTAATATAACAAAATAGTAATCCTCCTTTGAATGAATGAGTGAATGAAGAAGGGAGGAGATGAAGGATGAATATTTCTTAAAAGACAGCCACATGCTTTGGTGTTGAGAAAACAAGAAGAAAACAATTGAAAATACATTAATGTAAATGAGTGAATTAATAATTTCTATTGATGGAAAAGCTAGTAATAGAATTGAAATGATTAATCATAGTGCATCATTAAGTCTCATTACTCAGGTGTTTTTGGGTTTTTTTTTATCACCTGTTTATTCAATTTAAGGCTAGAAGGAACCAGTATAATTTATTTCAATCTCCTTATCTCCTGGAGAGAAAGTAATTATCCCAATGCTCAGTTGTCCAAAGATTGGGTCATTGGGTCATTTCCTAATCCTCCTAATTCCACAAGTTCAGGAGACTTATAATTGGACTTTGATTAGCAAATGTAGGATAGGGCCTGTC
The DNA here is from genome assembly GCF_011100685.1 of Canis lupus familiaris. Classification (NCBI taxonomy): domain Eukaryota; kingdom Metazoa; phylum Chordata; class Mammalia; order Carnivora; family Canidae; genus Canis; species Canis lupus. Next base: position 31,949,649 of record NC_049241.1, on the reverse strand, counting down.
CAGGCAATGGGCAGTTCTGAAGGCTGCCTGACTCAGATCAAAGTTGTTTTGTCTATGGTGAAATCTGCGCTTAACCACTGACAGTGGTGGCTGTCAAGCAAAATTAGAATGTATGCTACTTTAACAATATGAGCTTAAAACCAGAGATGGGAAGAAGTCCAATTTTCAAATGCTCTTGTTTGATTTGGACGAATGCAAACCATGACTAAAATCTTGGATTTGGCTATGACTTTAAGAATGGCTACCAAGGAGTGCCTGAGTGGCTCAGTCCTGTTAAGCATCTGACTCTTGGTTTTGGGTCAGGTTATGATCTCAGGGTCATGAGAGTGAGCTCCGAGTTGTCAGGCCGTACACTCAACATGGAGTCTGCTTGAGATTCTGTCTCTCCCTCTTCCCCTTCCATTTGTGTGTGCATGTATGTGCATGCTCTCTCCCTCTCTCAAAAAATAAATCAATATTTAAAAAAGGAAAAAAAAGGAATGGCTATCAAATTTCAGCCCTAGCCACCAAAAAAAAAAAAAAAAAAAAAAAAAAAAAAAAAAAAAAAAAAAAACCAAATGAACAAACAAAACCCCCAAATAATAAAAAACCCAGCCTGCCCAACAATTTTGCTTAAACCAAGTTATTTATGTACATTATAAAAGTGAAACATTTTCTCTAATTGCTACAATTTTTAAAGAAGTCAGTACATTTAGTAATTGCGTTAAATTGCTTAATTTGACAACATTAAGTCACTTTACATGCTTTATTTTTTTTTATTTTTTTTTTTTACTTTACATGCTTTAAAAGTGCTTGTCTTTGTTCTACAAAGAAAGTAATTTGGTGGTGTATGGAATGTTATTGAAGGATATTGGATTATATTTAAAATGGAATAGACTACAGTTTTTGAGGGTGGTGGAATCTTTGTATGGCAATGTAGTCATTCAGGTTACATCCTATGATTATCAATTTGACAAGAAATAGTATTCTTTTGACCTAAGAATATACAGCATTTACTGTAGTATAGTTGTAGTTTATATTTTGGTTGCAGTTCCTAATCAAATTATTTAGCATAATAGGAAGGAAAAAAGATATTGATTTGATGATCAGAATTTGTTTTGCTACACAATAATCTAGAAATGTTTAACACTCATATGGTTATTTTTCTGCATTATGGAATAACTTTATGAATGACAGTAATGCCAAGTTGATAGAATAATTTCAAAACTGTAACTATTTTACAGTTCCAAGGGGTTGAGAAAAATTAGTGATACCTGAGTCATTGATTTTGCTTTTGATTTGAGAGTAGTGATATCTTCTTTTTTCAAGCATGTATGGTATGGGGAAAGATTTTGAGGATTTAACTGATGGTAAATATTTTTCACCTCTCTAGTCTATGAGGTTCTAAAGTGATGCTTTGCTGCCTGTATCTTTAGATGACCAAATACTTCAAAATTCATGTATAAATTTGAAATTTCCCAAACTAGCTACTACTGGATGATTTTCCCAGGGGAAAAACAGACAAACAAACAGTTGCATCATTGAATATTTAGGTATGAATGCTTCTCTAAAACAGTTTTATGAAGTAAGCACTGAGATTGAGAAAAATGAACATATTTGTAAAATGCATCTTTGAAAGGATTAAATGAAGTAAGCTGATATTTATTACCAGTTGGTTTTAAAATATATAAATGCTCTTCTTTTGTCAGAAAAAGTTAAGTTAGATCCCAGTAGCCATTTTTTAACCTAACTATCCCTAACCTAAAGCCAGTTAGTTTTGACTCAAGAAGGCTACAAAAAATGGGATACTTGCATGCAAAAAAACAAAACAAAACAAACAAAAACAAACAAGCAAAAAAAACGAGGTTGTACCCTTACCCTATGCTACATTAAGAGAAAGAAAGAAGAAAGAAAGAAAGAAAGAAAGAAAGAAAGAAAGAAAGAAAGAAAGAAACTCAAAATGGATCAAAGACCTAAGCATAAAATGTGAAATTATAAAACTGTTTTGGAAGAAAACATAGAGGAAGAACTTCATGTCACTGGATTTGACAGTGATTTCTTGGGTATGATACTAAAAGCACAGGCAACAAAGTTAAAGGACAAATTAGACAACATCAAAATTTAAAATATATGTGCATCAAAGGAAATGATCAACTGAGTGAAAAAGCAACCTATGGAAGGAGAAGAAATATTTGCAAATCATCTATCTGATAATGTGTATATTTAGAATATACAAAGAACTTCTACAACTCAGCAACAACAACAAACAAGTCACTCAATTTAAAAATGGGCAAAAGATTTGATGAAAAGATCTACAAATGGCCAATAAGTACATGAAAAGATGCTCAACGTCACTAATCATTAGGGAATTGCAATTCAAAATCTCAATGGCTTTTTCGCAATGGGTTTGCCACCAGAACACAGGTGTCATGAAAACCACTGCTAACTGTAAACCAAAATGGGAAAGGAAAAGACTCACATCAACATTGTCATCATTGGACACGTAAATTTGGGCAAGTCTACCACTACTGGCCATCTGATCTATAAATGTGGTGGGATTGACAAAAGAACTGTCGAAAATTTTGAGAAGCAGGCTGCTGAGATGGGAGCCTTTTCAGTATGCCTGGGTCTTGGATAAACTGAAAGTTGAACATGAACGTGGTATCACCATTGATATCTCCCTGTGGAAATTCGAGACCAGCAAGTATTATATGACCATCATTGATGCCCCAGGACACAGAGACTTTATCAAAAACATGATTACAGGCACATCTCAGGCTGACTGTGCTGTCCTGAGTGTTGCTGCTGGTGTTGGTGAATTTGAAGCAGGTATCTCCAAGAATGGGCAGAGCCATGAGCATGCCCTTCTGGCTTACTCACTGGGTGTAAAACAACGAATTGTTGGTGTTAACTAAATGGATTCCACTGAACCACCCTACAGCCAGAAGAGATACAAGGAAATCGTTAAGGAAGTCAGCACCTACATTAAGCTCTGGATTGCATTCTGCCACCAACTTGTCCAACTGATAAGCTCTTGCATCTGCCTCTCCGGGACGTCTACAAAATTGGTGGTATTGGTACTGTCCCAGTGGGTCGAGTGGAGACTGGTGTTCTTAAGCCTGGTATGGTGGTCACCTTTGCTCCAGTCAATGTTAGAACTGAAGTAAAGTCTTTGGAAATGCACCGTGAGGCTTTGAGTGAGGCTTTTCCTGGGGACAATGTAGGCTTTAATGTCAAGAATGTTATCTATCAAAGATGTTTGTCATGGCATTGTGGCTGGTGACAGCAAAAATGACCCACCAAAGGAAGCAGCTGGCTTCATGGCTCAGGTGATTATCCTGAAACATTCAGGCCAAATCAATGCTGGATATGCACCTGTGCTGGATTGTCACACAGCTCACATTGCTTGCAAGTTTGCTGAGCTAAAGGAAAACATAGATCATTGTTCCTGGAGAAAAGCTGGAAGATGGTCCCAAGTTCTTGAAATCTGGGAATGCTGCTATTGTTGATATGGTTCTTGGCAAACCAATGCATGTTGAGAGCTTCTCTGACTATCCTCCTCTGGCCATTTTGCTGTTTGTGACCTGAGACAGACGGTTGCTGTGGGTGTCATCAAAGCAGTGGACAAGAAGGCAGCTGGATTTGGCAAAGTCACCAAGTCTGCCCAGAAAGCTCAGAAGGCTAAATGAATATTATCCCCAATACCTGCCACCCCAGTCTTAATCAGTGGTGGGAGAATGGTCTCAGAACTGTTTGTGTCAATTGGCCATTTAAGTTTAATAGTAAAAGACTGGTTAATGATAACAATACACTGTAAAACCTTCAGAAGGAAAGGAGAATGTTTTATGGACCATTTGTGTGTGTGTGTATGTGTGTGTGTGTGTATGTGTTGTAGTTTTAAGTTATTAGTTTTTAAAATAAGTACTTTTTAATGGAAACAACTTAACCAAAAATCTGTCACAGAATTTTGAGACCCATTAAAACAAAAGTTTAATGAGAAACAAAACAAAACAAAACAAAATCTCAATGAACTATCCCCTCACACCCATTAGGATAGCTCATATCCAAAACACATAAAATTACAAGTGTTGATGAGGATGTGGAAAAATTAGAACCCATGTGCATTGTTGATGGCAATATAAAATGGTGTAGCAACTATGGAAAACAGTATTCAGTTCTCAAAAAATTAGAATTACTGTATTATTCACTTCTGAGTATATATTCAAAAAAATTGAAAACAAGATCTTGAAGAGATATTTCTACACATATGTTCTTAACAACATTATTCACTATATTAAAAAATGGATCAACCCAAGTGTCCATGGATGGATGGATGAATGGATAAACAAAATGCGATGTATACAATCAATGGAATATTGTTCAGCCTTAAAAATAAGGAAATTCTGACACATGCCACAATGTGATGAACCTTGAGGATATTATGCTATATGAAATAAGCGAGTAACACACACAAATACTATATGATTCTACCTATGAAGAATATAGACCAGTCAAAATCATAGAATCAGAAAGTAGAATGATGGTAGCTAAGGAATGGGTAGAGTAGGGAGATGTTGGAAGTTTTTAATGAGTATAGAGTTTCAGTTTTATAAGATAAAGTTCTGGAGATTGTACAACAATATGAATATACTTAAAAATACTGAACTGGACACTTAAAATGCTTAAGATGATAAATTTTATGTTATTTTATTTACCACAATTAAAAACATTTTTGTGGGAAGAGGAGGACTGTAGGAAAATATGTCTAAAAAAAGGCTCCTTAGAAACAGCTTGAGAGTGCTGGTATTAATAATTGTGCATGTGTGCATGCATGTATGCGTGTGTGTGCATGCTCAGGCATGTCTATTTTACCTGAATTATTTAAAGTTAATGTACAGGCATTGTAACACATTACTGCTAAATACATAGCATAATAGCAAGTATCTCCTAAGAACAAGGATAATCTGCTACATACCATTTTATGCCATGACTCTACATGGATGCTATACCTCAATATCATTATCACATTCAAGAAATTTAATATTAAATAGTGTATTTTGATATATAGCCTATATTCATATTTTTCCGGTTCTCCTAACAATTGTTTTTTTTCCACACAGGATCAGTTAAGGATCATACTTTGAATTTAGTTATAATGTAATTATAGTCTCCTTTAATTTAAAAGAATTGGAGTATTTAAAGATATTGGCATTTTGGATAGTTCACACTAGTTGTTTTGTAGAATGTTGCTCAATATGGGTTTGTCTGATTGTTTTCTCATGACTAGATTAAACATTTAGGGCAGGGCAGCCCCGGTGGCTCAGTGGTTTAGTGTTGCCTTCAGCCTAGGGCATGATCCTGGAGACCCAGGATTGAGTCCCATGTCGGGCTCCCTGCATGGGGCCTGCTTCTCCCTCTGCCTGTGTCTCTGCCTCTCTCTGTCTGTCGTGAAGAAATAAATAAAATCTTAAAAAAAAAAAAAACTTTTAGGGCAAAAATCACTACATGAGTGATATAATGCATCCCTTTTAGAGATAAATAATATCAGTTTGTCCCATTGTTGTGATGTCAAGATTGATTATTTGGTTAAAGTGGTGAGGAGATTTCTCTGTTGATTTTTTTTATTTGTTTCTGATTAGAAAAGGCATATATACTTAGTTTAGAAAACTTGAAAAATGCAAAAGGAAAATCATTACACAGTAATAAACATTGTTAATGTTTTGTGTATATCCTTAAACAATTTTCTATTGTTCAACATATAGTTATTCCAATTTTTTGCTATTTAAAATTTTTGTTTTTGTAAATAACCCAGTAGTGAACATCATTGTCCCTCTTCAGATCTTTGTCCAAATTTTAAAAAATTATTTCTGTAGGATTTCTAAGAAGTCAATTGTTTGGTTGAAAGGTATTTATTTTCTAGAATGTTTCACATTTTCTAATACTATATTCTTTCTGAGATTTTTATTTAGGTATATAGTACTCAAAAATTTCTCATCAAATGTAAATTCTGTTTTTTCGACAAAAATATTAGTTTAAGAACCTGGTAGAGAGAGATAGCTAATCCTCATTCTATGTGCCTAGTAGAGAAGGTCTTAATTGTCTTAATCCAGTCTATGGTAAAGTGTTTTTGTTTTTTTTTTTAAAGGCTTATTTATCTTTAGAGAGACAGCATGAACATGGGCAAGCCAGGGCAAGGGGAAGGGAGGGGCAGAGGGAGAGAATCTTTCGGGCAGACTCCCTGCTGAGTGAGGAGCCCTCTCCTAGGAAGAGCTCAGTTCTACAACTGATGAGATCATGCATGACCTGAGCTAAAACCAAGAGTTGGATTGCTTAACCAACTGAGCCACCCAGGCGCCCCTGTGGTAAAGTTTTTCTGAAGTCACTATCCACAGGTAATCCAATCAGCCAAAGACAGGGAAAATAGGGTATTGGGTGAAAACAGCACTACTAAGTGAACAGATTTTTCTGAAGTGATAAAAATATTTGTCATTTTTAGTGTGTTTAGTTTAACACTTGGTTTAAAGAAAAAACACTCTTCCTCGATGTGTTTTTGTATTTGGCACATGCATTCATTAAAGTGTCAATTCCTTCATGTTTTCTACCACAGTTCAGGTCAAAATAATTTCTGATCCTCAATTATGTAGTAATATTTCTACTTACTGTACAAATATGATCTTGTCCCTTCACTGCTTACGTGCTTTTTAGTGATTTTTTATTGCTATTGAGGCAAAGGTGCAGCTTACAAAGCCCTGCGTGGTGGTTGAATGGATGTGCAACATAAGGAAAAGGGAGGATTTAAGGATCCTGTCAGCTTATTGCTTAGATAACTGGGTGAATGGTGAGGTCATACATGAGGAAGAGTATGTTCTGAATTAAATTAAGATGGACTAAATTTGAGGAACCTGTGGGACATATAATTAGAGCTATTGAATAGGCAGTTGAGTATGTGGTTCTAAAGCCCAAAATGAAGATTTGGGCTAGAGATATAGAATCAGGAGTTATCAAAATACAGATGGTAAAGACTCTGAGATAGTGGAATAGAAAAACCAGAGAGACTCTAGAGTGAGAAGAAAAGAAATCTTGACCAGAAATGACATGTAAGAAAATGGGTAAAGGATCAAGAGAGAGCAGTCAAAAAAGTAGGAGAAAGACCACATGTATCTGGTGACTCTTATGCCAATGGTGTAAAGGTCTTTCAAGAAGGGAGTAGGTCAGCAAATGCCTACAGTCCTAAGGTGTCAAATAAGATAAGGCATTGAAAAGTAACACAGAGATCAGCAGTGACCTCTGCAAGATTACTTGTTGGAGCCATTCAGAAAGAAGACAGATTCCCCTAGACTGAGTAGTGATTGGCAAGAAAAGTGCTGACAGCAAGAAAATTGGTAATGAAAGGGAATAGAGAAACTTTAATAACTAGTGCTAGGCAGTTTACAGAGTTTTTAATTATTATTTGTTCCCAATGGGAAAGACTTGGATTTTGAACATATAGAGGAGAGAGATAATCATCAGGAGATCCCTGAAAAGGAAGAAGTAAATGAGATTTAGCACAGAGGTAGAAGGATTGTGCTTAGACAGGAAGAGAAGTGTATGATCCATTTTAATTTTTTTGTTTTATTATTTTTAAAGAAGGCTTATTTATTTATTTTGTGGAGAGAAAGAGAACACAGTGGAGGAGGGATAGAGGAAGAAGGAGAGAAAGAATCTCAAGCAGACTCCTCATTGAACAGTCTGACACCTCTCATGACCCTGAGATCATGACTTGAGCTGAAGTCAAGAGTCGGACACTTAACTGACTGAGTACCCAGGCACCCCTGTATGATCCATTTTAATGAAAGACAATGTATAATTCATAAAGAAGCAAGCATGTAGACTCTTACTATATTTTCCTAGATTATTTGAAATTTAATTTTATATTCTTGAATGAAATTTTAGTATACAGACTCTTTTGAAGGTTACAATTATAAAATACCTTTCCACCAGTATGAATAAGAGCAAAATAGGTGGTTTTTGTTTGTTTGTTTGTTTGTTTGTTTTGTTTTGTTTTTGGTCTGAGAGAGCCTTAAGTTAATGTAGTTTAGTTGAATATTGGAGACTGGTTATATAGACTGTAAATGAATTTTTTTTGTTCCACTATTATGAATAGGAATGTATATGTGGTGAACTTTAGAAGAAATGTTCTTCTGCCATAGTTCTATGAAACTATAGGATAATTTACAATTGAAGGCAAAAATGAAAATTTTAATGCAAAGAGTTACAAAGGTCAAAATTATGCAGCAATTTAATCTTCAAATCAAAGGACAGAGGACAAAATGTATTTGTTACTGTAAGTCTGTTAGGAAACTCACCTTTTTCATGCTTTGTCAAAAAACCTTAAACATTCACAGTTTAAAAATAGCCTATTTTATTGTTTTATAAAGCAGATTATGATTTACTTTTATGAATTTAGTCACTGTTAGCATTGGAGAGAACATTGCATAAGTACCCTGTTATGAAGATGGTTTTACTCATGAACCAGATCATAATGTTAAAAAACAAACAAAAACCAGATTATGATATCCAAAGTTTTGGATCTTGATGGTGTTTGAACTGATTTGGTGATCATGTTATTTGGTATTATATTACTATTTTGTATAATAGGAATTTTGCTTAATTGAGTATATTTCCCAAGTCAGAAGTTACTAATTTACACATTTGTTCTATCAGCACTCTTTTTGTTTAAAGTACTTGAACACCAAACTGAAATTGGCTGAAACAGTAAGTAGTTATTAGTTTATGTAATTTAGCTACTCAGAGTAGATCCAGCTGTATCCAGAACTCCCAAAGCATTGCCAATTTTTTTTCTCTATATTCTTTCCTCTAGGTTAGCTCAATCCCTAGGCTAGCTCTCCTTGGGTTTACAAAATGGCTGCAGCTTTTTCAATCTCATATCCTTATATCAAAGTGGAACATTCTGAGCCAAAGTCCTTAAATTCACCTTCATTTGCATCGACTGGGGTCATATGCCTATCTCTACCAACCACAGTGGTCAGATAACTGTACATCTTAATTGGCTTAAGACTGGATTGTGTCTGGTTTTAAACCAATCATTGCAACTAAGGAAATGAGATATGTTGATTGACTTGGAATGGAGTCTCACCCAAACTCAGACTGGGAAGGTGGAGGGATTGTTTTCATTTTTTTTTTTTTTTTTTTGAGGGATTGTTTTCAAAGGAAACTCTGGGTCCTCTTATAAGAAATGTTGGGATAGATGTTGGGTAGCCAAAAGCAGATGTCCACTATAGTGTTGTCATGTATGTGGTAATTTTGTAGAAATTACAAATATTTTTTATTCAAAGTATGATGAATAATTTAATATAAAAGTTTCTCTACTATTCTTTAAATGATTCAATGTACATACGTTTAATCCAAATGTCATAGGTGTTACTGCCCATTTAATTATTCCAGGTTTCACATTAACTCTTAGATTCTCTAGGACCCTATCTGCATAGACACAGGAAATCCAATATGTTATTGGATGATCATGTAGTTTCCAGGATCTTTTTTTTTTTTTAAAGATTTTATTTATTTATTCATAGAGACACGGGGAGGGGGGGCAGAGGCACAGGCAGAGGGAGAAGCAGGCTCCACACAGGGAGCCCGATGTGGGACTCCATCCAGGGTCCCCAGGATCAAACCCTGGGCTGCAGGCGGCGCTAAACCGCTGCGCCACTGGGCTGCCTAGTTTCCAGGATCTTTAGGGGAATACTAGGTATTTAGGAATCACTTTGGAAGTAATTACTTGGCTGCACTATTCCTTAGACCCAAAATTTTTATGAAGGATTCCATTTCATTGCCTCTATTGCCACTAAATATCTGCCATTTTTGAAGCTGTTGAAATTAGACCATAACTACTTTAGCTAATGTTGTCTCCAGTAAGAAAGAGACATTGGGGAGTTGGTGTACTACTCACAGCTAGGTCTTGGTGGGTCATTATGCATGAATAATTTCACAGAATACCAATATCAGATAAGAGTACTCTGTGACTGTGATAGATCAAATACAAAAACAATGGATTAAATAAAATAAAATAAACAAACAAAAACAATGGATTAATATACAACCATGTCTGAACACAAACACATGAACATGGTCCAAACCATGGAGGTGAACAAATATATCCTGGCTAATATGAGTTACAGCTCTCTCTTTGCCACTTAAGCTAAGCTTTACCCGATTCCTCCTGTTATATAGATAAGATTTATTAATATTCCCAACTGCTGAATTACCTCTGCTTCCTGACAGGATCCAATCCCAAATAAGGCTGTGCTTCCCTTAAACTCTCCCCCACATCAGCTAATATAAGCCCAAATTCTAAAATAAATTTTAATACCCTCTTACCAAGATGCCCATGTTCCCCAGTGGTATGTTTTTCTCCCTGTTTGTAATAAACAAGGAACCCAACTTGTTCAATTACTGATACGTTCCTGATGTTCTTTAGCTCTTGGGAATTGACACCAGTAAATCTAGAACTCTATATTTATTCATAGGAAGCAGATAGAAAGTTTGTAATAAATTCTACTCAATTGCCAGAATTGGAGGTAGGGGAGTCTTAAGTTACTTGGGCCCCAGTGTTCAGTGGTTAGCAATAATAATTTTTTGCTCAAATTCTGAACCTAGTCAAGCCCTAACTTTGAAGCCAAGACTCCCAAGTAGAACTATTTCAGTAGAGTCACCTACACTGTCTTGCCCTGGGTACCACTTACACTGCTTGTCACCATTACTGTTGATGACTGATTTGCTGGTATAGTTCTTCATCTATTCACCCAGGCAAGGATGCTTTTTCAAGATAAGAAAAGGTGTTGGGGGTCAAGAGGGCTCTACATGAAGTTGACTGAGTACTAAAGTGCTCTCATTTTTAAAATTCATACAAATAGCCTCTCTCCCCTCTCCCCAACTGCAGACTAATTCCACTGGAGTGGTTGGGTTGGAACAGTTTGGCTATTCGCCATATCTCCAACCAATATCCTGCTACTATTTTGGATGCTGTTACTGGTCTAACTCATTGTATATTATTCCCTTATGGTGGATCCTCTTCTGGCATATCTCCTCCTAAAATCTAACTTTCATTAGGACCCCCAATTCTCTGTCAGTTAGGTATATCTCAGCCTCAGTAATGGATAGAGTTTAAATGTTTTTTCCTGGAAGGCTTTGGCCCCAGTGCAAACCACAGAATGCAAATGGATAAATGCAGAAGGCAATTTATTCTGCTCCAGTACCCACAAACATCTAATCCTAATCCAAACTGACATATGTGGAGAGGAATGTTGTCTAATCCCACTGACCAAAACCATGTGGGCTCCAACTCTACTCAGGTATCCTTTTACTAGCTTTATTTCACTAACAAAAATATGTGCTGCAGAATGGGATTTCCTTATCCCTATTACCCTTTCTCATCCCATAGGAGTCAGATATGTTTTTAAGTATATTCATTGAAATTAAGCAATGGGTATATAGTTGATAATATGAAGAGAAAGTTTTATCTCCGAAGGTCCAGTCTGAAGGACTTCACCTCCCTTTTGTTAACACAGGGAAAGGACTTGTCATGGAGGCATGGGTAAGGACTGGAAAGGACTATACCATGGAGGCATGGGTAGAATTTAGAATGATCTACTCATTCTACTTAAGCTACTCTTCTAGAATGGAGCTTCAGGGAGTTCATAGGGGGTAGGAGAGGCTACAACAAAGATCATTAAAGGGCTTGAGGCAGTAGAAAGGACTCCAACATGCTCATCTTGCATGGTCTTTTGGTATCTAATGTCTTTGTGTGTTTGTGTTAAGTTAATAGAAAAGATGTTTCTTACTGTTTACAGACTTCTGTGTATGTGGTTATAGTGCATGCATTATGCATATGTACACATGTAAACATAATGATAGTCTTTATACCTTAATCAATTGAAAAACCCTTGAAAAAACAGAAAAGTTCAAAGCAAACATACAAGATAAAGGTTTGGTTAAGACCATCTTTCTTGAAAAGACTTAGGAAGTTTTACAAACTTTTTGTGAAAGTATTTTAAAATGGTCTTCAGGCATACCTAAAGTATATACTAGTCATATTTATTACACAATAATACTTTATGATTGTGTAAATTTGCTATTCTTTCTTAATATAAAAATTATATTAATTAACCAAATTTAACCAGAGATTTAGGGATGTTTGGTTATGTTTTAATACTATGACCCATTTTCCTAATAAAATCCCTAGTATCCCTAGGGGAAGCAAGTTACTTTAATGCACTGACCATAGGACCCTCTGCTATCCCCCCCCCACAACTCCACCCCTAGTCTTCACATTATTTGAATGTCCTTCAGTTTTAAGACCTTATTGCTCACCTCCACCTTGAAAACTCCTTTGCTGGCTTTTCCTTCTCTCTAATTGGAAGTACTTCTCAAGGCCGAATTATTTATTCATTCAAAAGTAGATAGTTGAGAGCTACTAGGTGCCAGGCAGTGTGTTAAATATGGAATATAACTGTCAGCAATGCAGTATTTATCTTCTGCTTTCTCTATAATCAAAAGAACTAAAATTAACAGAATGTGTGTCAGGCCCTATTCTAAGTACTTTATGTTTATTCTTTCTTATAATCCTGACAACCATCCTAAGAGGTAGTTTTAATTTAATCTCTATTTTACAAATTTAATTTAACCCCTATTTTACAAATACACAGAGTAGGACAGAGGGTAAGCAAGTTGCTCAAAGTAATACAGAAAAGGGTAAGCCCATCCTAGGATACCTATACTGCTCTTCTGAAAAACACCATAAAAGAGATACAAATTAGTTTTTTGTTTTTTTTTTTTTTTTGGAGGATATGACACCTCTTGTAGAGTGGATGAAATTTGTAAATGTGGATATGAGCATGGGCATGAGACCGTAGAATGAAAGATACCATTTACATATAATATGTAAGTATCAAAATATATTTACTCAAATATATTTACTCAAAACAAAATCATAATCTCTTTTTGGCTACTGCTGTCATCCATTAGCTTTATTTGGTATATCTAAAATATTTAAGAGATATTCTGTCATTCAGATTCAAAGAAGTTTGAGTGATGCCATGCTGTATTTGCTGGGGTGCATGGTAGGAAATGCACAAGCATTGGTACCGTCCTCCACTGCTGTCTTTGGTCTCTTCCCAATCCTACACTTTCTCTGTTGGCCTGACAAGTTGCTAAACATAATCTTTCAAATAGATAATAATGGATAATGCACTTAGCTAAATTAAAATTAATTATAGCTATATTTAGATAATAAATGGTTCTATTGAAAATAGGACTCATTTCTATAGAACAAAAATTTAATCTCTGTGTAATATTGCTTGGGGAATCTGGTATTCTCCTGATATAGAATTAGAATTAAGTTACTTAATACTTATTGAATTATTTTAGCTTTTGAATTTTCTCTCCCCACTTCTTTGTTCCATTTGTTTATCTCCTTGGTTGACTTGTATTTTTTTTCCAATCCTTGTATTTTTCATAGTAATATTCCTTTTAATACCTGTAAGCTAAAATGTAAACACTACACAGCAAATATGTCTGCAAAGGGACTTTAGCAACTTTGTTTTCTGTTTATTTGCTTGTTTTGGAAATTGTTCTGTAGTTTGCTGAAAAGCAATCCTGTTGATGAATAGTAGAACCAGTATTGGAATTACAATTTTCTTTGAAAGTATAACATACAATCTTAGGTGAACTTTTTAATATGTAAGAACATGAAGGTATTGTCATAAATAAGGTTAATGTAATAAAATACAAAATTTACACATTTTAATTTTTATGTCAGGTTGAAATATACCAATAAATATGCTGTTGTTGCTCTAACAAACCACTGTGTTGCCATCTTCAACCAAAATGTAGATTGTTATAGGTAACTAGTCTCCTATTTTTACTTCAAATAGTTGAACTTAGCTGCAACATGCTGAGAACTGAATGGCTCTAAGTTAGAAGATTCTTTGGTGCATAACAAATATTCAGTGTATGATATTGAGAATCATTTCTATGTAAGAAATCCCATGGATGCATTTTGGCTCTTTTTCTGTAACAAATCATTTAAATTTGAGATCACTTATATAAATATGAATAAGTATAGTATACAAGTCCTGTGTATTATAATACAAATTTTAAATGTTTGAATGTATTGGAATCTGCAAGTTTTCTAGTTGATTATTGGGATAATAGCATCATTTATTCAGATGTTAGAACCTTATAGATAAGTAGGAAAGATGATAGAAATTTACGTAGATTTAGATCGGCAGGTAAGAATTGTGCCATACTTTGTCTTAAAAAGGGTATTTTTTTTTAATTGAAGTTCGATTTGCCAATATATAGGATAACACCCAGTGTTCATCCCATCAAGTGTTCTCCTCAGTGCCCATCACCCATTTACCCCTCCCCCTGCCCACGTCCCCTTCCACTACCAAAAGGAATATTTTTTTTTCTAATTCTTTGGAGTCAAGTCTATGAAAACAAACTTTTCCTTTGTATGTTATGGCCTCCTTAAAGGTATTTAATGAGTCAAAAGGACTAAAATTGTAAGATAGTATAATTGTAAATAATTGTAAAATAGTCGTCATTTTCGTCAACTGAGGCTATGCAGCCATAGCAAAACAATCCTTAAATCTTAGAAGCTTGAAACAATAAAGGTTCATTTCCTGGTCTTTTAGCCCATTTCCCATTGGTCAGATGTAACTCAGTTTGATGTTGTCTTCATTCTGGCGCCCATGCTGAGAGAGCAGCTTCTACCTACAACATTGCCAGTCACATGGTGAAAGTAAGTGAAGAATGCAGTAGAATGACACAATGGCTCTTAAAGCTTCTGCTTGGAAGTCTCATATCTGGCTTCTCATATTTTGGCCAAAGGAAATCATGGCAAAGCCTGATGTCATGAAGAAGCACCAAATATTTTGAACAATAATATAATATAAATCACCATACTCTTCCCTCTTGGTCACAAATATTCATTTCCTTCCCTTTTGCAAGGGAAGGAAATTGTAAAACCAATTCATTCTATACCTAAGGTAGACAATGCAATAGTCCCATCCAATCACTATAGTATAAGGCTCAAGATTCAAGGTATTACAATAGCTTCCCTATAAAGTTTGCATGTAACTCCTTTACTTTGGGGATTGTGAACTGAAAAAGGCAAATTTTCTACTCTCCTTAAATACAAACAAAGATGGAACACAGATGAGTGCTGCAATGAGTATTCCCATTCCTGAAAGGAGAATAATGGGAAACATAGTAGTCATTAGTTTTCTCATTAGAGTCTGAAATGCTCCAGTCTTTGCAAGAGCTTTTTACCCTACCAATGAGAAATATCCCTTCATTGGTCATTGTTTCTGCTTTCTAATAATGTTTCTGCTTTCTAATCTTCTCAGTACATTCCCCACTCCTCCCACCTGCTGCCCCAAGGCTATCTGCTTACCTTCCTTTTTATCATCCTTCCTGGATAGTCTAAAGAGGGCACTGGAGAGTATGCCTTCCCTAGATGCTATCTATCTTCCTTAGTGTGCTACTGAGTCAACTAACTCAGGAACCTACCCTATCTTTGGACTGTCTTTTATATGAGATAATGACGTATACTTTTATTAATGCCAGTGTGATTGAGGTTTCTCTTACATGCAGCAGAAAACATTCTAATTTATAAAAACTTAGTGTCATATTGTTCTGAAATAAATAGAACTCTGAAAAATAAGTTTTTTCAAGCTGGACTATAACTGCATCAAACTGATTATTAAGATACTCTAAAATGGAAACTGCTTCTGAAATTCTTTTCAAGTATTATTTTAATATGAAAAGATAAAGACTTTTAGCTATCACAAACAAATGGACAAACTATTACCATTATGACCTCATAACTTGATGTTTTATTATTTAAGACTCATGATCTTGATTATCATGGTACAAAGATTATTCAATAGGGAAAGAATAATCTTTTGAACAAATGCTTCTGAAACTACTGGATATCCACATGCTAAAGAATAAAGTTGTAAAAAAAAAAAAGAATAAAGTTGTATTCCTATCTCACCCCATATTCAAAAATTAACTCACATTGGATCAAAGACATAAATGTAATGGCTAAAACTACAAAATTTTTAGAAGAAATCATATGTGTAAATCATCATGACCTTGGATTAAGCAATGGTTGGCTAGGTATATCACCAAAAGTACAAGCCACAAAAGAAACAAATGGATAATTAGACCATAAAAGAGAAAAAAAAATTCTGCTTCAAAAGACATAATCAAGAAAATGAAAAATCAAAAAGATGGAAGAAAATATTTACAAATTATCTGATAAAAGACTCATATCCAGCATGTTTAAAACATTATTCCTAACTAACAATAAAAAGATATATAACCCAATTTAAAAATGAGCAAATGATTCAAATAAGATTTCTCCAAATAAGATATACAAATGACCAACATGCATATGAAAGGATATTCAACATTCTTAGCCACTGGAGGAAAATCAAACCCATGATGATATACCACTTCACGCCCACTAAAATGGCTATAATTTTAAAAAGACAAATGTTGGTGAGGATGTGGAGAAATTGCAACCTTCATACACAGATGATGGGAATGTAAAATAGTGCAGCTTTTGAAAAACAGTTTGGTAGTTCCCCTAAAGATTAAATGTAGAGTTATCATATGACCTAGTTTTTCCACTAATAGATATATTTCCAAGAGAAATGAGAGCATATATCCACATGAAAACTTGTACATGAATGTTCATGGTGGTATTATTTATAACACCAGAAAAGTGGAAACAAACCAGGTAATAGTGATATATACTACAACGTGGGTGAACTTTGAAAACATTATGTTAAGTGGAAGAAGCCAGACACAAAAAGCCATATATTATATGATTGCATTTATATGAAATACCTAGGATAGACAAATATTAGAGATTGCCAGAGGCTGGGGGATAAGGAGAAATGAAGTACGACTGCTAATGGGCATAGTGTTTCTTTTCAGAGTGATGAAAGTGTTCTGGAATTAGAGTGATGATGATTGTCCAACTCTGTGAATCTACTGAAAACCATAGGATTATACATTTTAAAAGGACAGGTTTTATGGTATATAAATTATAAACCTATAAAACAAAAAATGCAAAGTTATGTGTGCTAGCTGAAAAAAAATTGTATTTCTAATCAATGATAAATCAGAAAATTTAAAATATTATTCTATTCAAGATAGCATCAAAAAGAATGAAGTACTTCTGGAATAAGTTTAATAAAAGAAATATGAGACTATTACCCTGAAAATTTAAAAACTTTATTAAGAACAATTAAATTAAAAAAAAAGAACAATTAAAGATCTAAGTTAATGGAAGGTCATTCCATGTTCATGGATTGAAAGATTCAGTGTGGTTAAGATGGAAATTCTCCACTAATTACCCCAAATCTATAGATTAAAATCTATATTCAATCTTATTCAAAGAATAAGATAAGAATCTTATCAAAATTCTGGGTGGCTTTTTTGCAAAAGTTGAGGAGCAGATTCTAAAATTTATGTGGAAATACAAAATACCTACACTAGCCAAAACAGTTTTCAAAAAGGCAAAGCTGGAGGATTTTCACTTCTCAATTTCAGAACTTACTATAAATGTAGTTATTAGGATAGTTTGGCACTGACATAAAGCAGATATATAGATGAATGGAACACAATTGAGAGTCCAGAAAGAAATCTGTATATTTATAATCAATTGGCTTTTGACAAATATGCCAAGGAAATTCAATGGCGGAAAGTGTAATCTTTTCAACAAATGAATTTGGAACATTTGGATACCCATATGCAAAAAGATGAATCACACCATACATAAAAATAATAGTCTTAATGTAAGCTAAAACAATAAAGGTTTTAGACTAAAACATAGTAGGTAATCTTTGAGACCTTGGGCTTGGCAAAGATTTCTTTTTTTTTTTTTGGCAAAGATTTCTTAGCTATTTCTTTGCTATACCAAAAGCACAGGCCATAAAAAAAAGAAAAATTAATAAACTGAACATCAAAATCCAAAACTTTTGCATTTCAAAAGTCACCAGTAAGAAAATGGGAATAAACAATAGGGAATAAACACATATCCGATAAAGGACTTGCACCCAGAATTTACCAAGAACCCTTAAGACTTGATAATACAAACAACACAATTAGAAAAATGAATTAAAAATATTAACGGACATTTCACCAAAGAATATACAGGAATGGCTTTTGAGTACATGAAAAGATACTCAATAGCATTAGTTATTAGGGAAATGAAAATTAAAACCACAATAAGACATCATTTTATACCCACTAGAATAGCTATGATAAGAAAGGTAAATGTTTGTGAGGATGTAGAGAAATGGGAACACTTATGCTGCTGGTGGGAATGTAAAATTCTGTAGCCACTTTCAAAAACTGAAAGTTAAAAAAAAAACAAACAAACTACTAGCAGATCAACTCCTGGGTATCTACCCAAGAGAAATGAAAACATAAGCCTACATGAAAGCTTTTATGTGAATGTTCATCGCAACATTATTTATAATAGCCAAGAACTGGAAACAACTCTAATGTCCATTTACTAATGAATAGACAAAATATGTTATATCCATATCATTGAATATTATTCAGCAATAAAAATAACATACTACTTACACATCCTGCATTATAAACCTCAGAAACAATGCAAAGTGAGGTAACACATATTGTGTTGATTGTGAACACATATTATATGATTCCGTTTATAGGATATGTCCATAAAAGGCTAATTTATATATATAGAAAAGATTAGCAATTGCATGGGTCTGGGAGTAGAAATCTGGATTTAATATAAATGGCTATGGGGGATTTTATTGGGGGGACCAAATTGTTCTAAAAATGATTTATGGTGAAGATTGGACCACTCAGTAAACTTACTAAAAATCCCTCAAATTGTTCACTTAAAATGGGTGAATTTTGGGATATACTTTTATAGACTAGTAAAGCTGGGTTTTTTTGGTTTGTTTGTTTCTGTGGGTTTTTTTTAAGACACATGGTAATATGCCAAAACACAGCAAGGAGATGAGGATGTAACAATTAAAAATGGTATTTTGGATTTTGCTGCCAATTTAGAAGGATCACAACATTAGTTGAGACCAAATGTTTAAAAGTAATTTCTATTTTGGTGCTTTTATTTCCATCTTGTAACCAGATTCAGTGGTCACCAGAGAACCTTTGTCATTTAGGAGCCACAAATAAACAGATTCTGATGCTGTCTAAAGATACTGAAAAATGAAAGTCACAGGAAAAAAATGCTACAAAAATTCTCCAAAAAGTTTCACCAGCTGCTACCATTTCCTAAGTCTTTAGTTCTTCATTTTGTCAGTTACTTTATAATTCATATAGTTTCATGTGGTGGTTGTTGACTAAATTTTCTCTAAAGTTATTTTCTAGGATCCAGATGCTGTTTCACAGGAAAGATTTGTGCTTTTTCCAAGTTGAAGTATTTTGATCTAAAGTAAGCTTATGGATATAACTATTTCAAAACAAAGCATTACATTTCTGGAGGGAATATTAATTTGGATGGCTTATTAAATAGTTTGTAAAAGTTAATACTCCTGTTTTGGTCCTCTGAAATATGGTTTGTTTTATTTACTCATTCATGGATCTAGGCAAATATCTATCAAACATTTATTCTTACCTAGCACTAGGCTAGATGCTGGAATTATGCCAGTGAACTCCACACAAGGAAAGGAAAACTAAACTAGGAAACAGTAATTTCACAAGATAAGAGGCCATACAAGAAAGAGTGGCCAAACAACCTATGGTAGACGAGTCTGTAGGTGATCTCTGGGGAGGTAATATGTGACCTATAAGATCTGACTGATGAGAAAAAATAGCCATGTGAAGATTTGTGGAAAGAGCATTTTAGGCCATAATACTAAAAAGACCTCTAGGAGAGATTGTACCTGGATTATTTCTGAGAGTATAGAGCCCAATGTAGTTGGAATGTGATGATGCAGGACTCATGTTTTGTAGGCCATTATATGTAGTACGCATTTTGGTCTAATTGCAACAGAAAAGCACTGTGAGGTTTTTAAGCAAGGTGGTAGCATAATCTGTTGTATATTTCAAATAGGTCACTTAGGCTGCTCAATGGAAAATGGAATGGAGAAGGAGATAGAATGTAAAGTTAAAACAAAAAGACCAATTGAAAGGCTTTTGCAATAGTCAGGAAAAGAGATGGCAGTTCTTGGACCATAATAAAGCAATAGAGATGGAAAAAGATGAGTAGATTTGATATTTTTTAAAGTTAGAGTTAATGGTATTTGTTAATAGGTTAAAGGGGTGGGGAGATTAGATAAATCAAAGAGGACTTTTAAGTATTTGATGTCAGGAACTGGAAGGATGGTGGTATCATTTACTGAGATGGGGAATATTGGAGTAGGAAAGTTTGGGAAGAAAAAAATTAAAAAATTTTCTGTTTTGAAAAGGTCAAATTTGTGATCCTATTCATCATCCTAGTAGTATATCAAGTAGGCAGTTATGTGTTTAATCTGAAACTCAAAGGAAATGTCATATGATTGGACATATTTATCTAAGGGTTATTGGCATATAGGTAGCACTTCAATCTGTAATTTCAATCTCTGGATGAGATTACCTAGTGAAGAGAAAAAGGCTCAGATCTGAATTCTGAGTTTTCCCAACATTTAAAAGATAACAGAGAAAAAGCAAAGTAAGTGAAGAGGGTTGAATGGAGGGACGCCTGAGTGGCTCAGCGGTTGAGTGCCTGTCTTCAGCTCAGGTCGTGATCCCAGGATCCGGGATTGAGTCCTACATTGGGCTTCCTGTGAGAAGCCTGCTTCTCCCTCTGCCTGTGTCTCTGCCTCTCTCACAGTCTGTCTCTCGTGAATAAATAAATAAAATCTTAAAAAATAAAAAGAGGGTTGATTGGAGACTATGCTGCCTAGAAGTACCTCTCCAGCCACAGGCTCTGCTGCTACTTACCTTCACCTGTTGTTGCCAGGCATCACCATGAAAAGCCATATTGGAGCCTAAGACAAAAGGAAAAACTTTTATTTGTATATATGCTTATCAAAATATCCTCCTATATTTTGAACGAATTGAAAAAAAATATTGAAAAGTCTACAGTAAAAATCAGTTCAATCTGTTTGCATAAAACTGTGAACCCTCATAAATCTGCCCAGTGAGAAGACTTGATGGGCAAATGATCCCAGAACAGGGGACTGACTGGTTGAAACGACTGTTTTCATTATAAAAATTGCACATAAATATATAAAACAAAGAAACAACAGCCTAATCTTCATTTAACATTTTGATATTTTGTTCATCATGGATTTTGTGCCTTTTGATTTTTTAGGGATTGTATTAAGACATTATCCTTATTACCAAGTTTTTTGGCATCCCTTGAAAGTTTGTATCCACAGAATGCCTCATTTGCTTCACCCTTATCCTGATCCTGGATCCAAGACAAAATTTCTCCATTTTTAAAGAGAGGCTGACACATTGAGGTTTTAATATGAAATCTCACATTTTAAATATGTTGGCTAGGTAGCTTGGGTTCAAGACAAATGTGTGGAAGGATCCTCAGCTTGCCTCCTCCCCCTGATACAACAATACACAACTACACTTGAAATACTGCCCACCAAAGGAGACCTAGAAACTGGAAGAACAGAGCCTCTACAAAGGGATAGCACCAAGGTGGGTAGAAGAGACAGAGATATGGTCTCACTAAGGAAAAAAAAACACACACACACCCTAGTCATGGTGATCTGTGGTCTGGAGGAATCTCAAAGGTACATACTTTTCCTTGAGGTGTGAGAAATTTGAGCTCCACATCAGGCACCCCAACTCTTAGATCCTGGGCAAGAGTAATGAGTTCCCAAAACATCTGGCTTTCAAAAGCAAGAGAGTATGTCCAGGAAAACTATAGAACTGTAGAGATAGGAAAAACCCCTCTTAAAGGTGCAGTATACATATCCAGTCAGCCTAGGAACCAGTGCAAAAACACCATAACAAAAAGCCCAAAGACCATAGTAAAGAAAATCCACTTACTAATCTTGGCATGCCAGCAAGGTGGCAGGAAGTAGCAGAGCCTCTTTCTGGGGACTGAGACACTGGTGACAGCCACATTTGCCAGCTCATTCTGCTCTGCTGATCTCAGTGTCATTGGACACCATTTTAGAATCTTCCCTCTAGTCTGCTATGTCAGGGAGTGTACCCCACTGAGAGCCAACCCTATGTATTGGCAGGCCTCGCAGCTGGCAGAACAGTAACCCCACCCACCAGCACATCCATAGCAGAAGGGCCAGCACCACTCATTAGCATGCCTATAGCAGTCACTGCTCGGCCACAACAGGAGGGTGAACCCAGTCTACACAGGGAGCATACCTGGCTGTGATAGTAGTGATTGTGGTTCTGGGTCCCCCAGCACTCTTCCTACATATGGCCACTCCTTTCAAGACTGGGAAAACTAAAATAATAGACTGGGAGACCCACCTAAAACAGAAACAAACACAGAGAGTAGGCAAAATGAGACACAGAACTATGTTATACATGAAAGAACAAGACAAAACCTCAGAAAAAGAACTAAATGGAACAGGAGCAATCTACTAAATAAGCCAAAAGTAAAGGTCATAAACATGCTTACCAAACTTGGGAGAAGAATGAATAAACGCAGTCAGAATGTTAACAAAGAGAAAATATAAGAAAGTATCAATCAGAACTGACAACTAAGATAACAGAAATTAAATCTACAGTAGAGGGAATAAATAGCAGATTTGATGACATAGAAGAACACATTGGTGATCTGGAAAACAGTGGAAATCACTACTGAGCCACAAAAAAACTTTAACCGTGCGGATAGCTTAAGGAATCTCTAGGATAATAACAGTCATATTAAT
This sequence comes from Canis lupus familiaris, assembly GCF_011100685.1. NCBI lineage: Eukaryota > Metazoa > Chordata > Mammalia > Carnivora > Canidae > Canis > Canis lupus. The sequence goes on along the minus strand of NC_049241.1, from coordinate 31,926,754 downwards.
ATTCATATTATAGAGGTCCTAGAAGGAAAAGAGAGAAAAAGGGACAAGAAACATATTCAAAGAAATAATAGCCCCAAACTTCCCTAACCTGGAAACAGACATCCAGGTCCAAGAGCAACAGAGTACCAAACAAGAAGAAATCCTAGAGATCCATATCAAGACAGATCACAATGAAAATGTCAAAAATTGAAGATAAAGAATCTTCAAAGCAGCAAGAGAAAAGCAATTAGTTACATGTAAAGGGGCCACCATGAGACTATCAGTTGATTTTTCAGCAGAAATTTTGCAGGTCTAAAGAGAATGGTATATATTCAAAGTGCTGAAAGGAAAAAAACTTGGAATCAAGGATAGTCTACTCAGCAGGGTTATCATTGAAAATTGAAAGGCAGATGAAGACTTTGCACATGGTGTTGGGAAAACTGGACAGCCACATGTGAATGAATGAAACTGGATCATTTTCTTTTACCATGTACAAAAATAAACTCAAAATGAATTAAAGACAACTGAAATCATAAAGACCTGAAATCATAAAACTCCTATAAGAAAACATAGGCAATAAACTCTTTGATATGGATATAAGTGATATTTTTTTAGATCTATAATCAAGGACGACAAAAGCAAAAATAAAGAAATGGAACTACATCAGACTAAAAATGTATTTTGTATTGAAGTAAACCATCAACAAAATGAAAAGGCAACCTACTGAATGGGAGAAGCTATTAAAAATGATATATCTGATGGGGTTAACATCCAAGATATATAAAGAACTCAAGATTCAATGTAAAAAAAAAATCTGATTTAAAAATGGGCAGATGATGGGATGCCTGGGTGGCTCAGCAGTTGAGCATCTGCCTTTGGCTCAGTGTGTGATCCCAGAGTCCCAGGATCGAGTCCCACAATGGGCTCCCTGCATGGAATCTGCTTCTCCCTCTGCCTATGTCTCTGCCTCTCTGTCTCTGTCATGAATAAATGAATAAATCTTTTAAAAAATTAGCATATTACTTCACTTATAAGTGGAATCTAAAAAACAAAACAAATGAACAAATAAAATAGAAACATACATACCTACAGAGGAAAAACTTGGGATGCCTGGGTGGCTCAGTGGTTTAGTGCCTGCCTTCAGCGCAGGGAGTGATCCTGGAGACCCGGGATCGAGTCCCATGTCGGGCTCCCTGCATGGAGCCTCTTCTTCCTCTGCCTGTGTCTCTGCCTCTCTCTTTCTCTCTGTGTCTCTCATGAATAAATAAATAAAATCTTAAAAAAAAAAAAAAAAGGAAAAACCTATGGTTGCCAGAGGGGATGGGATGGGGTGATGGACCAAATAGGTGAAGGGGATTAAGAAGTAAAATCCTCCAGCTGTAGTATAAATAAGATGTGAGGATATAATATACAGCATAGGGAATATAGTCCACGGTATTGTAACAACTTTGTATGGTGTCAGATGGTCACTAGAGTTTGATGATCATTTCGTGATATACATAAATATCAAATCACTATGATGTATACTTGAAACCAATACAATATTTTATGTCAATTTTTCAAAAAATGTTGACTATTTAAAATTTAAATAATATAATGTTGGTCAAACAAAGCATCCTTTCAAACAAATAATATAATGCTGGTCAAACAAAGCAACACCTTTCTACCACAAAGCATCCTAGTCTCATGAAAAGTTCATGGACAGGCTGTTAAAGACTTGAGCTCTTGTCTTATTTTAGCCTAGCCAGGCACTTTAACTTTCCCGGCCTTCATTTTTCATCTTATTATAAGTACACCTTCTATGACCCAGTATCAAGCATGATAATTAGAATTTTATGAAACACTAGCAGTGATCCAGTCCTATGGATCTGAAGTGTAAATGTTAGATTTAACTATATGAAATTACCGATAATTGGCTGTTTGGGATCTACAAAAACATTAATTTCATGTTATTCAACCTAATAGTTTTGTTTCACTCGAATCTGAGGGTATGATGAACCAGGCATTGCTGTGCTGAACCGTATTAGAGCCCAAGGCAGAAGGAGAAATGTGTTCCTCCACATTGTATAGCAAGATCAGGAATTTGGCCAGAAACTCGTAGGCAGGGGACAAGAGCATTAATGGAGACAAGATAATGATTTGCCCTTTTTTTCCGCTATAGCAGCAGCTAATTTGATCTGAGCTCCTATTCCCAGGTTTCTCACTTAAGCATTCATTCTCTATCCAGGCCTCCAGGTGGCTCATACCTCAGTCTACTTAGGATTTCTGACTGGGATCTGAATCCTTTATATGTATGAAGGTCACAAGGCTTCATTGTTTGTAAAATAATACCACTTTGAAATAAACAGCTCAAGTTCAAAGTGAAAAGAAATGAATGCGTCTCTATCAACACTTGTACATTCATTTTTATCCAGAACAGTTAACTGAGTTTAGCGTTAACCAAGCATAAAATGTAGCTATGCACCAACCTCTTCCAATCTGAGTGCAACCACTCATGCATACCAGGTATAGGGTACTTACAATGATTATCTTATTATTTTAAAGTGGGCCTTATAGTAATCCACATTGTAGTTTTCTTCTTACTCCCTTAGGCAATTAATTTTAAGCTATAGCTAATGCATGCAAACCAGATGTACATTGATTTCAGGTTGGGTTACTTGTCAAATTCAGTTCTTTAGTGTCAATGCAGTACTTTGTGTTTAAACATGTAGCATATATTGAGAAAATGTGTAGAATTCCCTCATATATATAAGGATCTTAAAGGGTTTTTAGTTCAAGAAACATAATAGGTGGTCACTACAGAATTGTTGAATGAATAAACACGTATTAAATACTTACCGATGGCTGATGCCACACTATCAAAATATAAAAGACCCTGCTGTGGCAGGAAAGTGTGGGAATATCTGAGTATGTGAATGACATTGGTAGGGCAGTGGTGACAGTGGTTGTTTTTCATTCAGTCAATTTTGCAGAGTGGTTTTAGTCCTTTATCATAGAATCTTAGTCTTAAGTCTAGTCCTCCTAGTCCTAGTCACTAGTGCACCTAGCAATTCTGGGAGCCTCCCAAAATATTTTAATGAACTGCTTCTTCTCTCTTTAACTGGCTAAAGTTGATCTCTGTTGCTTGCAACTAAAAGCCCTGAGTGATTCAAGGGAGAACCCCCAGTGCAAGGGAGATGCCCTTAGTAGATAGAATATTTTTGCAATGAACCTGAGGGGAGTATACCTAAGGAATAAAACAGGATGAAGAGTTTTAAAATAACTGGGGCACAAAAGTTTTTTCCCTAAGGCTTTTTAAAAAGCAATGAGACCATCTCCACAGGAGACCTAATTTGTCAATAAAGTCTATCATCTCTGTTGTCAATGGAAACATTTAGTGGGTGGGCAAACTTTTATTCATTTCACTAGCATATTATATGAAATTTTAAAAAAATTATCCTAATTCATCAGCAACTTTTAAATTATGTTCACCTATTTGCTATGATAGTGAAATTTATAAAACCTTATGCAGATTTAGAGAGATTTCAGTAAGAAATAGTTTAAGATAAAAAGTCTCCATGAATTGATTACAACAGGAGTTTATTTGTAAAATTTGATTTCATGGCGTAATTCATTCCTCAACATAGCCAGATAAATCTGCTTGTTGCTATAGTTGCTAGATACCTGATTCATTCATTTTGATATAAATTCACTAGTAAATTTTTGCTAGTAGCCATATATAAACCTTTCATGGATGGTTGGTTTATCTAATGGAGAAGAAATGGATGGTGGCTTCATTGAAGGAATTTACTTTGTTTGCATGTAAAGATAAAAATGGGGATCCCTGGGTGGCTCAGCGGTTTCGAGCCTGCCTTTGGCCCACGTCGTGATCCTGGAGGCCCAGGATCGAGTCCCACGTCAAGCTCTCGGCATGGAGCCTGCTTCTCCCTCTGCCTGTGTCTCTGCCTCTCTCTCTCTCTCTCTCTCTCTTTCTCTCTATGTCTATCATAAATAAATAAAAAGAAATCTTTAAAAAAATAAAAAATTAAAAAATGAATTAAGAAACATTTGTAAACACAAAATTTGTAAAATTATAACTTATTTAAAAAGTAATTTCTTGTTTTTTAAAAATTGTATTTATTCATTTGACACAGAGTGTGTGCCAGTGGGACGGGAGGGGCAGAGGGAGAAGGAGAGAATCCCAAGCAGACTCTGCACTAAGCTTAAGTTATTGTTACTTTTGCTGTCAAGTTAACAATGCTGTTATCAGTGCAACTGCAAATTATAAAAAGATTTTATTTATTTATTTTAGAAAGAGAGAGTGAGTGAGCAAGCATGAGTGGAGGGGATGAGCAGAGGAGAAGCCGACTCCACACTGAGTGTGGAGCCCAATGTGGGGCTTAATCCCAGCATTCCAAGATCATAACCTGAGCTGAAAGCAGACACTTAACCAACTGGCCACCCAGGCGCCCCTAAATAGTAATTTCTTTACAGTATTGACCTATAGGTATAGCTTTAAAATATTTATCTTCTAAAGCATGCACTAAAAATGTTAATGTCCAAAGTGAATCTTCAGAGATGTCAAAATTCCATTATCTCTTTGTTAATAAATATTCAGCATTGATAAGATGTCAGATCTGGCTGATTGCTTGTCAAGAATGCTGTAGAAAAAATTTAATCAATGGATGATAGGATCATTAGACTAAATAAGTGACCTTGAGATTCCTTCAAATCTTGAAATTCTATGAGCATCTACGATACACAGTTAAGAGTCACCAAATTCGGATTCATAGTTTAACAAATACTTTTTATATTTGTGTGATTTTAATTCTATCTCAAATTTTAAAATCTGCATAAAATTATATAGTTATTCTTTATTGAAATTACCTTTATTAAAACAATAGAATTAAATGAATTGAGACTTCCAGAGAATTATCTAGTCCATTATGAATTCCACGTTAATATGAAGCATAATTTTATTTATTTTTTTTAAGATGTTATTTATTTATTCATGAGAGACACAGAGAGGCAGAGACACAGGCAGAGGGAGAAGCTGCTTCCCCGCAAGGAGCCTGATGTGGGACTCAATCCCAGGACCCCAGGATCCCAAGCTGAACCAAAGGTAGATGCTCAACCACTGAGCCACCCAGGCGTCCCTAAAACATAATTTTAAACAATATTTTCAACAAATTATTTTATGTATAATTTGTGTATAATATATAATATATAATAGTACATATAAATATATGCAAATGTTCTATTTATACATATGAATAGAATGTATATCATATACACATGTCTAATATGTATATAACATATATTTATGCATACATCATATATGGTATATATTATATACACACATGCATACATATATGTATACAGTACAGACACACACACATATGTATAAATGTTCTATCTCCAAAAACAGCTCTCCAATCCATTTGTTTCTCTCCAGCGACTGTAACATTTCCTAATTCAGGAAACTATCATGTTGTACCTGGGCTGCTGCTGGAGCCTTCTGCTGCTCTTCCTGCTTCCACTTTTGTTCCCCTCAAGCAGCCACAATGAACTTTTAAACTGTCAATCATATATCATTCCTCTCCTTAAAATCCTTCTGTGGCTTCCCTCTGCCATTCATATATAAACCTCGTTCTATAAAATGGCCAACAAAGCTCTCACGGGTGCCTGCATCTCCAATTTCATCTTTATCTCTAGTCTCTCTTTTGTTTTTTCCTCTCTCAGCATTTTTTCTGGTTACAGGAATATATAATTATAATTTACATGCCATACAACTAAGTCATCTAAAGTGTAAATTCAATGGATTTTTATTTTTAATTTTATTACTTTTTAAAGATTTTATTTATTTATTCATGAGAGACAGAGAGAGAGAGAGAGAGGCAGAGAGACAGGCAGAGGGAGAAGCAGCCTCCCCATGCCTGATGTGGCACTTGATCCCAGGACCCTGGGATCACAACCTGAACCAAAGGCAGATGTTCAACCATGGAACCACTCAGGCTTCCCTCAATGGATTTTTATATAGCCAGAGAATTTTGCAGCCTTCACCATAATCAATTTTAGAACATTTTCATCACTCTGAAAGTAAATACTATACCATTTAATGGTCATCCTCAATTTACCCCAACATTCTTAGCCCTAGTCAACCACTAATCAACTTTCTATAGTTTGCCTATTCTGGATATTTTATTTAAATGCAATAAAAAATGTATGATGTTTGTGACTGGCTTCTTTGACTTAGAATAATGTTTTCAAGGTTCATCCATGTTGTAGCCTGTATCCAGATTATTTACTTTCTATCACCAAATGCTCTATTGGGTAAGATGTATCACATGTTATGTATCCATTCACCAGTTGATGGGTATTTGAGTTGTCTCCATTTTTTTGGCTATTATGAATAGTGCTGCAATGAACACTTGTGTACAAGTTTTAAGTGGACATGTATTTTTATTTCCCTTTGATAAATACCTAGGAGTAGGGTTGATGGGTCATATGGTAACTCTATGGTTACAACAATCCTCCCTTATCCATGGGGGATATGTTCAAAGACTTCTAGTGAATGCCTGAGACCACAGACAGTACAGAATCTTACATATAGTATGTGTTTTCCTTTACATACTTGTAATAGAGTTTAATTTATAAATTAAGCACAGTAATAGATTGACAGTAATAACTAATAATAAAATAGAACAATTATAACAACATTCTGTAATAGAAGTTGTGTGATTGGTCTCTCTCTCAGAATATCTTGTACAGGTCTCACCTTTCTTCTTCTGATGATGTGAAATGATAAAATGTGTGGCAAGATGAAGCGAGGTGAATGACATAAGCATGTGATGTAACATTAGGTTACTGTTGACCTTCTGATGATATATGTTAGGAGGATCATCTGCTTCTGGACTGCAGTTGACCACAGATAAGTTAAACTGTGGAAAGCAAAATTGTGGACAAGGGGGGACTACTGTAATCTTGAGGAACTGCCAAATTGTTTTCCAAAGCAACTGTGCTGTTTTAAATTCCTACCAGCTGTGTATGATGGGTCCAATTTCTCCACATTCTTGCCAATACTTGTTACTATTTGTCTTTTTTAGTATAGCCATCCTAGTGGGATATAATATCTTATTGTGGGTTTAATACATTTCTCACATGCTAATGATGTTGAACATCTATTTTATCTGCTTATTGGTCATTTTTATATCTTCTTAGGAGAAATGTCAATTCAGAAATTTTGCCCATTAAAAAAATTAGATCATCTTTTTCTTAATGCATTGTAAGAGTTATTTATATATTCTAGATAGAAGTTTCTTATCAGAAAAATGATTTGCTGGGTGCCTGGGTGGCTGAGAGCTCTGCCTTTGGCTCAGGTCATGATCCTGGTGTCCCGGGATTGAGTCCCACATCAGGCTCTTCCCTATGGGGAATCTGCTTCTCCCTCTGCCTATGTCTCTGCCACTCTCTCTGTGTCTCTCATGAATAAATAAATAAAATCTTTAAAAAAAATAAATAAATGATTTGCAAGCATTTTCCCCATTCTGTGGATTGTTTTTTTTCCTTTCTTGATCGTGTCCTTTGAGTTAAAAATATAATTTTGGCAAGACCAGTTTATTTTTTCTTTTGTGGCTTGTGCTTTTGGTGTCATATCTAAGAGACTATTGCTTAATCCAATATCATAAAGATTTAAACGTATGTTTTCTTCTAAGAGTTTCATTTTTAAGCTCTTAGAATTAGGTCTTTGATCCATTTTGAGTTAGTATTTGTATGTAGTATGAGGAAGGGATCCAACTTCACTCTTTTGCATGTGGTAATCCAGATATCCCAGCACCATTTGTTAAAAAGACTACTCTTTCCCTATTGAGTGGTCTTGGCACCATTGTTACAAACCAGTTGATCATATATATGTGGGTTCATTGCTGGATTCTCAAATCTATTTCATTAATCTCTAAGTGTATCCTTATGTCAGTACTGTACTATTTGGATTATTATGGTTTTGTAGTAAGTTTTGAAACTGGGAAAGTGTGAATCTTCATACTTTATTCTTCTTTTTCAAGATTATTTTGGCTAGGGATCCCTGGGTGGCGCAGCGGTTTAGCGCCTGCCTTTGGCCCAGGGCGCGATCATGGAGACCCGGGATTGAATCCCACATCGGGCTCCCAGTGCATGAGGCCTGCTTCTCCCTCTGCCTGTGTCTCTGCCTCTCTCTCTCTCTCTCTCTCTCTGTATGACTATCATAAATAAATAAATAAATAATTTTTAAAAAAAGATTATTTTGGCTATTCTGGTTTTCTTGAATTTCCATACAAATCATAAAATCAACTTGTCGATTTCTGCAAAAATGTTACCTAAGATTTTAATAGGTATTGCCTTGAATCTGTTCATCAATCTGGGGATTATTGCCATTTTAATAATACTACATCTTCTAATAATACAATATATTCCAATATGGAATGTATTTTCCTTTATTTAATCTTCTTTAATTTCTTTTTTAATTTAATTTTTATTTTTTAGATGTTCTTTATTTTGTTTTGGTGATTTTTTTGTAGATTTTAGTGTACAAAGTTTTAGACTTGTTTGGTAAATTCATTTTTAAATATTTTCATTTGATGCTATATAAATGAATGATTAATTTCATTTTCAAATTATTCATTGAAAATATATAGAAATACAATTGATTTTTGTATATTAATCTTATATCTTGCAACTTTTATGTATCCATTTATCAATTCTAATAGTTGTTTTTGTGGGCCTGAGGATTTTCTATGTACGACATCATGTCATCTGCAAACAGATGATTTTACACCTTTGTTTTCAATCTGAATGCCTTTTACTCTTTTTCTTGCCCAAGAACATGTGTTGGATGAAAGTGGTGAGAGCTGGCATTCTTGTCTTCCTCCGATCACACAGGAAAAGTTTTTCAGTGTTTTATCAATAAGTGTGATATTACCTGTGGATTTTTAACTGTAGTTTCTTATGCACCAACCACATATGATTTTTAGAATTGCCAAACTTCTTGCCTCAGGGCCTTTGCCATCCTTCTTTTTTTTTCTTTCCATATTTGGCTTCTTCTCATCCTTCAAACTTCATAAAAACCCCAGCTAAGATGGACTGCCTCCTCCAGTTATTTTTCTCTAAAAGAGCATACCAGGGCAGCCAGGGTGGCTCAGCGGTTTAGCGCTGCTTTTGGCCCAGGGTGTGATCCTGAAGAATCGGTATCAAGTCCCACATTGGGTTCCCTGCGTGGAGCCTGCTTCTCCCTCTGCTGTGTCTGTGCCTCTCTCTCCCTCTCTCTGTGTCTCTCATGAATAAATAAAATCTTTTTAAAAAATAAAAAAATAAAAGAGCATACTATTTCCTTCACAGCGCTTACTCCAATCTATAGGGTTTTTTTTTTTTATTTATTTGCTTGTTCATTTTCTGTCTTTTCATCTATGTTTCATGAGGACAAGGACAGCTTCCATCTTGATTGCATTGTGCCCCTTATGCCCAAAACAAGAAGTACTCCATTCGTTCTGTTGAGTGAATGAGTGAATAAATCAACACTCACCATATACCCATGTCTTTGAAGTCAGAAGTCATGTGATAGATTTTAACAAACATGCCTGCACCTACCCACTTAAAGACTATCTCCCAGTTAGTGCAGCCACTTCAGAAACTACTGAGTTGTTTCATGATGGTACTGTTTTTCAAAATGTTTTTAGAATTCTTTTGTTAAGTTCCACATATGAGTGAAATGTTTTAGAATTGGCTTCACAGCCTGTGGCAATTCCTTTGCATCATATTAATTCTTAAGAAGAATATGAAATATGTGAAATAAAATATATATGTGCACTGTTAGATATGTAAATGCATGATGATATGACATAGCAGTGGATTTGGCACCATTAGTATGCTTATTAAGAGAGAAGTCATGTTTCTTCTTCACTAACATACTTGGAAGCTCATTGTATGGTTCTGGAATCAGTACACTTAGATATGTGAAAAAGCAAAAACCTGCAGGTAGCTTTTGTCTGAGATTCATATCATAAATTGCTTTTCACTTAGTTTATAAATAGGCCAGATAGACTTTTAAGTGAGACCTCTGATTCTATCCTGACTCTGATACCTACGTCTCTAGAACCACATTTAACCCATCCAAGCTTGAGCTTCTTTCGTGTAAAATCACTCAATTTGCTGGAATTCTAATAGATGAGATAATGATATTGCAAATGCTCACCCCAGTGCTAAGTACCTAGTAGGCTCTCAATAAATGACAGCTGCTATAATTAGTATAACTACTTATTTAGACCATCTTCCACCCATCTCACAGTTAAGGAAACCAAGAGACTCAGTTGTTTGCCAAGAATAAGGTCAGTTGTTAAAAAAAAAAAACTGAGACTCAAAACTGGATCTACTGGTTCACAGTCTGCTTCTTTCCAATTCAATATGCAGAACTAACAAGAAACAAGTTTTGGCAAGGATGTGGAGAAAAAGGAAAATTCTTGCACTGTTGGTAGGAATGTAAACTAGGCAGCCACTGTGGAAAAGAGTATGGAGGTTCCTCAAAAAGTTAAAAATAGAACTGCCCTATGATCCAGTAATTGTGCAACTGGGTATTTATCAAAAAAACACAAAAACATTAATTCAAAGGGATACATGCACCCCTATGTGTATTAACAGCATTATTTATAATAGCCAAATTATGGAAGCAGCCCAAATGTCCATTGATAGATGAATGGATAAAGAAGATGTGATATATATACAGTGGAATATTACTCAGCCATAAAAAAGAATGAAATCTTATCATTTGCAATGACATGAATGGAGCTAGAGAATATAAAGCTAAATGAAATAAGTCAATCAGACAAAGACAAGTGCCATATGATTTCACTCATACGTGGAATGCAAAACAAACTAGAAAGGGAGAAAGAGAGAGAAAGAGAGAGAAGCCAAGAAACAGACTCTTTTGAGAACAAACTGATAGTTACCAAAGAGGAGGTGGGTGGGAAGATGGGTGAAATAGGGAAGGGGGATCAGGAGTGCACTTGTGATGAGCCCTGAATGACGTATGGAATTGTTGAATCACTATATTACACCTGAAACTAAGAGAACACTGTATGTTAACTCTACTGGAATTAAAATAAATTAAAAAAAACATGCAGAACTAGCATCAGCTTTCAGAGCTTAACAGCTGGGGGAGCAAACTCATTTCTTGGCTATAAGGCAGCCAGGAAAGAATGTGGCATGTATACTTTCCTAATGAAAAATAAACGGAAGGACTTTTTACTCCTTTGGCTGCAAATCAGAATCCTTTTGTGCAAATTGAATTCATTTTCTTATTACTTCAGGATAAAATAGATTCCATTACCATTCTCTGTCACTGTTTCCCCATTTTCTTTGCTCTGAGCATATCCCATCTCTTAGAATTAGAATGGGGGACTTTAGTTGATCACAATAGCAATTGGAAAGTCATAGGGGAAAGAAAGAAAAATAACCTGCACTGATGCAAAGGAAGAAGTAAAACAAATAACTACTAGGTAGCAATAACTTTGTACTTCGAAAAATTTCTGTTAAGATTAGACCAGAAAGTCTTTGTGACCATATATACATATATGTCTAAATAACACATATATTGTATGTGTGTATGACTCTTAATGATTTTAGTTTTACCTGGTCTTCAGGAAAAATCATATATGATAAAGAATAGGTTGAAAAACAATTTTGGGGAAATTTGGTGTTTTTAACATTTAAATACATCCTATGAGGTAATTTTTACAACTATAGATGATATAATTTGTTAATAAAATCTTTCCTGAGGGAAATGACTCCACAAAACAGAAAAGGAAGTTATGATTTTTACTCTTTTCTTTATGATTATTCTGCATTAGACTGAACTAAGGTTGTATCACTTATGCTTTCAACAAAGATGAGGTAGTGGGGGTAGAAATCAGGCCAGTCCTTCACCACCTTCCCAAGCCTTCAAGAGAATGGGACACCTTTTACTTTTATACAAGGGCTCCTCACCTTTTCACCAAGTCACATGTCTGAGGACCTGTATCTTTCCTTAAGGGATACTTCTAACTTTTGCAAAGACCCTGTATAGACTAGAATAGCTCTGATATAGGTATTATAGCCACACTAAAAAAAATGGCATGGTAGCACAATCTGAAATTAGCTTATAGAGCAAAATATGTTTTGTGAGAATGTACACTAAACTTTTGCACACACAAGTTCATAATAGAAAATTAACCCTATGTGAAAACTTAAGTTCAATCACTAGTTAATTCACTCCACTCATGCATGCATCCTTTTATTCATTCAATATATGTAATAAAGAATAATGCCACTGCTGATCTAATAGATAAGGAATTTTGGAGAGAGCTCCACAAATAGCAAAGGAAATTTAACTCATTGCTATTACCTGCTATCACTGTGTGATTACATGCATATTATTGTGATTACCCATTAATTTATAACACTGCACATTTAGTGTGCATTGTCGAAAACTTACCTAGTGCTTTCTGAATATAACTAAGAAAAACCAAGCATTTTATAAAACCATATGATTAGTGCCTAGCGCCACCATTTTCTATTTATCCTTTAAAGAAAACTCTGGCTAAGTGTTTACTACTCTATCAATTGTTAAGTTCTCAGGATGGGTCTTTTTGGGTGGCTGCCTGAGCTCATTAGGCCTCTATACCGAATTCAGGCAGCATTAGCCAGCAGATTTATTTTAATATAAACAACATTACTGAATGTACTTTTCTTTAGTCTTTACCTCTATATGAGTTCTCTTTTTATTTTGTTTATGCCCACAATGAAAGCATATCAGAGCTTTTCAGTGAGCAACCAATTTTTTTTCAAGATCACAGCTCTGATTTCCATGGGTGCCCTTTATGAAATCCTAGAGGTTAGTGCTTTCTATATTAATCATCTCCAGCTTTTACTTCACAAATTAATCTATCCAGTGAAAGCATTGCAAACAATTCAAACTTGCTTTTATTCCTTTCGCTTAAAGATGTTTTTCGGACAGTGTTGAGACTCTCCCACTTAAGTGAGAAGAGGGTGATACTGACATGGAGCTGGTTTTTGTGTGGAAGTCATTACAGATTAACTGGGTTCTGTAACTCTTAGTGATGATGGAGTTACTGATGAAGGTTGTCAAGTAATTCTTGCTTCACAGTACTTATTTTGCTTCTCCTCCTAACTTTATCCCCATTTTCCTTTCAGCCCATGGGGTAGTATTGTTTCAATGCTGGACTTGGTTTGAGCAGGTACCCAGGTCTGAGCCTATTAGCATATCATACTTCCTGGTTACAATGGTTTGTTCAGAGAAGGTCATATGATTGGATTTGAGACAATGAGATACAATGAATCCTTGTTAGGTGGGAATGCTGGAGCGAGAACTCTAATTCTTTTCTACTGGACATGAATGAAGAGAGATAATTCTTTAGACTTCTAGGAAGTCACTTGAGACTACTGCGGGACAGGACCTAGATTTGGATGACTTTGAGCCCCTGGATCAGTCAAACCTATCTAGTCAGATATACCCTTGGATTTTTCAGTTGTAAAAACAATTCTCATTTTGCTTCATCTAGTTTGGAATAAACAACTGTACAGGGTTTTGGGTGTGAGGAAGCATATGAGTTGAGGTCATATTTGCTGATACTGGGGCATCACTGAGATAGTTGGAATCTCCCCCAGTTTCCCAAAATCTCAAAACTCTACCTCTTTAAGAAGACTTTGAAAGGTATAGCAGCTACTCTTGAGCTAATCCTCATTCCACTCTACCCTAGTCCCATGATTGGCCAACTTAGCTCTCTTGCACCTACAAGGAATGTGGAAGAGGCCTCAGGCTCATCGTACTTTCATAGTTACTCCTTACAAGCAGAACTCTGAGTCCATATTGTTGGAATCATCATTAGTATCTGAGGCACCTTTAAAAAGTACATGAAACCTGGAGTAAAAAATCTCACCTCATTTGTATATTCACAAGTCTCATCTTGGAATTGAGTGAGGGTACCTAAGGAAGTAGGATGAGGACATGTTTGACATGTTCAGTGTCAAATTGGCAGGTGATGAAATAATTTTATTTTCTTACATTGGGTCTGACCTCTTAAAATTGATAAGTGAAAGAAGAAATTCAGGAGATAAAAATGGTTACATATTTCTGAGGGTTAAAAATGCCAATAAATGTTTTTTGATAATATTTGAACTTGTCTATGGAAGACTGAAGAGTATTTCTTCAGTTAGATGTACTCATAATACTTAAAGCATGGTTATTTGGGTTTATTCAATGTGGCTAAATCTGGCACTCTTTATACTTAAGACATATGACTACATAAATATAGTCAACTTATCTTGACAAAGAAGCAAATACAGTACAATGCAGCAAAGATACTCTTTTTAACAAGTAGTGCTGGAACAACTGGATATTCACATACAATAAGATAAATCTAGACACAGACCGTATACCCCTCACAAAAATTAACTCAAAATGGATCACAGTATTGAAAAGAAAATGCAAAACTATAAAACTCCTAGAAGACAATGTAGAAGAAACCTCACATGGTCTTGTACTTTTTAGACTTGATAAGCTGGAATCCACTAAAATTTTAAGATTCTGCTCTGTAAAAGGTACTGTCAATGTAATGAGAAAACAGGACACAGACTGGGAGAAAATACTTGCAAAAGATACATCTGATAAAGGACTATTATCCAAAATATAAAAATAATTCTTAAAGCCCAACAATAAGAAAACAATCTGATTAACAAATGAGCCAAGGACCTTGACAGACACCTCATCAAAGATCTACAAATGGCAAATAAGCACATGAAAACATGCCCCACATCATGTGCCCTTAGTTAGGAAAATGCAAATTAAAACCATAATGAGATACTATACACCCCCTATCAGAATTGTCAAAATCCAGAACACTGACAATAGCAAATGCTGGAAAAGATATAGGACAACAAGAATTGTCATTCATTGCTGGCGGGAATGCAAAATGGTACTTTGGAAGACAGTTCAGTGATTTCTCACGAAACTAAATGTACTCTTAGCATACGATCCAGTATTTGCACTCCTTGGTATTTATCCAAAGGGGTTGGAAACTTATATCCACATAAAAATCTGCATGTGGATGTTATGGCAACTTTATTCATAATTGTCAAAACTTGAAAGTAACCAAGATGTCCTTTGGTAGATGAATGGATAAATGAACTGTGGTACATCCAGATAATGGAATATTATTTGGTACTAAAAAGAAATGAGCTATGAAGCCATGAAAAGATATGAAGAAAGCTTAAATGCATATTACTAAGTGAAAGAAACCAATCTGAGAAGGCTACATACTATGTGATTCCAACTATATGACACTTTAGTAAAGGCAAAACTATGGAGATAATAAAAAGATCAGTGGTGGCCAAGGTTAGAGGGGGGGAGGGTATAGAGTATTTCTGGGGCAATGAAAATGCTTTGTAGGATAAAATAATGTTGGGTACCTGTCATTCTACATTTGTCCAAATTCATGGAATGTTCGCTCATGAAGAGTCAGCCCTAATGTAAACTATGGGCTTTGGGTGATAATAATGTGTTAGTGTAGGTTCATCAATTGTAACAAATGTACCATTCTTATGGGGGATGTCAATGGCAAGGAGGGGTTATGCATGTGTGAGACAGGGAGAATATGGGAAATCTTGGTGCCTTTTACTCAGTATTTCTGTGAAAATAAAACTTTTCTAAAAATAGTCTATTAAAAATTAAATAAAAAAAGATGTGTTCTCTTTATATGTATTTCAGTAAAAAGGTTCTTAAAATCCTAGTTATTACAGTATCGAACAATAAAATTATCTGAATCTTTGTATTGATTAAATAATTTAAAATGTAGATATTATATGTGCCCTATCTCAATGAATTATATGGCCCAGCCTATACATCAAATTTGGGGTAAACTTAGAGGTGTGTGTGAATACTGAATTTATTTCACCTAGAGAAAATTACTTGGAAAATCTGAATGTGATAGTTACAAGGTATTTATTATTAGTTAGGAACCATCTAAAATAAAGCCTGCAAGTCCCCCATCTGTTCAAATTTTGGTTTTCTCTTGTTTCTAGCTTGTGATTTTTTACTACTGAAAAAAAGTTTTTGATTGTCTTTTAGGACAGTCTCTGTGTCTTTACAGGTTTCCACTGTAACTCTTCTGTGCTGTATAAAACACTTCTAGGATTTGATTTGGCCTAGTCATTTTTGTTATGTGCTTTTGAGCTTATCAGTTTATTTATTCATGATGCTGATTCCAACTTAATTCTCTGGGAATGGGACTGACATTACATATAAAGCACTTCAAGCTTCTCAGAAATCAAGCGCTGAAAAAACTAGGATGTTGTTTTATTGCAGTTGTTTCACTATTGTTTATTTAAGCACTCAAATATTGTTAGTCTTAGAAAAGGTTTTTTTTTTTTCATTTATCCTAATAGATATTATTAACTGAAGTTTCAGATCTGGTTCTTAGAACACATTTATTTATTTAATCTACTTGTCTGTCTTTACCTAATCTATCATTTCATTTATCTATCATCATTATATTTTAATTCCAGTTGTATTTGTTAGACTGATCTATCAAGTGAAACCTTTCTGAAAAGTTGGGACTTTTTTTTTCTTTCTGGAACTTTTAAATATTAAATGCAGAATATTAGATGCAGAGTTGAGTTGTTTTGCTGGTCGTGATGGTCAGTGTTTACTCTGTGTGCCTTGGGGAGTCTCCTTTGTTGCATTGCTCTGTTTGCTGCTGTGCCTTTACCATGGTTTTAGGTGGTCACTTAACCACGATAAATAAACTATAGGATGGATTAAAATATCTAAAGGTACTGTACAAGAGTCCACCTGTCAGTACCTTAAAACTTTTCCTTCCCATTCTTTTGACCCATGTTTTTCCTAAATCTTAATTTTAGAGTAGTATACATTATTAATTTTTCCAATTAGTATAGTGAGTAGTATTTACCAATGTTTCATTTTACATGTTTTTATACACATTTTCTGAAGTACTCCTAATTGAGGAGTAAAAGGATCAGTTACTAGCTTGAACTCTTGACAGGCATTCAACAAACTTTAGTTTTTATTTTTAAAAATTCCTTTCCTTGTTAAGCTTTTTTGCAAGTTTGACATAATATTTAGAGCACTTTGTAGAAAACTTCCCCCTTGGTAGGAGGCAGTCAAAGGTGAGGAAAACTGGAAATATGAGGAGGGAACTTAATCATCCACTAGGTTCCAAGTATGCCAGTCATCTCTACTATGCAAAACAATGTAAGACTTGTGGCATTCCCCACGTCACTAATAAAAGTTTGTCCATGGAGGCTGCAAACTTTGAGGCAGGAAATAGCATATGTTTGTCATGGATAATGGAAGAGAACTGATTGATATTGATAGATTTCAAGGATGATGGCCTTTCTCATTAGGACCAGTGGTCCACGTAATACTTGGATCAGATAATTACAAAATGCAGTGAACACTTTTCAATTCTTACTTGACCTCCAGACATAGCAATAGCATCTAGTCAAGTAAATGTTGGGCTCTAATGCAGAGTTGATAAGCTAGCCTATATTCCTCACTCCATTAATGATGTTTCAAAACATTCCTTCTTCATCTTTCTGTAGAACCTCCTGCTCCACTGAGCCTCATGCCATCCATCTTCCACACTCATTATATCCGCTATATTTTACTGGATAATATAGGGATTCCAAGCTACATATTCTTCTTCATTAAATCTTTTCTCTTAAATTTTTTATTTTAAATGAATTTATATTTATTAGAGTTCTAAAGAAGTATACATAAATCCCATATACCCTTCAATCAACTTCCCTTAATGTTAACCTCTTATCAAAATAAGGAAATTAGCATTGGTCTGACCCTCTCAACCAAATAACAGGCTTTAGTTGGATTCCACCAGTTTTTACATGAATGTCCTCTAGTCTAAGGTCCTGTCCATACCATGCTGCACTTAGTTGTCATGTCCCTTTAGACAACTCCAATCTGTCTTTCCTTGTTTCACAGCATTTCCTTATTTCTTGTGTCCTTGACACTTTTTAAGATTACTGACCAGGTGTTTTGTAGAATTTCCCTCAATTTGTCCCTCATCATGAGATGTTTTCTCATGATTAGACTGGGGTTATGGATTTGGAGGAAGGCTACTACAGAAGTAAAGTACCCTTACCATCACATTGTATTAGGGGAAGTATGGCATCAGTATGATTTAGGATTGGTGATATAAACCTTGATCATTCATGAAAGTAGTGTCTGACAGGTTGCTCCACAGTAAAGTTACTGGTTTTTTTTTCCCCTTTTCAAACTCTCAAGTAAAAATAAGTCACTAAACCTACAGAATGGGAGAATATATTTGCAAATGACCTATCAGATAAAGGGCTAGTATCCAAGATCTAGAAAGAACTTATTAAACTCAACAGCAAAGAAACAAACAATCCAATCATGAAATGGGCAAAAGACATGAACAGAAATTTCACAGAGGAAGACTTAGACATGGCCAACAAGCACATGAGAAAATGCTCCGCATCACTGGCCATCAGGGAAATACAAATCAAAAACCACAATGAGATACCACCTCACCCAGTGAGAATGGGGCAAATTAACAAGACAGGAAACAACAAATGTTGGAGAGGACATGGGGAAAGGGGAACCTTCCTGCACTGTGGGTGGGAATGTGAACTGGTACAGCAGCTCTCAAAAACTGTGTGGAGGCTCCTCAAAGAGTTAAAAATAGATCTGCCCTATGACCCAGCAATTGCACTGCTGGGGATTTACCCCAAAGATACAGATGCAATGAAACGCCGGGACACCTGCACCCCGATGTTTCTAGCAGCAATGTCCACAATAGACAAACTGTGGAAGGAGTCCTCGGTGTCCACTGAAAGACGAGTGGATAAAGAAGCTGTGGTCAATATATACAATGGAATATTACTCAGCCATTAGAAATGACACATACCCACCATTTGCTTCAATGTGGATGGACCTGGAGGATATTATGCTGAGTGAAATAAATCAATCGGAAAAGGACAAACATTATATGGTCTCATTCATTTGGGTAATATAAAAATTAGTGAAAAGGAATAAAGGGAAGGGAGAGAAAATGAGTGAAAATATCAGTGAGGGTGACAAAACATGAGAGACAGCTAACTCTGGGAAATGAACAAGGGGTAGTGGAAGGGGAGGTGGGCAGGGGGTTGGGGTGACTGGGTGATAGGCACTGAGGGGGGCACTTGATGGGATGAGCACTGGGTGTTATTCTATATGTTGGCAAATTGAACTCCAATAAAAAATTAAAAAAAATAAAAATAAAAATAAGTCACTAAGTCTAGCCCACACTTGAGGAGATTTACGCTTCACTTCTAGAGGGAGAAATACTGAAAAATGTTTAGGCATACATTAAAATCACTACAGTAATTAATGAATATATTGGAGAAGATAGGCTATGTAAATATCCTGTTTCTCCTTAATGTTTTGGTGGCTACTTTTAGCATTCATCTGCAGATCTTACCTAAAGCAAATACTGCTGTGGCAAATTTCTATTTTCCTCATTCCTTCTACATTTATTATTTAGAATTATTCTGTATGGAAAATTTGTCACTTCTCTATTTATTTTATATAAATATAAACTTTATTTATTTATTTATTTATTTATATAAATATAAACTCATGGATATTTATTTTACTTCTGTGGTAGATTCTATTGTTTCATTGCTCAAAAAGCTTTGGCAATTGAAGATTTTTTAGGTTTTTTTTTGTGTCTCTCTGATATCTTTCTTAATTGATTTCTATTTTTTAAGCACTTCTATTTTGGCATTCAGCACAGCTTTTCTACATTAGTTAAAGACAATCTGTTCATTTTTGTTGTTGTTGTTGTTGCAATTTGTATCATTGTTCTGTGTGACTTCCATGCCTATGTGAACAATTTATCCAATGGCTGTAGCATCTCATTTCTGTGACCTTATCAACTCGTGGTCCTTATCTCCACTCGACTTCAGCCACCTACAACGAGCATGCCCTGATTCTTGCTATTACCTGGAATTGCTCTACCTTTGCAATATTAATTTTAAACATCTAATTTTCCAGATATTTCAGTCTCTTCCCCCAACAGTTATTCTTTCTTTTCATAGAAGCCTCAGGTCTCTTCATTTCTTTTTTCCCCCCCAGTCCATAAATTGTAGAGTTCACAACCCACGAGCCAGCACTTCAACCATTTGCTGCCAAAAACCACAGAACCTTGTTATGCTTTTGGTAGAGTTTGGCAAGCCTTCCATATGTATAGAATCAGCTCTCTTTCTCACTCCCCACTCTGCTTAAAGCTGTCCCTCTATACCTTTTTATTCCCACCTCTCCTCAGCTGATGAGCACATTTCTTGCTGCATGGAAACAATAGAAATCGTCAGAGAAAACACCTCCAACTCTAGGCAACAAACTCATTATCTTACATATCCTACTTTTATATTTTTCTCCTTTTCTCTTGTTCCTCCCATAAAGAATATAGATCTCTTCCTATTTAAGGAAGAGATCCCTTCCACATGGTCTTTGAGTCCCATTCTTTTTCTCCTTTATAAGCCTCTCAGTTTCTTTATTTTTGTCATTCTCATATCTTCAAATTCTCCCTTTCTCTTATTGGCTCCTTTACTTGGCTATGTAAACAAAGCAAAATGAAATAAAAGCCCCCCTTCCCTCAAGCCCATGTTGCCTTTCCAGTACATCCACTTTTTTCATCCACATTTATTCAGTGTCGTGATCAGACTATTACATTTAGCAATCAACAGCATGGGTGCAAAAAAAAAAAAAAAAAAAAAACTACATTAAAACCCTTTGTTGGAATGCTTTACACTTTCCACAGAACAGAAACTAAAATAACCTGTTATACAATTAGTCACAAATACAGTCCTTGAGTTTTTTGCCCATACACATGAGTATTATCTAAAACATGTCTTCTTTGTAGCAGCTAGGCCCTGCCACCACTGTGCTTGGCTGAGTTCACAAATCTGTTGTAACCTGTAGCTTCCCTGTCGCTTCACTGGCTCTTCCCTCCTGCGAAGCTTTGTTTCCTGGCAGTAATTGAAACCTTCTGCCACTGCCATAGCTGCTGCTGCTGCTGGAACCGCCATAGCCACCTTGGTTTCATGGTTTGGTAAAGTATTGGCCTCTACCACCATAGGGGCCAGAGCTTCTGCCTCCAAAATTTCCTCCTTTCATGGGTCCAAAATTTGAGGATTGATTGTTTCAATTGCCAAAATCGTTATAGCTTCCACCACCTCCAAAGTTGCTTCCATCATTACCAAATGTGTTATGGCCATCCCCACTGCCACCATATCCACCACCATCTCAACTGCCGCCGAAGCCACCTCGACCACTGAAGTTCCCTCCATGACCAAAGTTGTCATTCCCACCAAAACCACCTCCACGACAACCACCAAAGTTTCCAGAACCACTTCAGCTTCTTTGGCTGGATGAAGCACTAGCCATCTCTTGCTTCCATAGGGCTTTCCTTACTTCATAGTTGTGGCCATTCACAGGATGGTATTTTTTAATGACAATCTTGTTTACAGAGTCATGGTCATCAAATGTCACAAAAGCAAAACCTCTCTTTTTGCCACTGCCTCGGTCAGTCGTGATCTCAATCACTTCAATTTTCTCATACTGTTCAAAATAATCTCTTAGATGATGTTCTTCAGTGTCTTCTTTAATGCCACCGACAAAAATCTTTTTCACAGTTAAGTGGGCAGCAGGTCTTTGAGAATCTTCTCTTGAGCTAGCCCTCTTTGCTTCCACAACTCTTCCATCCACCTTGGGTGGCCTTGCATTCATGGTTGCATCCACCTCCTCCACGGTGACATTCGTGACAAACCCAAAGCCTCTGGAGCACTTGGTGTTCGGATCTCTCATTACCACACGGTCCGTAAGCATTCTCCATTGCTCAAAATGGTTCCTCAGACTCTCATCGGTTGTTTCAAAGCTCAAACCTCCGATGAAGAGCTTCTGCAGCTGTTCAGGCTTTTTGGGAGACTCTGACTTAGACATGACGGTGGTGGGAGGGGAGACTTTAAAGATGCTTACTCAGCGGCACTTAGGGGCAGAAAGCACATCCACATTTTTATCAGCCTCTTAACAGGCACACTTTTTGAGAATTGTCTACCTACCTGCCTCTACTTCTTAATCCACCACAATTCAGCTACTGTCCTCCTACACCATTCCACTGTACTGCTCTTACCAAAGCTGCCAATGACCCCCATGTAATTCAATCCATCAGGTACTTAGCAATCTTCATATTAGTTAATCATCCTTGTTGATCACTCATTCCTTCCTGAAATCCGCCTTTTTGTTTTGCTTCAGTGGCATCTTTTATTTCTCTTCCATCTATTCTAGCCATTTTTCATTTGTTACCTATTCTTTGGGGTTACTCCTTCTCACATCACCACACTATTGGGGAGGAGGATTTGTTCTCTCCAAAGTCCCCAATTACTATTCCTAGGGCTTAAAAATCTGGGTCTCCAGCCCAGAAGTCTCATGAGCCTGAGCTCCAGATATCTACCTGACTTTTAAACACCATCACTTGTATGTTCCTTAGTTACTTTGGATTCACATCCAAAAATAAACTCTACATTTTCCTTTTCGTGTTGGACCTCTCTTTGTTCCCTCTCTTGGTGAATGTTATCACTATTTCTATAGAAACCTAGGAGTCTTCCTTAACTCTATTATTTCTCTTGCCCCCATGCCTTCCTTGACCACCTCTCTACCTCCATGCCCCTCTATGCCCCTCCTTTGTATTTCCTGGAATCCTACATCCTGTTGAAGCAATTAGCTTATTAAATGCTTTGTTTACTTTCTTGTATCTCCAATAAGTAGGAAAGAATACATGAATTCCTTTTATTTTGTTTATTAACCATGACTACTTTTCCTGCTCTTCATTTAACTCTTTTTATAGGCAAAAAGTGATATAAAACAGATTTAATTTCAGAAAACCATTTTAGAGATGTTCCCCATGGAAACATCATTACAAATGTGGTTGGGTTCTCAGATAATCCAATATTCTAATTCATAATATTGCTGAAATGAATTTATAATTCCCCTTAGAACTTTCCTATGTATTATTATTGCTCTAGGGAATCCCATGTTTTTCTTCCTGTCCCTTCCCCATTTACCTGTTATTTTTCCTTCCATATCATCTCATTCATATAATGGGTTAAATAGCCTTTTATGAGTTAGTATGAGATCTCTTGCAAAATTGATTGTTTGCAAAATGGCAAGTTGCAGTTTTTAGCAAGAAGAGAATACATTGGCAAAGATAATGTTAATGCCTATAGTTGAATCCACATCAATTCATTATTCCTTTATTTATGGAAAAATGGAATGGCTGGAGTTTTTGACTGCTGCAATGCCTAGAACCCACTATCTATCAATTACTGAAATGGGATTGCAATTTCTCCATACACATTTTCTCTAGACCATTGCTAAAGCAGTCGATGGTGACCAAGGATAAAAATAATAATGACCTGGATGTAGGCCAGGTCAGCCATTTATATATATATATATAAATGTTGATAAGGTTTACAAACTTGGAGGAGTAACACACATCCATGCACACACAACCCTTTAACCATTAAAAACAATCCTCCTATGATATAATATTACTGCCTGGGCTACCAGTGTAGAAGAACAAGCTGCTGTAAAGCAAAATCTCTTCTGCCTTGAGGTTGTGACTTCTTGATGAGAATCATCCAATTGAAATCTCCAAAACTGAATTTCCAATTTACTTATACCTCAGTGGATAATGTTCAGATTTCATTCAGATGTTGGACTCAGCCCAAGAGTACACTTGGACTTCCCTCCCATTAGCAAACATTCCTGGAACTATGGATATTTGCTGCATTGTCCTTCACCTGGTTAGACTGCCTGATGCTTTTGCTGAAACAGCGAATCTCTTAGGCTGTCAGGTACTATGGTTATCTGTCTCCTCATGTTGATTTCTGGCAGTCAACACGCATGCTGCTGTGCCTCTCAATGTCCTTGTGCAGAAGCAAGGTCTTGGTTGCAGCTGGTCAAACATGAAGGTTGTAAATATTAGTCTATCATGTACCCACAACTACTTTGTGACTCTACTCACCTAGACCTAATTATTCAGTACATATTATTATTATTCAGTACACATTCTTAATGTAGTTTCTCAATCATCTTTATGTTGTGAAGAGTTTATGTTCAAAAGGAATTATTCAGATTTCATATTTCAGTGATTGCAGCTTATCCTAAACTGTAGCTTACATGTTAGAGGTACACTCACTAAGTTGTGTGAATACTAATTGTATACCTAAGCAGTCTTTGACCA
This sequence comes from Canis lupus familiaris, assembly GCF_011100685.1. Classification (NCBI taxonomy): domain Eukaryota; kingdom Metazoa; phylum Chordata; class Mammalia; order Carnivora; family Canidae; genus Canis; species Canis lupus. Next base: position 31,902,434 of record NC_049241.1, on the reverse strand, counting down.
GGAAGTGTAGTATGGTAAGAGCAATCATAGCCTGATCCTTTACCTAAATGTGGGAATAGTATTTGATCTAATGATTACAATTTGTTAGTCAGTTAGTGTATATTGAACCTATGAAATACTTAAAGCATAGCCTTAAGCATTTTAAGAAGGTTTGATACTCTTATCTTTGATTTAGCCGTTCAAAACACATACTCATGAAATGGTCCTAAAATAATCCCTGGGCAAGGTTCATTAAGTACAAGCCTATAAATTGAATCTATAGTCAGTGCTAGGGTTAGAGTTAAGGAATGATCAGAGTAAGGAAAAGTACATTCACTCAACACATTCTAGACAAGATTTATTGAGGACTTCCTTTGTGTTAGGCACTCTGCTAGCCTAGATGGTAGGGATACCAAGATAAATCCATACATTCACTTGCCTCAGGATCTTAAGAGGAAGACAACGTGTGAAAAGAACATGGGCAAATTGCCATAGGAGTGCAAAGAAAATTCTGAGGGGCGAAACTTTCAGAGGTTATGTAGAGAATCCATAAAACCCTGCATCTGCAATTCTAAACAGAGCTGCTGCTTGCAATGTTTTGTTCCTAGTTACCTTGGGTAGAAATGACACTTTGTCCCAAGCCCTCTATCAATAAACTGACCACTTGTAATTCAGTAAAGTGAGAAAGCTGAACTTTGCAAACTTTATGTTAGACTTTAAGATATTGATTAAATGAAAGCATAAGGAGGAGCTTTGAAATTCAGTTTGTAAAGATTGTTTGGCCAAGTAGGGCCATATGTTGAACAAATATTTGGGTGTGTGGTGAAATAGCACAGGCACAGCCAAGTGGGACAGGATGACATTGGGAGACAGAAACACATTGCTAGCACAAGAAGAATCTTCAGGGATTTTTACAGTACTCAGATCCATGTCAACAGCTTGTCTCACTATGTCATGCCTATCTTTAGGCAGTATTATCCTGAAATACCACAGACTACCATGGTCTAATAGAAATATAATGTGAGATGCATATATTTTAAATTTCCTAGTAGTTACATTAGAAAAGAAAAAAAAAGAGAGGTGAAATTAAGTTTAGCAATATATTTTAAGTTTACCCAATATATCCAAAATATTACTTCAACAATAGTCAATATAAAAATTTAGGACATTTCTCACATTTCAAGAACTCAATAGCCACATTTGGCTAGTGGCTACCATGTTGTATGGTGCAGCTTGAGACAGATATAAATATATATTCTTTAGCCTTTTTGGGGGACCCCATTCCAAAGTTCACTGATGCTGGGAAAGTGCTCTTAAATGTAGCACAGATTCCTAATGCCAATATTTGACTGTTTCTTCTCATCTCATGCTGTTATCATTCAATGAATATTTACTGAACTTCTGTATACTAGAGTATATATTTGGTGATGAGATATAAGAGCAAATAACACTACTGTGGTTCTTGCTTTCAGGATGCTTACAAGGAGTAATGTAGAAGAGGAATAGTATTAAATTAAATTTAATTTAAATTAAAGTAAATTAAATGTGTAGTTATGACATATATTGGGATGGAAAAATGCAGATAGCACCTATGAGTATTTGTAGCTGGACAACCTGGTCTAGAGGGACTGGGAGACTTCCCCTGAGGGAGTGACCTTTGATCTGAAATCAGAATGATACCTATGAGGGGGCTTTGAGGCAAAAAGGCATTTGACACTTTGAAGGATCTAACAGGAGAATGGTGTGGGTCAAGTGGAAAGAGCAAAGGTGAAAGTGGTTTATAATGAGGTTGGGGAATTAGGCAGCCAGAACACATGTGATCCTTAGGTCATATTAAGAGCCAGAATTCTCCTAAAAGAAAAGAGAAGTCACTGTATGTTTTTAAGGAATAGAGGCACAAATTACTTGATTTGCATGATAGAATATCCTCTGTTATAAACTGGAGAATGGATCTGAGGGAAAACAGGTGAATGTGGAGAGACCTTTCTAGAAACTACTTTATAATCTGAGCAATAAGATTAGGACAGTGGCTAAACTGTCCTTAAACTGAATTGTGGGAGAAGTGGGCTCCTAGCTCAGGGAGGAGGAGTGTCTAGGCTGACTCCCAGCTTTTCTGAACTGTTTAGATAAGTGTGTCCTTTTAAGCTCTCTTAGCTTCCCTCTGGCATGCTGGAAATTTTAAAATGAAGTATCCATCACCTAAAATGGAAAACATAGTGTTAATTTGCCTGACATCTTTCTTTTTTGTCTGAAACAGGAATTTATAATTCTTTGGTGTTAATGTTAGTATAATATAAAGAAAAAATTAACAGTGAGCTTCTGTCCATGTCTCTTATGCTTTTACTTACTGAGTAATCACAGGGTGAATTACTTAAAAATTTTATTGCTTTTTACATTATTGTCTTTTTTCCTATAATTATATGATCTTTGCATTGACACATAGTATTATTACCATAATATTGTCATGAGTAGCTGTTAATAATGAACTTCTCAGACTCAGGCTAAGGGGAAGCAATAAAGGAAATAATTTATCTGATTCTAAAATTTCCTAAACCAATTAAGAAACTACAACAATAAAGCTTTAATTAATTAATTTTTAAAAACTACTTGGACAGATTTGTAATCATTCTAGCTAATCATTAAAAGATTACATTTTGCATAGCTATCTTTTTTTCCCCACTGGTATCTTTTTTAACATTAGTTATTAAATAGTTCATTTATTTCATATTCCAAATCTGGTTGATGTAAAAAATCAAACTTAAATAATTCAAAAGAATTGAGCTTTGACAATAATGTTCATTCATTCATGGGATAATTATTAAGCTCCTAGATGCTTAACAGAATAGATAACCCTTGAGGGCTTTAAAATATAGCAGTGTGGGCATAAATGAATAAATATGTAAATAAATATATGATTTAATACATTACTGATAAGTACTATTTGGAAAAGGGAAAGAAATACAGAGCTTAGAGCAACAATGAGGGCTATGTAGATATGGTGCTGAGGGAAGACCTCTCCATAAGGGAACATGTGAACAGTGTCCTGAAGGCAGTGATGGAATATTAGCTGAGCAAATATCTGAGGTAGGACTCTTTTAGGCACAGGGAAGCAAATACAAAGATTCTGAGTTGGTCATGTGTGTTTTCCTGGAACATTGATAAAGAAGCCAATGATGCTGAACTATTATGAAGAAGGAAGCAATGGAGGAAATGAGATGAAAAAGGTGATGAGGGGCCACATTATAAAGAGTCTTAAGGAGACTTAAGAGTCTTAAATCAAATAAAGATTTTAGTTTTTATTCTAAGTACAATAGGAGCCATTGGAGAGTTTTGAACAGGGACAAATTTGAATTTAGATGTAGATTGTATAAGAAAGAGGAAAATCAGGCTTGATTTTTAGGTTTTTGGCCTGAGCATTAGATACAAGGTGATGCCTTTATTGAGTTGGGGAAAACTAGGGAAGAATGAATTTAGAGGAGAAATCAAAATAGTTCAATTTGAGGCATGTTAAATTTGAAATGCCTCTTTGAAATTCCAGTGGAGATGTTAAATAGACATATATAGAAATTTGTAGTTCAGGGGATAATTGAAGGCTGGAAATATACATTTGAAACTAATACCTAGAATTTAAAGTAGCTGTTGGAATTCTTGTCCATGGATCCCAGAAGGTTTATTCTGCAGTCACTACTATTGACATTTCTTTCCTCTTTCTTGCCCTGCTTTCACTCCTGCCTTTGACCTTGTGGAGGGTCAGAGAACATTCTTCTTATTGGAGAACGATAGTAGTCCCTATCTAGATGATAATGGTAGAAGAGAATGGGAATATTCATCATTAGGAATTTGTTGGAAGCTTACTGTGTGCAAAATCATAACATAGGGAGCAAAAGCAAACAGAGTCCTTCACCAAACTTATAATCTGGTGCATAGTAAGGCATAGAGGCTTAGACCAGACATTAATCAAGTAATAACAAAAACAAACATAACATTGTAATGACACATGTAACAGAACAGAAATGCCTGTTACTAGAGTATATAATAGGAGGAGTTAAGTCTTGGTCTTGAGGTCAAGGAAGGCTTCCTGATGGTATATTAAGAGTTATGTGATGGGTGAGTTAACTAGGCAGTCATCCAGGGAGAGGAAACAGTAAATACAATGGTTCTGTAGCAGGAGGGACTATGGTATATATTCATATGTAAAGAGACTAGAGTGGCAGGAACACTGAGAGTGAGGGGTAGCATTGTGCAAAATAAGGGTGGAAATTCACACAGCAAACAGATAATGGCTTATAGGCCTCATGATTTGTGAAAAATTGTGGTTACAATGTGGAGAATGGATTAAGGCTGGGGGTGGGGATGGAGGAAAGACACACAAAAAAAGGTTGAGGAAGACCATAGGTCTATAGAGAGGAGCCTGCTGCAGTAGTCTAGATGAGGGATGAGGGTGGTTTGGACAAGATAGGATAGAACTAGGGTAAAATCAACTTCCCAGGGGAAGCTGGGTAAGTGGGGGAGCCGAAGCTAACTCAGTCTCAAATAGAGACACCATTGCTAAGAAACAGTACAACAGGGTAGTTAGGCTCTGGCCTTTGGAATCAGACATAGCACTGGTTGGAAACATAGCTCTTCTATCTACTGCTGTGTGACTTTATGTAGATTTTTCTAAATTGGAGGTAATAGTACCTATACTACAAGTTATTGTAGGGATTAAATCAGACTATATGATAAAGTGCTAAACCAGCATTCAATAATTATAGTATTGTCACTCTCCGGAATTTAGCAGTCACCTCCAGAAAAAGATGTTGGGGGAAAAACAGGTTTTTCTATGTTTCTTGGAAATCTTTAGAGAAAACAATCTACAAATCTACAAACTTACTGAGCATTCTTCTTCAGCAATCACTTGCAACAACAGTATATGTTGATTATTAATTATAGTTTTGATTTTGAGATAGGCTTGCCCAGAAAATGGGCCCTCTGTAAAAATATTGACATATATATAAAATTTGTGATCTTAACATCTGCAATCAATGTGATTACAATTTTGTCCATCTTTATTTGATATAATGTTAAAAGCAAAACAAAAACGGAGTGTGTAAAAGAGTCCCTTTAGATTCAATTACATGCCATCATTTTCTAAACTTCATTATTTACTTACTATTAAAGGCTTATGAGTTAATTAATGTCCTGTGAATCGCAAATCAATTATTTCACAATGAAGCATTAAATTAGTTTAAGAGATTTGTATATAGGCATGACATGGTATATTGGCTTCTCTTCAGAAGTGGATCAAATAAAAACATGTGTCAAGAAAAAAATGTAGATGATATGTTAGGTGGTGGGAAACTAATTGTACTTTCAGTTTAGGAGCAAAAAATGCATGACCAGAATTCTAAAAAGCATGCCTTTGCATTTTTGTTGTAAACTTATAATGGCTTCATAAACATAAAATTGCTCTCCAAATGTGATTCAATTGAAGGCCATCTTTATTTTACACATCTAAATGAAATAATATATGTTAAGTGCTAGCCCAATGAGATATCTAGTATTAGATTCTAGTATCTAGAATAATGTTTTTCTTTCATTTAAGGTGCACTCTGCAGTTATTTAATTGCATATTTAACTAAAAGCACCTTTCTTTTCTTTGGTATTATGTGTGAAGTTATATGTGTAATACAAACTCATTGCAGGTAACTAGGAAAACACAGAAAATAACAAAAAGGTCACCTGTAATCTCACCCTTAGAAAGAACTACTTTCGATATTTAGCTATATGTTTTTTAATACACTTTTCTTTTAGAATATTCAATTTGAAATACATAACCTTGGATTTTTAACAGCTTGTTTAATAAAGCACATGAAAAAGAGACTTAGCCAGCTAGGGTCTATATTGTTATTTTTGAAGAACAGAACAGACCCTAATTGCCAAATTGCCAAGCTGTCCAAATATTTTTCATTTGTTCAAATATTTTAAAAATAAACTTTATTTTAAGAAACAGTTTTAGATTTACAGAAAATGGCAAAGATAGTACAGAAAGTTCCCAAGTAGCTTCTACCTAGTTTTTCCTTTATGAACATCTTGCATTAGTATAGTATGTGTATTACGATTAATGAACCAATTTGATATATTATTAATAACTAAAGGTCAGACTTTATTGATATTTCCTTTGTTTTTACATAATGCCCTTTCTTAGTTTCAGAATCCCATCTAGAGTACTACATTACATTTAGTTGTGGTGTCTCCTTAAGGGTCCTCTTAACTGAAAGTTTCTTAGATTTTCCTTGTTTTTAATGACTTTGAGAGTTTTAAAGAGTACTGGTCATATAGTTTGTAGAATGCCCTTCAGTTGGAATATTTTGATGTTTTTCTCATGATTAACCTGGAATTATGAGTCTTTGGTAGGAAGACAACAAAAGTAAAGTACCATCTCATCACATCCTATTAAAGGAAGATATTATCAATATGATGTCAGTGTTAATATTGATCTTGACACCTGGCTGAGGTAGTGTTTGTCTAGTTTCTTTATTGTACCTTTATTCTTTTTATCCCCCTTTTCATACTGTGCTCTTTGAAAAGAAGTCATTGTGCACATCCCATACTTAAGGAGGGGGGAGTTATGCACCCCCAACCTAGAGAGTAGAGTAGCTGTATGAATTATATGGAATGCTCCATGAGAGATTTGTCTATTCTCTCATATGTATGTATGTATGTATGTATGTATGCATATTCATGTGAACGTGTTTGCCATTTATCTATGCCAGTATGGACTCATGGATATCTACTCATGGACTTTGGGCTATAATCCAATACTTCCTTATTTTGTTGTTCAAATTGTTACAATTTTGGCCATTGTGATCTCTTTTAGTTGGCTACCATGTCCTTTTGATATACATTCCTTATTGGAGTCCTATTTTTTTTTTTTTGTGAGTACTTTCTGGCACTATAAGATGCTCTAGATTCATTTAGAAACTTCCTGTCCCTGTCACAATCTGTCTATAATTAAAATCAGTAGGTCTAGAATCAGATGGCCTTATTTCAAATCCTGGCTTAACCATTTGCCAGCTATGAGATCTGGAACTGTTTTACCTTTTGAGGGATAGGTGGGGTCCAATTTCCTCTTATGTCTGAGCTTTTTCAGAGCAGGCACTTTTTTTTTTTGTCTTTTTTCCTCTACTGTATCCTTAGTACCTAGAATTGTGTCTGGTAATAAAGGTGTTCAATAAAGAAACATCTGTTGAGTGACTATAAATTCAGGTAAGCAAGAAATAGAAGTGGCTTTGTTTATTATTTTGTCCTAAAATATTTGTATAACTTATTATTTTAAATTTAATTTCATTATTTTCAAAGTAATATATGCACATAGCTTAAAGATTTAAATAGTTCTTAAAAAATAAATACTTCTTCAAGATTTTAAACAAAATAACCATCTTCTAACTCATTCCCTGAGGCAGCCACTTTTGGTTTCTTTAGCTCATTATTTCCATGACTATCTCCTTGTGTCTAAATAACATGTTTTTATTGTTACTTCTTGATTTATAATTTCTTTATTTATAAATTTTATTTATTGTCTATTCACTTCTGGCTATGGGGGATGAGGATTCAGCAGCACATACTGTATTTTTTGGTCTTTCCATTCTGCTTTCAATATTGTCCAGAGACCATTAGAATCACACCTGAAATCAAGTTAAGTTTACTATTTGCTGCAACAAAGGAGACCCTACATGATGCAGAACAAAAGTGAGTTTCAAAAGGGAGTAGTGAAGGGGTGTTATAAAATTTGGGGTGATCTTAGCAAGGATTGGTCAGAATTTATAAATTAAGGAGCTGATGGAACATCAGTGGTTTTATTTTTTAGAATTAATGAGACTGTGGAATTACCCTTGCATCAATTTATTTGTGGTCTAATATATGAGTCTGAATAAACTGGTGATATGACAATCTATAATGACTATCATAGTTTGGCTTGGTACAGTTCTGTGAATCAGTGTACATTTTACAAGATATAATTTCTGATTTAATTCTTAATTTCTGCCTAACATCCTAGCTTCCAGAAGAGCTGCTTTTCAGTTAATGACTCCCAACATAGTTCTATCAAAACTGTTGTTAAAATAATATTTGATATTCATATTTCTATAACTTCTTTGGAAGTGGAGCTGTGTAATATATTTTTATTCCTTTCCCTTTTCTTGCTTTAGTGTCTTATATGTAGACATTTAGTGGACGGGTATTAGTGGAGCAGGCTCAAAACAGTTCTTACAACCTGGTCTGTAAACTTACAGAAGTCCCTGCTTTCTGGTATTTTTCCCCCCAAAGAGTTTATTTATTTATATGACACAGAGAGAGAAGAGAGATAGAGAGAGCAAGTAGGCAGAGCAGCAGGCAGAGGGAGAGGGAGAAACAGGCTCCCCACTGAGTAAGGAGCCAATGCGGGGCTTGATCCCAGAACCATGGGATCATGACCTGAGACAAAGGCAAGCACCCAACCAACTGAGCTACCCAGGTGCCCCTGCTCTCTGGTTTTTAATTTGTTTCACATTGTATGTAAAAGGTTAAATGAAATAAATCTAACAATATTCCTAAAATTGGATACTTTGCCCCTTAGGCAAAATTAAGCAGTCAGAAGTCTTCCTAAGCTAATAACTAGTCATGGGATCAATTTTGGAATCAATATAACAGGTATCTTTATTTTTATTGGTTGTTAGTCTTCTTATTATTCAGTTGTAGGTATTCCTTGTATATTCTTGATATGAGAGTTTTGTCAAATATATCTGGATCTTATTTTTAATTTTGAATAGTTAATCTGTGGCTAGCAGTTTCACTTTTTAAAATTTGTCTCCAAAATCTTTTTTTTTAAATTTTAATTCCAATATAGTTAACATACAGTGTTACATTAATTTCAGGTACATCTTATGGTGATTGAACAATTCTATACATTACTCAGTGCTCATCATGAAAGTTCAGTGTTAATTCCCTTCACCTATTTCACCCATTCTCTGATCCATCTCACCTCTGGGAACTGCCAGTTTGTTCCCTATAGTTAACAATGTAGATGGAGCTAGAATATTATGCTAAGTGAAATAAGTCTGTCAGAGAAAGACAAATACCACATGATTTCACTCATATGTGGAATTTAAGAAACAACACAAATGATCATTGGGGAAAAAGAAGAGAGGAAAATCGAAAAACAGACTCTTAACTATAAAGAGATACAATGGATTTCTGTATATTAATTTTGTAATTTCCTGTGACCTTACTGAATTTATTTATTAATTCTAATAGTTTTGGGGTGGAATCTTTAGGGTATATATATATATATAGTTTGGAACGGCATATATATACGGCAACATGTCATCTGCAACTAGTGAAAATTTTACTTCTTCCTTATCAATTTGCATGCTTCTAGATCTAGATTTGTTGAGGGTGTTTATCATGAATGGATGTTGTACTTTGTCAAATGCTTTTCCTACATCTATTGAAATTATCATATGGCTCTTATCCTTTCTCTTAGTGATGTGATATATCACGTTGATTGATTTGTCAATATTGAGCCATTCTTCCATCCTGGGAATAAATCTCAGTCAGTCATGGTGAGTGATTTTTTAAAGAAATCATTTATTTGAGAGATAGATAGAGCAGGGGACGGGGCAGAAGGAGAGAGAGAGGGAGAGGAGGTAATCTGAAGCAGAATTCCCACTGAGCAGGGAGCTAAATATGGGGCTCAATCTCAGGATCTTGAGATCATGACTGGAGCTGAAATCAAGAGTCAGATGCTTAATTGACTGAGCCACTCAGGCACCCCTTGGTGAATGATTTTTTTAATGGATATTTGGATAGGTTTGCTAATACTTTTTGAGGATTTTTTTGCATCTATGTTCATCAGACATATTAACCTGTATTTCTCTTTTTTGGTAGCGCCCTTAGCTAGTTTTAGTATCAGGGTAATGCTGGCCTCATAAAATTAGTTTGGAAGCCTTTTTTCATCTTCTATTTTTTGGGAATAATTTGAGGAAAAATATGTATTAGTTCTTCTTGTATGTTTGGTAGAAGTCACCTGCAAATGATCTGGTACTAGACTTTTGTTTGTTGGAAGTTTTTGGATTACTGATTCAATTTCATTGATGGTAATTGGTCTGTTCAAATTTTCTGTTTCTTCCTAATTCAGTTTTGGGAGGTTATATGTTTCTAGTAATTTATCCATTTCTTCTAGGTTGTCCAATTTGTTGGCTTATAGGTTTTCATAATAGTCTCTTTTAATCCTTTCTATTTCTGTGGTGTTGATGGTTATTATTCCTTTTTCATTTTTGATTTTGTTTGAGTCTGCTCTCTCTCTTTTGTTGAGTCTGCATAAAAGTTTATCAATTTTGTTGATCTTTGCGAAGGTCAATCCTGGTTTCACTGATGTATTCTATTAGGTATTTTTTTTTAGCTTCTATTTCATTTATTTCTGCTCTAATCTTTATTATTTCCTTATTTCTATTGGCTTTGGGTTTTGTTTGTTCTTCTTTTTCTAGTTCCTTTAAGTGTATGACTAGTTTGTTTATTTGATATTTTTCTTGCTTCATGAGGTAGGCCTGTATTGTTGTTAACTGTCCGCTTAGAACCACTTTTGCTACATCCCCAAGATTTTGAACCCTTTTCATTTGTCTCTATATATTTTTTAATTTACTCTTTGATTCTTGGTTGACCCATTTATTGTTTAGTAACATGTTTTTTTTAACCTCCTTGTATTTGTGTTCTTTCTAGAATTTTTTATTGTGGCTGATTTCTTGTTTCATAGCATTGTGGTTGGAAAAGATGCATGGTATGCCTTCAATCTTTTTGAATTTGGTGAGATCAGGTTGTTTATGTTTTGTTTCTTAAATTCCACATGAGTGAAATCATATGATGTTTCTCTTTCTCTTACTAACTTATCTCACTTTGCATAATGTCTCAAGATCCATCCACATCACTGCAAATGGCAATTTTCATTCTTTTTAATGACTGAGTAATATTCCGTATATATCACACCTTCTTTATCCATTCTTCTGTCAATGGACATCTGGGCTCTTTCCATATCTTGGCAATTGTGGACATTGCTGCTATAAATATTGGGGTATATGTGCTCCTTCAGATCACTGTTTATATCCTTTTGATTAATATCTTATAGTGTAATTGCTGGATCATAAGGTAGTTCTATTTTTAACTTTTTAAGGGAAATCTATACTGTTTTCCAGAGTGACTGTACCAGTTTGCATTCCCAACCAACAGTATAAAAGGATTCCCCTTTCTTCCTATCCTCACCAACACCTGTTGTTTCTTGAGTTTTTCATTTTAGCCACTCGGACTGGTGTGTGGTGCTACCTCCTTGTGGTTTTGATTTGTATTTTCATTATGATGAGTGATGATACTGAGAATAATCTCATCATGTGTCCATTAGCCACTTGTGTGTCTTCTTTGGAGAAATATCTGTTCATGTCTTTTGCCCATTTCTTACTGGACTTTTTGTTTTGGGGATATTAAGTTTGATTTTTTTTTTTTTTTTTTTTTTTTACAGATTTGGATACTAACCCTTTATCTGATATATTATTTGCAAGTATCTTCTCCCATTCCACAAGTTTCCTTTTGGTTTTGTTGATTGTTTCCCTTGCTGTGCAAGAGCTTTTTATTAAATGAAGTCCCAATAGTTCATTTTTGCTCTTGTTTCCCTTGCCTTTGGAGACATGTCTAGCAAGAAGTTGCTGTGGCTGTGGTCAAAGATGTTGCTGCCTGTGTTCTCTTCTAGGATTTTGATGGATTGCTGTCTCACATTTAGATATTTCATCCATTTTGGGTTTATTTTTCTGTATGATGTAAGAAAGTGAGGATGATATTCACTGTGGGATTTTTGTACATGGCTTTTATGATATTAAGGTATGTTCTTTATATCCCTACACTTCAGAGAGTTTTTATCAATAAAAAATGCTGTATTTTGTCAAATGTTTTTTCTGCATCTACTGAGAGTATTATATGCTTCTTATCCTTTCTTTTATTAATGTGGTGTATCACATTGATTGATTTGCAGATGTTGAACCACCCTTGCAGCCCAGGAATAAATCCCACTTGATCTTGGTGAATAATCCTTTTAATGTACTGTTGGATGCTATTAGCTAGTATCTTGGTGAGAATTTTTGCATCCATGTTCATCAGGGATATTGGTCTGTAATTTTTCTTTTTGGTGGGTTCTTTGTCTGGTTTTGGGATGAAGTAATGCTGGCCTCATAGAATAAGTTTGGAAGTTTTCATTCCATTTCTACTTTTTAAGACAGCTTCAGAAGAATAAGTGTTAATTCTTCTTTAAATGTCTTCTTTAAATATTTGGTAGAATCTGCTGGGACCTAGATTCTTGTTTGTTTGGGTATTTTTGAATACTGATTCATTTTTTTTTTGCTGGTTATGGGTCTGTTCAGGTTTTCTATTTCTTCCTGTTTCAGTTTTGGTAGTTTATATGTTTCTAGGAATTTATCCATTTCTTCCAAACTGCCTAATTTGTTGGCATATAATTACTCATAATATTCTCTTATAATTGTTTGTATTTCTTTGGTACTGGTTGTGATCTCTTCTCTTTCATTCATGATTTTATTTATTTGGGTCTTTACTCTTTTCTTTTTGATAAGTCTGGCTAGTGATTTATTGACCTTATTAATTCTTTCAAAGAACCAGCTTTTAGTTTAGTTGATATGTTCTAGTGTTTTTTTGATTTCTATTATCATTGATTTCTGCTTTAATCTTTATTATTCCTTCTTTCTTGCTGGATTTAGGCTTTATTTGATGTTCTTTTTATAGCTCCTTTAGGTGTAAGATTAGGTTGTATATTTGAGACTTTTCTTGGTTCTTGAAAAACCCTGTATTGCTATATACTTCCCTCTTCAGGCCACCTTTGCTGCATCCCAAAGGTTCTGAACTGTCATGTTTTCATTTTCATTTGTTTCCATGGATTTTTAAAATTCTTCAATTTCCTGATTGACCCATTCATTCTTTAGTAGGATGCTCTTTAATCTTCATGTATTTGTGTTCCTTCCAAATTTCCTTTTGTAATTGAGTTCAAATTTTAAAGCACTGTGTTCTTAAAGTATGCATGATGTAATCTCAGTTTTTTTGTACCAGTTGAGACATGATTTGTGACCCAGTATTTATCTACTTTGGAGAATGTGGCATGTGCACTCAGATGAATGTATACTCTATTGCTTTAGGATGAAATGCTCTTAATGTATCTGTTAAGTCCATCTGGCCCAGTATGTCATTCAAAGCCCTTGTTTCCTTGTTGATCTTTTGCATAGAGGATCTGTTCATTGCTGTGAGTGGGGTGTTGAAGTCCCCTACTATTATTGTATTATTATCAATGTGTTTTTAAAGTTTTGTTATTATTTGGCTTATATAGTTGCCTTCTCCCATGTTAGGAGCATAAATATTTACAATCATTACATCTTGTTGCTTGACCACTTTGTTATGATATAGTGTTCTTCTTCATCTCTTATTAGTCTTTGATTTAAAATCTGATTTGTCTGATAAAGGATGGCTACTCCACTTTCTTCTGATATCTACTAGCATGATAAATTGTTCTCCACCCCCTCACTTTCAACCTGGTGGTGTCTTTGGTTCTAAAATGAATCTCTTGTAAGCAGCATATCAATGGGTCTTGTTTTTTAATCCATTCTGATACCCTATGTCTTTTGATTGGAGCATTTATGTTATATTACATTTGCAATCTATTTACATTCAGAGTAATTATTGAAAGATATGAATTTAGTGCCATTATATTGTATTACCTGTAAAGTTATTCCTATAGATTATCTCTGTTGCTTTCTGGTCTTGTTACATTTGGTCTCTTTTTCTGCCCTTGGGTGAATTTTTAAATTTCTTGTAGGGCTGATTTAATATTCACAAACTCCTTTAATTTCTGTTTGTCTTGGAAATTCTTTGTCCCTCCTTCTATTTGGAATGATAGTCTTATTGGATAAAGTATTCTTGCCTGCACATTTTTCCCATTTAGCACATCAAATGTATCATGTCAGTCTTTCTGGCCTACCAACTCTCTGTGGACAAGTCTGCTGCCAGCCTCATGTGTCTACCCTATTAGGAAGGACAAACATTATATGGTCTCATTCATTTGGGGAATATAAATAATAGTGAAAGGGAATAGAAGGGAAGGGAGAAGAAATGGGTAGGAAATATCAGAAAGGGAGACAGAACATGAAGACTCCTAACTCTGGGAAACGAACTAGGGGTGGTGGAAGGGGAGGAGGGCGGGGGGTGGGGGTGAGTGGGTGACGGGCACTGAGGGGGACACTTGATGGGATGAGCACTGGGTGTTATTCTGTATGTTGGCAAATTGAACACCAATAAAAAATAAATTTATTATTAAAAAAAAAAGGTTAGGGCCCTCTTCTTTGGAGCTGCTTTAAGAATTCTCTCTTCATCTTTGAATTTTGAAATTTCACAATGATATGTTCTGGTGTTGACCTGGTTTTGTTGATTTTGAGGCAATTTCCTTGTGTCTCTTTTACTTGAATGCCCATTTCCTTTTGCAGAAGGGAAGTTCTGCAAGGGAAGTTCTCAGCTATAATTTGTTCAAATAAACCTCCTGCCCTTTTTTCCCCACTCTTCTTCTGGGACTCCAATTATATGGATATTTTGCTTTATGGAATCACTGAATTCCCCAAGTCTACCTTCATGAGCTAATCGTTTCTTTCCCTCTTCTTTCAGCTTCATTATTTTCCATAATTTTATCTTCTATGCCACTGATTCACCCATCCTTGTTTTTGTGGCCTCCACTTGGGACTACATCTTGATTATAGAATTTTTAATTTTGGCCTGACTATATTTTAGTTCTTTTATTTCATCAGTAAGGGATTCTCTAGTGTCTCCTATACTTGCTTCAAGCCCAACTAGTATCTTTATAATCATTGTTTTAGATTCTGATTTAGAACATCTTACTTATATCTTTTTTGATTAAATTCCTGGCCATGAGTTCTACCTCATGCTCTTTCTTTTGGGGTGAATTCCTCTGTTTTGTCATTTTGTCCAAAAAAGAAAAGAAAGAGAAAAAAAGAACTAACAGAAAACAAAGAGAAAAAAAGGAAACAGAAAAAAAACGAAGAAAAACAAAAATATGAAACAAGAAAACAACAACAAAAATGTATCCTGAATGTGTTTTGATCTGCTTGTTAGAAGGATCTAGATCCCAAAATAAAAAAGTAAAATAAAATAAACTAAAATATGAAATGGAATGAAAGTAAACAAATATATATATGTAAAAATAAAATTAAAAATAATAATAAAAGATAAGAAAAGAAGTGGAAAATATAAGAAAATAAATGAAAAAATAATAACAAGAAAGAATAAAAGAAAAATGGGAGCTAGGTACTATTTCCCTTACAGCAGAATCTTTGCAGTACTCTATGATCAAAAAACTTGGTGTGCACTAATTGTTTGTGCTAGTCTTTGTAGGGAGGGGCCTGCTATGCTGATTCTTGGGTGGACTTGCTCTAGTGGAAATGCATCTGCAGGGAGTGAGGGCAGGGCAGAGCTAAGTGTAAGCAGCTCTAGCCTCCACTGGGTGGTCCTGTTTTGTTCCCTGAGACTTTTAATACTGATGGGTGGGATGAAAATGGCTGCACCCTGCTCTCTGGCCTTGGAGCAGTAAGCCCCTGCAAAAGAGCAATCAATCACCTTATTTGTGTCTCTGGTTTCCTTCTGAACACTATGTTCACCCTGCCCGTGTCTGAGCCTTTTTATCTCAGACACATGACCGAGTTTCAAAACTCCAAATTTCAGGGAGCCTGGGGCATGAACCTACACTATTCCTTTGGTGGAAAGTCATGCCACACTTGCTGGCCTGTCCCAGGATAGTGGTTGCATGACTACACAGTCAGTTTATAGCAGATAGCTGGCACCAAGACCCACTGCCCTTCTCCCAGGAAAGTGGTCTCACAACCACTATGTACACAGGGCAGTTTGCAGTTTATAGCAGAAAGCCAGTACCCACCCATTGCTCTCCACTGGCTACCCAGCTCCTGTGCTTGGGAACAGCACAGCACGTGGGCACCACCTGTCTGTCCTGTGACCCAGCAGATCCTCAGATTACCCTGTCACTCCTGAGGTTCTGCGTCTTTTTGCCACCTGAGCACCTTTAAGCCAGGCTTGTTCCAGACAGTAGCAAACTTACAAAAGTTCAGATTTTGTGCCCTGTAGCTCCTAATACCTTGCAGTAGCCACCAATAGCAAGGTACCTTCCTGCTGCCTGATTCATACCTATATCTACCCCAAGTGAACTATGTACCTACTATCTTACAAAAGGTGGTTGCTTTCCTATATATCGAGTTGCAGATTTTGTTTGCTCAGAACTCTGATTTCTTAAGTATTCAGAATGATTTGATAACTACTAGCAGTGTTTGAGGGACAAGACAAGCTTGGGCTCCCCCTACTCCTCCACCATCTAGTATATTTTTAATTTCAGTTATTGAGTTCCTCCTCTCTGATTGGTTCTTTTTAATATTTTCTATCTCTTTGTTAAGGGTCTCACTGAGAGACCCTGCTCTTTTCTGAAGTCCATTGACTATCTTTATGAACATTACTTTAAATTCTCCTTCAGGCATATTTACTTCTCTCCATTTCACTTAGGTCTCTTGCTGTGATTTTGTCCCATTCTTTCATTTGGGACATATTCCTCTGTCTCCTAATTTTGTTTACTATCTGTGTCTGTTTCTATGTGTTAGGAAAGTCAGCTATGTTTCCTGTGGCCTAATGAAGAGGAGGTCCCATAGTGCTCTGCAGTACATTGTCCCCTGTTCACCAATACGTGGTGCTTTACAGATATCTCCTATGTACATTGTGTGCACCCTGCTGCTGTGGCTAAGCTACTTTTGTCCTTAGCAGTGGCTCTCTGCCTATTATAGGTAGGATTTGGTTTCTGTGTTGTTAGTAGGGCAGAGCTTTGTGCTTCAGCTGAGTCAGACCAGGCATTTGCTGTAGATGCGGTATCACTGAACCACAGGGTACTTTCCCTCTTTTTCTCCTGAGAAGCTTTCATTGGTGAGTGGAGCCTGTATTCAGAGCAGGTATCTGCCCTAGCCCATTGCTGGGGCTTCAGTCAGTCTGGTGTGTCTGGTTATCTTCCCCCAGGCAGGAGTCCCTTTGGAGTGGTCCTGGCTCCTGTCAGGGGTGCTTGCACATCACCAGCTTGTGGCAATGCTTTGGATGGGCTCTAGCCAAGAACTTATTGGAGGAGGTAGATCTGCAGAAGTGTACACAGTTTCACTTTCTTGTGTATTTTGAAGACTGGAAGATTTTACTTTTGTAAAGTCCAATTTATCATTTTTTTCTTTTGTGATTAGAGATTTTTGTGTTCGTGAGATACCTTCTGATTCAAAAAAACATAAAACTTTTCTTTTTTTTTTCCTCTTAAAGTTTTATAATTTTAACTTTTAAATTTGAGTGAATGCTTTTTTTTGTGTATGGTGAGAAGCAGGGGTTGAGGCTCACCCTTTTTTCTTCCTATACATATAACCAGTTCTAGCTCCATTTATTGAAAGAATTATAATTTCACCATTGAATTATGTTGGCACTTTTGTCAACAATCTGTAGACCAGATGTGTGTGGGTCAGTTTCTGGATTATTTTGTGCTATTATTCTATCTATCTATCTTTAGGTCATATTTCACTGTCTTGATTACTGTAGCTTTATAAATCTTGAAATCAGATAGTGTAAAGCTGCTAAATTTGATTTTTAAAAATATTTTTCATTATTTGAGGTTCTTAGATTTCTATATAAATTTTTTAAGACTTTTTTTAAGTCCTTTTTTTTTTTAGAGCAGTTTTAAGTTCACAACAGTATTGGGCAGAAGGTACGGAGATTTCCCACACTCCTTCTACCCCCACATATGCTAATCCTTCCTCATTATCAACATCCTTCACCAGAGTGTTACATTTGTTATAATTGAAGAGCTTATAGCAGAAAGCCAGTACCCACCCATTGCTCTCCACTGGCTACCCAGCTCCTGTGCTTGGGAACAGCACAGCACGTTGGCACCACCTGTCTGTCCTGTGACCCAGCAGATCCTCAGATTACCCTGTCACTCCTGAGGTTCTGATACATCATAAACACCCAGAGTCCATAGTTTACCTTAAGGGTTCACTCTTGGAGATGTACATTTCATGTATTTGGACAAATGTGTAATGACATATTCCTCATTCTAGTATCACATCTAGTATTTTCACTGTTCTAAAATCTGTGCTCTATTATTCATTTTTCACCCTAATGCCTAACTCCTGGCAACCACTGATCTTTCTACTGTCCAGATAGTTTTGTCTTTTCCAGAATGTCATATAGTTTTATAGTATGTAGACTTTTCAGATTAGAATCATACAATATGTAGCATTTTTAGATTGACTTATTTCACTTAGTAATATGCATTTACAGTTTCTCCATATCTTCTCATGGCTTCCATAGCACATTTCTTTTTAGCACTGAATAATATTCCATTTTCTGAAAGTCCACAGTTTATTTATCCATTCCTTTACTGAAGGACATCTGATGTAGAAACTATTTTTTAAAAATTTTATTTATTTATTCATGAGAGACACAGAGAAAGGCTCAAACATAGGCAGAAGGAGAAGAGGGTCCCTGGGGGAGCTTGATATGGGACTCAATCCCAAGACTCCAGGATCATGACCTGAATCAAAGGCAGATGCTCAACCACTGAGCCACTCAAGTACCCCCCCCAAGTTAGAAACTATTATTATTAATTATAGATCTTTCTTCTTTTCTAGTACAGGCATTCATGCAATAAAATTCTCACTGCTTTTCCTACAACCCCAAAATTTTGATGAGTTGTTTTCATTTAGTCAAAATATTTGAAATTTCTCTTGAGATTTTTGTTTGATCCATATATTATTTAGAAAGTGTGTTATTTTATGTTCATGTATTTGGGGGTTTATCTGAAATTCAATTTTAACTGAGCATCCTATTTTTTATCTGACAAATATAAGCACATTGTTGTTTTACATTGGTGCTAAGATATTGACCAATGCACCTAGGACAAGAGAAAATAATTAAAAACATGCAGATTTGCAAAAAGAAAAATGATCTATATTTCAAGTGATATTATTTTACATCTGGAAAGCCCAAAACATCAGTGGGACAACTCATACAACTTAATAAGAGAATTTAGTAAAGTAGTAGGTTATAAAATAAATATTGAAAACAATAGCTTTATTATGTAGAGAAATAGACCATTTGGAAGATGTAATAGAAGAGAAGATACCATTTATTATAAACAATATAAAATATCTAGGAATAATATTAAAAAGAAACATCTAAAACATATAATGAAGAAAATGATAAATATAATCCTGAAAGACACAAAAATTAACTCAAACATGTAAAAAGTTTTAGAATATACTTGGATAGAAAGAGGAAACATTATAACAATGTTAATTTTCTCTAAGTTAATTTATAAAGTTAACAGAACTCCAATAAACTATCGAGTGTTTTTTCCCTTGGGTATAGAAAAGTTGATTATAAAGTTCATTTAAATAAATAGTCAAATATGTGTAGGAAGTCACTGGAAACAGAGAGTAATGGGAGTAGAATAGACCTACTTTATATATATATATTTTTTTATTTATAATAAATTTATTTTTTATTGGTGTTCAATTTGCCAACATACAGAATAGCACCTGTTGCTCATCCCGTCAAGTGCCCCCCTCAGTGCCCGTCACCCATTCACCCCCACCCCCCGCCCTCCTCCCCTTCCACCACCCCTAGTTCGTTTCCCAGAGTTAGGAGTCTTCATGTTCTGTCTCCTTTTCTGATATTTCCCACACATTTCTTCTCCCTTCCCTTATATTCCCTTTCACTATTATTTATATTCCCCAAATGAATGAGAACATATAATTTTTGTCCTTCTCCGATTGACTTACTTCACTCAGCATAATACCCTCCAGTTCCGGGGATCCCTGGGTGGCGCAGCAGTTTGGCGCCTGCCTTTGGCCCAGGGCGCGATCCTGGAGACCCGGGATCGAATCCCACATCAGGCTCCGGGTGCATGGAGCCTGCTTCTCCCTCTGCCTGTGTCTCTGCCTCTCTCTCTCTCTCTCTCTGTGACTATCATAAATAAATTTAAAAAATTAAAAAAAAAAATACCCTCCAGTTCCATCCACGTCGAAGCAAATGGTGGGTATTTGTCATTTCTAATGGCTGAGGAATATTCCATTGTATACATAAACCACATCTTCTTTATCCACTCATCTTTCGATGGACACTGAGGGTCCTTCCACAGTTTGGCTATTGTGGACATTGCTGCTAGAAACATTGGGGTGCAGGTGTCCCGGCGTTTCATTGCATCTGTATCTTTGGAGTAAATCCCCAACAGTGCAATTGCTGGGTCGTAGGGCAGGTCTATTTTTAACTCTTTGAGGAACCTCCACACAGTTTTCCGGAGTGGCTGCACCAGTTCACATTCCCACCAACAGTGTAAGAGGGTTCCCTTTTCTCCGCATCCTCTCCAAAATTTGTGGTTTCCTGCCTTGTTAATTTTCCCCATTCTCACTGGTGTGAGGTGGTATCTCATTGTGGTTTTGATTTGTATTTCCCTGATGGCAAGTGATGCAGAGCATTTTCTCATGTGCATGTTGGCCATGTCTATGTCTTCCTCTGTGAGATTTCTGTTCATGTCTTTTGCCCATTTCATGATTGGATTGTTTGTTTCTTTGGTGTTGAGTTTAATAAGTTCTTTATAGATCTTGGAAACTAGCCCTTTATCTGATATGTCATTTGCAAATATCTTCTCCCATTCTGTAGGTTGTCTTTTAGTTTTGTTGACTGTTTCTTCTGTGCAGAAGCTTCTTATCTTTATGAAGTCCCAATAGTTCATTTTTGCTTTTGTTTCTTTTGCCTTTGTGGATGTATCTTGCAAGAAGTTACTGTGGCCAAGTTCAAAAAGGGTGTTGCCTGTGTTCTTCTCTAGGATTTTGATGGAATCTTGTCTCACATTTAGATCTTTCATCCATTTTGAGTTTATCTTTGTGTATGGTGAAAGAGAGTGGTCTAGTTTCATTCTTCTGCATGTGGATGTCCAATTTTCCCAGCACCATTTTTTGAAGAGACTGTCTTTATTCCAATGGACCTACTTTATATTAAAACAGTGTGATCATGGTGTCTGAATAGACAGAATAATAGAACAATAGAAAACCCACAGCACTATAGGTTGTCATGTATACTATAAAGGCACATCCCAAATTAGTGGGAAACGATGAATTTTCAATAAGTTTTATTGGGATAAACTGGATAGCCATGGGGAAATATATGAAATGGAATGTATTCCTAATGTTAAATATAATGATAAATTTCAAACAGATTAGAAGTTTAAATGTTAAAATAAAAGAAATCATATGAGTATTTGGAGATACATGAGTGAAATTCTCATGATATCTGAAATCTAAAAGGGAGAAGATTGTATCTGATAAAAACAAAGACTTTTGCATGACAAAAACATGACAAAAATATATTTTACCATATATATAAAGTCAAAGGACAAATTTTTAAAAATTGCAACTGTTATCACAGACCAATTATTAATATGTAAATAGCATCTGAAATAAAAAAGAAAAAGGGCCAGCAACTCTATAGAAAATGAGTTAGTAATTTGAATAGTCAATTCATGAAAATTACTGCAAATACTACTTAACTATGAAAATGATACTTAACCTCATTTCTCATTTACAACAAGAGAAATACAAATTAAAACCACCTTAAACAAAATTCTCATCTATTCTATTGGCAAAAGTCCAGAAGTTTGAAAACTTACACTATTGGTGAAACTATAGGGAAATAAATATTTTCACATATTGCTGATAGGAATCAAAATAATAAAATAATTTAAAGAAAAATTGTCAACATCCAGCAGAATTACATATACATTTATACCTTGATCTAGCATCTAACTGCTAGAGCTCTAGAAGGTACAGTAGCAAAATGCAATGTTGTAGCAAAAATACATAAAGCATAAGATAAAAGCTCTTTGTTTCAGCATTATTTGTGATAGTGAATGAAATTTGCAAATATTCATCAGTAGGGTACTTTTGGGCACTGTACAATAAATTATCATGCAGCTGTAAAGGAAAATGAGTGATATCTTCTATAGAAGATCTCCAGTATGTGTAGTATAAATACGAAAAGCAAGGTGCAGAAAAGTATGCATTGTATGCTACCATTTTTTAAGGGGAGGATATAGGAAATACATATTTGTGTATGTTTGTATGTATATGTATTTAATAGAAGGATAAAAATATTGATTATTCTTTGGGAGAAAGTAAACAATTTGAAGGAGACAGAGACAGAACTTCTCTGATTGTACTTTGATTTACAGATTTGAGTTTGTATCAATGTAACAACATTTTACATAATTTATATAATTTTATATAATTATAAACAAAATGAAATTAAGAATGATCCTAAAAACCAGAAGCAAAATAAAACAAATGTTTAAATGTATGGAGTTGGTGGCAAAATCACAAAGAGATGAGTTATATTAATTAGATGTATATGTTGTAGATAATTGAATTAAAGTTGGCTGTATTTACCTAGTTGATTATATTCAAAAGAAAAAACAGAAAAGACAAAATAATCTTTTTCATAAACGTTGGTGTAATGTAGGCACTTTTCTGAGACTGGGGAGTGTTTTTGTGGAATAAAGTAAAAGAGATGTAATATAATAGGATGTTTAGATGGCATATTTTGTATAGGAGAAAGGAGATACAGATAATAAGATTTATGAGATTAGGGATGCCTGGGTGGCTCAGCAATTGAGTGTCTGCCTTTGGCTCAGGGCATGATTCCGGAGTCCCAGGGACCCAGTCCTACATGAGGCTGCCTTCTAGGAGCCTGCTTCTCCCTCTGCCTGGGTTTCTGCCTCTCTGTGTCTCTCATGAATAAGTAAATAAATAAATAATATATATAAAAGGTTTATGAGGTTAATAAAAATCTTGTGGTCCTGAATTTGAATTATCAATATGAACACATGCTTTATTCCATTTTTTTAAAAGCATTTTCTAGCCCTTTCCACTAAAATGAGGTGGAAAACAATGATGGACCCATGACAATGAATACCTGTAGAGTCCTAATTGTGGTCTCTACATCTCAATCCCCACTAAAGGAAACCAGAGCTTGATGAAGAAGTGGCAGATTTGAGAATCTTAGGCAGAGAATTTTCAAGATAATTCTGAAATATCTTATTATATCAAAAAGTAAGATAAATGCCAAAGACACCTAGTACTGTGACAGAGGGGTGTTGAAGCTATCTTGAAAAGAATATTTTTTGGACAAAATATGGAACACAGTAGGAAAATAGTTGAAATGATGGAAGAATAACAAATAGGCTTAAATTCATGAGTTTATAATGATAAAAAAATATTGGTCACTTTTGGAGAATTCTTGGTAATCAACTCATTATTCTGAAAAAATAGCTAATAAAGAGAAAGCATCAAATATTTATTCTTCTTTTCCCATTCAAATTGTATCCCTGAATAACTAAATATATGATGAAGGGAATTTCTGTGTTTATAAGAATATTCCAGCTAATAAATAAAGAAGGAAGAATGACAGTATTACTATTTTGCAGTCTTAATAAATTAGTAGATTTCAACAATGATCATCATTAGTTGCTGACATCCTATATAAAAAATCAATCAGGTATTATGTACCTCCTAATGGAAATACATAACATCACTTAAACAGTCTTTGCCAGGTGAAATCAAAATGCTTCTAGATCTAACAGCCAATCCATAGGAGAGACTAAAAGAAGAGGAACATGTTGAGTTACACCATGGGGATGGATTTTAGACATCGGATAAAAGAAATTTCTGAGTTGATGGAGGTATTTACAAGGGAAATAGAAATGTAGAGAAAAAGCTTTTTTTTTTTTTTTTTTTTTTTGCATGCAGGGACACAAAAATATCAGCTAATCAAAGTAGAATGGATTGTAGAATTAGGGAATCCCTCTTTCGATCTATGTAATACTTGAGTTAGGCAATGATCATCAATAGAGGCTGTAACTGTTGGATCAAATGTGGTTGGAAAATAGAATATTCATGCCATAGTGAAACACCTTCTCAGTGTGTGATCAGAAAAGACCCCGAATAGCCAGGGGAATTTTAAAAAAGAAAACCATAGCTGGGGGCATTACAATGCCAGATTCAGGTTGTACTATAAAGCTGTGGTCATCAAGACAGTCTGGTACTGGCACAAAAACAGACACATAGAGCAATGCAACAGAATAGAGAATCCAGAAGTGGACCCTCAACTTTATGATCAACTAATATTCGATAAAGGAGGAAAGACTATCCACTGGAAGAAAGACAGTTTCTTCAATAAATGGTGCTGGGAAAATTGGACATCCACATGCAGAAGAATGAAACTGGACCATTCTCTTTCACCACACACAAAGATAAACTCAAAATGGATGAAAGATCTAAATGTGAGACAAGATTCCATCAAAATCCTAGAGGAGAACACAGGCAACACCCTTTTTGAACTTGGCCACAGTAACTTCTTGCAAGATACATCCACGAAGGCAAAAGAAACAAAAGCAAAAATGAACTATTGGGACTTCATCAAGATAAGAAGCTTTTGCGCAGCAAAGGATACAGTCAACAAAACTAAAAGACAACCTACAGAATGGGAGAAGATATTTGCAAATGACGTATCAGATAAAGGGCTAGTTTCCAAGATCAGAGATCAAGTTCTAATCCCAAAAAGGAAAAGTGTTCTTTCAGCAAGTGACCAAATTTATTACTACCTATATAGGTACTGCTACCAATGACAATATGAGTATACTCAATGACCAATGAGTATATAGCAATATACTCACCAATAACGACACAATAAGAAATACATATTATTTATTCAGTGTTCTTGGGAAAAAATCTAATAGTGAGAAGGTAGTAAGACAACTTCATAATATGAGGCCTGGATTCTTCATAAAAAAAATTAATGTAATGAAAAACAAGCAATTAAAAAACTGTTCTAAATTAAAAGAGACTAGGGATCCCTGGGTGGCGCCGCGGTTTGGTGCCTGCCTTTGGCCCAGGGCGCAATCCTGGAGACCCAGGATCGAATCCCACATCGGGCTCCCGGTGCATGGAGCCTGCTTCTCCCTCTGCCTGTGTCTCTGCCTCTCTCTCTCTCTCTCTGTATGACTATCATAAATAAATAAAAAAAATAAAATAAAATAAAAATTAAAAGAGACTAAAGAGACAAAACAAACAAATGCTACGTATGAAACTTGATTTGGATTCTGCATGTGGGGAAAGGGCCATAGAAGACATTTTGGAGGCTTCCAGGATTTTTTAAATGAGGACAGCATATTAGATGATACTCTGAATTACTTGAGCATGATAATGGTATTGTGGTTATTTAGGAAAATATCCGTGTTCTTAGGAGATTCTGGCTGGAGTATTTAAGGGTGAAGTATTGCAATATCTGCAACCTACTTTTAAACGGTTTGTAAAACACACGTATGTGTGTATATGTATTGAAAGAGATAAAAAAAGTGGCAAGATATTAAAATTGGTGAAACTTGGTGAAGGTGTACAGTGTTTATAGCCCTGTAGATTTGTCTTTTTTATATAGATGTGAACATTTTTCTAGTAAAAAATTGAAAAAATAAATAAAAACAAAAATATTAATTATCATCTGAAGAACTATATGTTTACTTAAAACTTATTAACATGCATTATTTAAAAATCTTTTAATAAAAGGCCAATATGCCTTTAAGGCATAGCTACTTAGAGTTCTGAATCTGTTTTGCATGCATCACATCAGAATTATAGGGATGTCCATTTTCAGTTACTGTAAAACTAAGTACATTCAGTTGCAAAGCAATAAGACAAAATTCTTCTAGGTTTATTTCATTTTTTCCTCTAGTATTTTACATTTATCTCTTCTACAGTACACTTTTATTTGAATCTTTCCAAGTCATTTAAGCTGGTTTTTATAGAAGAAGCAACTCTTTTTTTCTCACATTTACATTTCATTAGTTTACATGACATGTAATTGTTATAATTAAAACAACAAGTACACTGATATTAGCAAGTTTGAGGACAAATATACTTAACTCTTGGTAAATATACAGCTCAAGTTGGTGGGAATTGAAAAAGTACATGGATGTACAAAAGACTAGCCTACCAGTTATAAGATTATTGTGTGCTATAGTATCAGCTGGGATATTTCACAATGACACTATAGATAGTTGGTTAATCTGGTAGATGGCCTGGGGGGGGGGGGGCGCGGTGCGGTTGGTTAAAGTGGTGTACTGTAGTGAAATACTCACCAGGCCTAAGATGCAAACAGGATTCAATGTATTATTCATGCATAGTTAAGTTCTGTCCATAGTCATCCTCTGATGAGATTATCAATAATCTCCTCTGTCTAGGTTACTGTCAAGGCCCTTTCCCCAATCCAGCTAAATAAAATGGCTTCAGACTTTGTTACAGTTACAAATGGGCACATTCAAGTCACTTTTCTTTCCTTTTATCCTATAACCCACCCACACCTCCAGTAATACGATGCTCTTCATTTGGGAATTATGTTACTCAGGTACTCTTTCAGGGTTAGCTGAAAGTGTCACACAGAATCCTGAATCCTAGACTTGTTAGTTAGAGGTACTTATTAGTTGGTTGTAAGGCAACCCCAATGCAGTTCTGACTCTATGACAGTATGGATAGTTCCAGCTCCCACCCTGAAGTGAGGCTCACTGTGAAGGGAATGTTGATTTTCCTACTTCACCATTCCTTCAGAGAGGAGAAAGTTCTCCTGCTTTGTGAGCCCTAAGAATACTGTTGTAAGGAAGAGGACTCTTTCTTGTAAGTGGCATGCTAGACAGCTGCATTAGATTTCTGTCTCTGTTCATTGAATTTGCTGCTCAGTTCTCCGAGGAGGCAAAGATGAGAAAACTGTTGCGGGAGGCTTTCAGAAGATTTGTAAGAGCCAACATTTCTCCCCTCTAGAGCACATAGCGCGTAACTGCTACTCTTCCCTTGGGGGCACCTTTCAGATTCTGGCTTTTTCAGGCGAAGCAAGAGACCCTAATTATTTCACTTTCAATCAATTCTGAAGCCTCAAAGACCAAAATTGTCTCTTCAGATCCACTCAGATGCCGAAAAGAGGTGTAGAAAAGAAATTGCTGCCCATCTACTAGCAGCTGTAGACATCTAAGTTACTTACCTCTTGCTTTCAATTTCTGCACAGTGGTCAAGAATTGTTGCTAACACCCAAATCAGGAAAAATAAAATGTTTCAACAGATACCTTGAGAATACAGACGATTTTGCATTGAAAAAGCTCCTACAGTCACTGTGGCAGCATTTACTACTATTCATTGATCAGTTCACTTTTCCTTCTTCAAGGGAGAATTACATGGGACTTGTGTTTGGCCAGTGAAATGTATTGGAGGTATTTAATTTCCAGGGCCTGAATCTTCACTTCGCTCTTCTCCAAGCTACTAAAAATAGTGTCTTCATGAAACCTTTGTAGATAAACCACCCAAATTGTCAGTCTGATTACTTGTTCCTTTTGTTAACTTTATCTAAATTTATTATCCATTTATACATATACTTCAATTTGCTTGGTAACATTTTTTTTTTCAGAAAAAAATATATAAATGGAATTTTTAAAAGATTCACATGTCCAAAGGAAGTCTTAGGGAATTCTTTTGTATGTCAAATATATCAGTATGCATATTTTCACATTTTCATACATTGACTGTGTAAAGCAGAACACATCAAATATTCTTCTTAGCTCTTTTTGTAGCTTTGGTTTCTAGATGTTTTGTTATTTCATTCATCAAACAAATGCTTACCGAGCACCTGGTACATTCAACATATTGTGCTAAGTCCTGGGTGCATGTGTTTATGTGTACCTGTAGTTGTACCTAAATATTGTGTTGGTTTGCTGCTATGGATTAAATTGTGTCTCCCTAAAGATTTGTATGTTGAAGCCCTAACCTCCAAAGTGACAATATTTGGAGGTGGGACTTTTAGGAGTTAATTAGGGTTAAATGAGGTCATAAGGGTAGTGTCCTAATCTGATAGGATTGGTGGCCTTATAAAAAGGGGAAGAGATCTCTCTCCATCTCTCTCTCCCTTCAAGGAAAGGTCATGTGAGCACACAGTGAGAAGGCAGCAAGCCAGGAGGTCTGCAAGCTTGGAAGAAAGTTTTCATTACCACCAACCATGCTTGTACCATGATCTTGAGCTTCCAGCCTCCAGAACTGTGGGAACATAAAGTTCTGTTTTTTAAGCCACCTAATCTATGGTGTTTTGTTATGACAGCCTGAGATAACTGAAACATTTGCCAAATCCAGGAATTTTATAATTAGAATATCTGTGAGTCTTGTAAGAAATAAATCAAGATCAACAGAATAACAGAACTATACTTTATATGTCTAACTATAAACTTATGAAATTTGTAATACTAAGCTATTAAAGGGAAAAACTAAAAAAGTCTAAAGAAAAGACAGATAAATTCAAGAATGTCAGATTCATGTTGACATACTAAGGGAAGCCAGAATTCTAAACTTTAGAAAGATAAAATAGGGAAAAACAAATCAAGCAATGTAATCAGTTCATTTTTTTATGAACAAGTGCTCAGGCATGCCTTTAGGTAATATATCTCACAGTATGGTCCCAATCGCCTGCATCAGAATTATATGGGTGTGCCTGTTGGATGTGCAGATCTCAGGGTATCCATGGTATATCCATAACCTCAGGATTCAGGACCATGCTGAAGTCATATTCAGTTTCTCTGAGGTGAAGTCTGGGGCTCTTCATTTTAAACAAGCACTAAAAGGTGAGGGAGTGATATGTATAGAGATAGAGAATGAAGGTAATTGGACCCTGGCCTTCTGCCTTTAAGGAACAATAGGCTCATTCTCTAGGGGATTTGAACTGGAGGAGGCTTGACCAGTGACATTAAGCAGAGTGAGTGAAGCACCAAGGTAAGGACTACAACAGAGATTATGTGTTCCATTTATTGAACAATGGAACTCTCAGCACCTCCCCTCTCCCTACTCTGATCTCAGAAATCTGACCGCCAGATGTCTTCCCTCAGGCCCTTCTTAAATCCAAAAACTGATGCTAAAGATTATTGTAGCAATGCCTTCAAAATTATGAGTATATGTCCAGCCTCTTAATCTATTAAGAGATTAATCAAGTAGGATAAGTGCTAGAATGAAGATATTTTTCAGGTGTATGAGTGCTGAAAACATTTACCTTCTTAGGAAGCAACTGGAGGATGTACTTTAATCAAAACAATCAAAACTGAGAAAAGAAGTTCAGCATGCAAGTACACAATTAGGCTTAGAGTGCAGCTGGCACAGACAAGAAATGGACAGGCTGAGGGAAAGGGGACTGAAGGAGAAAGAACATCTGAACTCAGGTCTTTGAGGGTTTAAATCACAGGTGCATTCAATAACCTGTAAAGAGTGTGCTAGAAATGCTCCATACTTCCATTTCCTTTTTGCTTGGCTTAGCCCTGTGTGAAATAAATGTCTTTATACTTATGTTTTTTAAAATCTCTGTTTATAGTTTCCATTTTGGGGAAAGGCATAAGAAGTATACCCTTATTTTAGGGATGATATAGTCACACATTATAAGTGATTAATGTAATTAGCATAGTTTTCACCTCATCATTTGAGTCATGTAACCTTAACTGAACAGTGGAAAAAGCTATGAACATCCATATACAAAAATCTAGGTGATTTTCTGTTACCTTTTATTTGTAGATATTTTAGAAGTTTACTACATTATTCTCCAGATTGCGCACTAACTTGGTAAATTGGAAGGACTGATTTTCCATTTTTATGGAAAAAAACCCAATAACCACCATTTACAGCAAAGAATTTGTACTAGGAAATGCCTTAAAATAATTTTGAAATGTATTTATTTACATCTCAAATATGACTTCTTTCTGAAATGTTCAAAGTCTCATTTCCACAGCTGCAATTAAATGACTTTTTAGGATAATGTTTCATTTGGCTGTATTATGTTAATAATCAGCTAGATGATGTATATCTTTTCCATCTTTATGTACCCATGAATTATTCAGAAGTGTTCTCTTGCAAATGCAGAGTAGAAGAATTCAGTCCTTTTTTCCCCAAAAGGGTCAGACGTACTTTAGAAGAGAGAGAGAGAAGTAGATTCTTTTTCTTTTTAATCCTCTAAGATTTATTGAAGTAAACAGTAGGAATTTATTTAAATATCCAATAATGAGAAAATGCTCAAGTAAACTATAATACATCTACTTGACAAAATGATGCAGCTCTCAAAAACTAATGGTTGAAAAGACAACATGGCTATATGGAAAAACGTTTATATAAAAAACAAGTGAACAAAAACATGATATAAAAATAAATGCACATTATAATTTCAATTAAAAATAGTTATTGGAAAAAATTCTAGAAGAAAATATAATAAAATCATAATGACGGTCATGTTACTATATAGGAATATCAGTGATATTTTTTTCTTCTCTGTGTTTACCAAATTTTTTTAATGCGATATTATTTTTATAATGAGAGAAAGCAAACAGAAAGGTTAACCCTATTGAATTACTAATGTTATCTAGAAACTAGTCTATGTGCTGAGGATATAATGATGAAAAGATGCACTTTGTGATATATAAGATATATCGAGTTTTCCCTGGTAATACTAAAATATATGTAATTAATATAAATTTCATTGAGATCTTATTAAGCAGAAATATCATTAATTAAATACCTAGTAGGTACCTTTCATGTGTACCTTGTCCAATCAACTTAATTATCATGTGAAGAAGATGATTCTCTTTTCACAGATAGGAAGCTATGTCTCATAGAAACTATGCAGCTTGTCCAAAGTGATATAGTTAATAATAAGAGACTGAGCTTGGCCTGGTTAGAAGTCTATTTTCAGTTATTTAACAAGTATTTATTAAGCACCAGCTATATACCAGCAATTGTTCTGGATTAGTGATACTGAAATGAACAAAGCAAAGTCTTCAATGGAGCTTACATTCTAGTATGAGGAGACAAACAAAAATCAATGATAAGTGATATATTGGAAGCTGAAAAGTGCTTTAGGGAGAAGTAACATGGAGAAAGGGGCTAAGGAGGCAGAGTAGAGAAAGGGGTTGCAATTTTGAATAGGATGATCAGGGAAGGCCTACCTGAGAATGCAGTGTTTAAGGAGAAGCCTGAAAGAGTTGAGGGAAGGATCTCAACTCTGTGGGAGAGCATTTCAGGCTGAGGGGACAGTAAATATAAAGGCCTTGAGATGAAAGCATACCTAGAGGAACCATTATCACTAGAGCTATGGAACAGTTAGTAGAGTGAGATAAAGGAAGATAGGAGAGAGCTAGAGACTTTGAGCTTTGTGAGGCATTGACAAGATAGGAAACCACTGGACGGTTTTAAGCAGAGGAATTGCTTTATCTGACTTAGTTTTCAGAGGATCATTCTGGCTGCCATTTGCAGAAAATTCTGTAGGGGAACCAAGGTGGAGGCAAGAGACCCTTAGGAGGCTACTGCAGTGAGAAAAGATGGTCAGTTGTGCCAGGATAGCAGTGGAGGACAGTCAAGAACTGTGAGGGCCTGGGATTTTATCCTATTGCTTACCTACAAGCCGTCAAGTTGGCTAGTTTCTTGCATGCTGGCAGAAAATATGAGATTTATGGATCAAAGATGAAGGACTTTTATTTCTCATGACATAGCAGTCACCCATACTTCATGTTTGTTCCATCCCCTTTGTCCCCAGGTCTCACAGGGTGATGCAGAGTGGCTTTAGTAGACATTGTGTGTACAGTGAATTTGTGTCATAGCCAAGGGACCTAAGTTTAGGATCTCTCTCTATCTTTTATAATGGACTACAAGCAAACTTGCCTAACCTCTGCTCTCTTTATTATATTGGACAGCAAACAAACCAGGTCTCTGTTTCAGAGGGAACACAGTCACTATCTTCCAAGGCTTTTTCCTATCCAAATCTACTTGGGAAGATAGTTTAGAACAAAGGATATCAATGCCTTCCTTTGAAAGATAAGCAGAAATATTAAAAAACAAAAACAAAAAACAACCGATGAAGAATTGTCTCCTAACAAGGATATAGTATGAAATGGCTGCATTTTGGAGGTATTTTTTAGTTAGAGCCCAGGTCAGATGCAGCTTGTAAGAGAAAAAGCCCAGAATGACATTATTGCTTTTTCCAAGCACTGTACTAGGTGCTGGAGATATAGTGGCGAATGAAACATTCCAGGCCTTGGCCACCATGGGGCTTACCTTCCAGCAAGAGAGAGAGAAAGGGTTCAGGAGAAGAGGGAGGGAGGGATAAAGGAAGGGAAGGAAACCCAAAGCCTATAAACATGCCAAATAAGTGAAATTATTGGCCTACTTTATTTATAGTTTCTGAGAATTTTAACTGTGTAAAAATATGCAGTTTTATTTAAATCAGATAAAATTACAAGGGAAGAGATAGATGAGACCCCATAGATGAAGCCAAGAGTACTTGCTTCTAGAATTAATTTTAGCCTTGTCTTTTTTTTTTTTTTGAGAGGTAGAGTTTCCTTAAGTTTATGCTTTCTTGTAATATATATACTTAGCATCATTAGTAACCTAAATGTGCTTAATTTGGAAGACAAACATTGAAATTTTAAAAGATTCTATTTTAGGTATAATTTTTTTTTACTTTACTTGCTTATAGACATATATTTGGAGATTGACTGTAATGAGCTATTGCCATAGGTGGAAAACCATCATCAATTTTACTTCTTAGTGGTTTGTTATCTGTCTCTACCAATTAGAATAGAAGCTCAGGGGTAGATTGTTTTATTTGTGGATATATTCTCAGTTCTTAGAATAGAACCTGGCAAATAATGTGTGTTTAATAAGTAACTGAATGAATAAATGAATGAATGTATAGTACACATATTATTTTGTATTCTGCTTGTTAATAAACAGATTCCTTCCCCTACTATTTGTTTTTTTTTTTTTTTTTTTTTGCAGAATCTTTGATATCTGCTTTATATCACTTTTTTATGCTATAACCATTCTTTAAGCATTGAACATTTGGATGTTTACCAAATGTTTGCAATGATACAAAATACCAAAGTAATGTTTTATGTGTATTAACTTTTACATTTCTTTTGAATTATCTCTAGTATAAATCCGAAGGAGTAGGTCAAAGGTACTAAAATCATCACTATTCTCTCCCTCCATGTTGTTTTTTCCTAAATGGTAGGGATGGGTTTCAGTGGATGAGGGTATCTGTTTCATCTGTAAGTAGAATTCGTTAACATTAGTTGTTATGTTTTTAAACATATTTTGTGTGTGTGTGAATAGACGATCAAATATGCTTTTATTAGCATTTATTTGATGTTTCTTTTTTTTTTTAAGATTTTATTTATTCATGAGAGACAGAGAGAGAGGCAGAGACAAAGACAGAGGGAGAAATAGGCTTCCCACAGGGAGCCTGATGCAAGACTTGATCCCAGGACCCCAGGTTCACGACCTGAGCTGAAGACAGATGTTCAACCATTGAGCCACTCAGTCGTCCCTATTTGATGTTTCTTGATGTTTTATACATTTTCATGTTTATTTATTAGTATTAATGTGAGCTGTCTCTTAATATACTTTGTCTAGTAGAGTTACTTGTTGAGTTATCCAGTTCCTAATTCTAGACAAAATGATGACATTTAGGTTTTTAGCACAGCTTCCTGTGAGGTTCTGGTTGGGCTCAGAGGTGGAAAAGTGAGAAGGAGGGGGCTTTTTGGAGCTCACATGCAGGCCGTGGGAAGCCTCATGAGGAGAGCCTTGTGGAGCCACCACTGATGATATTTCCTCTCTCAACAGGTGCCTATTGTGCTTGCTGCTATATCAATGGAAAAATAAATATCTAATTACAATATGTTAGAAGTATGATAAAAATAGGGTACAGTAAGAGACAATAATGGGAAAGGGATGAGTGTTTGGAAGCCTTCCCCAGATCAGGAGTGCCTTTTTGAGGAAGTGGCATTTTACCTAAAACCTGAAGGAAAAGATACCTTGATGAAACACAGTGTAAAATGCTATGACTAGAGTCTGCAGGAGCAGCCTATTCAGCTGAGCCATAACATCCTGTGGGTCACAAAGTTGCTTTGATCTCGGTATCACTCAAGATGACTGCGCCAGGTCAGGAGGATGAAAGAATGATTGCTCAAGTTCCTTGCATTGCTGACCACTTACTGGGATAGAGCAAATACCTGTGCTTGTTTTGAGGATCAAATAATAAGAGAATCACTGTATGTGATTTCCCCTGTCTTTCGCATATGATTGAAATAGTTAAAATAATTAGAATTCGGAGGAGCCCACTCTCTCCTGATTTTATGAATCATGCTGGAAGAGAAGCTAACACAGCATAATACACAATACAGTCATAATGTAGTCTGCATAAAAGCAATCTTAAGTCACATAAATGCTTCATAAAGTCTCTATCTCTACACAAGGTTTGCTACAGTACATAAGAACAATGAAAATCAGTGTCTGATAGCTGACTTCATTTGGCTTTCTAACTTTGATTACTACTTCTGTCATTTTGTCTTATCCACTTAAGCTGATTCTTAATAAATAGACAGTTGGGGGCCCAGTATCCTTTAGAGGTAAGAAAGGGCTGAAGCCATCTTGCTGTCACTGTTAATTTAAATAATCCTCAAAAGTCCACATTGCAATAAAGCAAGAATACTGCCATGTATAAAATAGATTTTATTTTCTGAACACTTAGCAGTTTATTTCACAATGTGCATGTTATCCTCTATTATACTCTGTAATGTCTGAGGAGGCATGCATGTACAGTCCATTGCCAGAAAAAATATAACCTTACTAGTAGCTGACTGCAAGCAACTCTCCAGAGTATGATGCAAAACATTTTGTTGTTGTTGTTTACTGTTCTCAATATGCTGTTTTAGCCTGAGTCAACTGTAGGTCCCTTTCCCCCTAGTTATCCCCGTTTTACTCCTCTACTCTCCCCAGTGGTCAAAGCTGGGGAAGCCATTATTCTTGGATCTATTTTTTTTTTTTTTTTATGATAGTCACAGAGAGAGAGAGAGGCGCAGAGACACAGGCAGAGGGAGAAGCAGGCTCCATGCACCGGGAGCCCGATGTGGGATTCGATCCCGGGTCTCCAGGATCGCGCCCTGGGCCAAAAGCAGGCGACAAACCGCTGCCCCACCCAGGGATCCCTATTCTTGGATCTATTGTAAAGGTGATGAGGAATCAGAGTTGGTGGCACCTCACAGCCCTCCATGGGATTTTGGCTTAAACTTTTCAACTTTCTTGGAATGGAATCTGTTATATAAAACCAGCCTCTCTGGTGTTAATAGTACAACCCTCGTAGCACAACTTTGATGTCACTATGTCAAACAAACAAACAAACAAACAAACAAACCCAGAACAAAACCTCTCTCCACCAAGAGGGAGGCTAAGAAGGAAGGAAAGGATGCAGGGGAGAGAGAACTTGAGTCTGTCACAGATGATCTGCCAGAGTTCTTTGAAGTCAACTTATTCCATGGTAAACTCACAACCACTTCAACAAAAGCATGTCTTTACTAAAAAATGCTCCCAGGGTTCACACAAGGTAATCAAAGTTTCAACCCAGCAAAGAAATTTAGTGAGGCAAAGATAACCAAGTTATCTGTACATTCAATAAAAATGTCCTGGTTGGGGTGATGGGGTGGCCCAGTCGGTTAAGCCTCCGACTCTTGGTTTTGGCTCATGTTATGATCTCAGGGTTGTGGGGTAAAGCCCCACATAGGGCTCGTTGCTGAAGGCAGAGTCTGCTAGGGATTCTTTCTCTCCTTCTCCCTCTGCTTGCAAGCACTCTGCCACTCTCTCTTTAAATAAGTAAAATATTTTTTAAAAAAGAAAAAAATGAAAAATGGCTTGGACACTTGTTTTTCTAAGTTTTTTTGTAATGTATGTAAAAGAAATTAATCCAACAATGACACATGGTTTTGCTCAGTAGATGGGAAGAAAACATTTATTCTTAGGAGTTGCTGTTTGTTAGTCCTTTTGAAAGGGCCACTTAAAATTGCAGTTGTGCTGATAACAGCATTGTTAACTTGACAGCAAAAGTAACTACAACTTAAGCTTCCACGCTCTATCCAACTCTCCAGGAGCTCTCTCAGTGCAGACTTGGAGTGGAGTTCTGAGTTACTCATTCTCATGTAAGAGACAAACCAGAGACTGAGCTGGATCCAAGCTTCAGGTTTTCTAAGTTTGATCCATCACTGAAAAATGTGTTGGTGACACTGTTTGAACCTTCACATCTTGCTGCATTCAAACTAACTTCTGCAAAATAAAAATTGCTCATCTAAATATGCATTCATGAAAGTCTAATTCTCTAGATTTTTTCCCCCAAAAATGGCATTTTAAAGTTATATCATGGTTAAGAATTTGTACCCACTTCTCTTAATATAATTGTTACTTTTCAAAGAGACAGCCAACTAGGCTTTATATCAAGCTTTACTTTAGGAACTGAAGGACTTTTTCTTTTGTAAACTATATAAAAAGGTGCTACATATTATGTACCAAAAAAAAGTTGTTTTTTTCCCCAAAGTGCCAAAAAATCTCTTTCATCTCCTGGCATGCTCTCAAGCTCATTACTGCTTCAATATTTGAACTTGTCACCTCTCCAAACTCATCTAGTTGCATTTTATGATCTTTTGACAAATCTTAAGCTTTTCTAAAGCTCCTTGGATTTTCTATAAAAGCCTCATTCTTTGAGTTTCAGAAAGCTTCTTTATATCTCATTTTCTTAGCAGACTTTTATAAAACAAACCAATAAAATGATGACCACACTTTAAATAGAATACAGACCCATATTTTAATTTTTATTAAAATTTTTGTTTGCCTCCAACTTTCTCTCTGTTAGAACTTCTTTTTTTCTCTGCCCCTAAGTCTATGAGGAGATGCTAATCTTCCTTCATATCTCATCAGGAACAAGGAGCAGAAAACCATGGGGAGCCAGCATTTCCAGTACCAGATGTACTGAGAAATCTAGTTAGGTTCAGAATTCTTCAACTCAGTGACTCCGCATCTACTCCACCACCTTTTTCTCTTTTCTTTGCCCACTTTAGGAGAATTTCTCCCCTTCAGACTTTCCTTTCATGTAACAGTTAGGATTTCTGAATATAATACTGTGAATTACTGGTGCTATTCTTACACCTTGAAGACAAAGTAAAGACTGGCTTTAAATGTGTTTGTTCAAGTGTTCACAAGCTGGGTCTTCTTCATCCTAAGGAGCCCAGGCCTGCGAGGCCCAGTAAATATTGCTAGAACAGAGTCCAATCTATTCTGCACAGCCTATAGACAACATTTCATGTTCAAAGGACCATTGCTGGGTTCATGTCTTTCTATGGAGGGGCTAGAGCTTTTCATGTGGAGCCCGTCCTGTTGCACAGCTGGAGCAATTCACTTCACAAGGAGAAACCCTCATTTGCTTAACACTTCTTCCCTTCTGTATCATTTGTTTAAATAGATTAGAAGAGCTCTCCTCTCTGTACCAGCTCATCTCTCAATTTAGATAGAAGAATATCAGTTTCAAAGCCTTTGGCTTTTTTCAAAGCTGTACCTCTGTGGTTTGGAATACTGTTTTGAAGATGTGACAGGGTCAGCTGGAAAAACCGAGGGTCCAAACTAGATTCCATTCTCAAATTGCCAGTAAAGTAAAGTACCTTAGGATTCCTTGGTGAGAACAAAGAGGTCCCTAAGTTCAAAGAAGTGTTTCTGGAAGAAATGAAAACATTTTTAATGAAATCACAACATTTTAGTCTTTGCTTATAAAAATTGAGTAAATGTTCCCTCTGTGGAAGGTCTCCTTCTCTGAGCAAGGGCAAGGTCTAGAGAATGGCTCCAAACACCTGGGGAAAACTTATGAACACTTTGGAGAAGTCACCAAAGAATAATAAATACTGCCTTGCTCACAAAGATTTTCACTTCCCTTCTTAAACATCTCCAATGCCTTCTCTGATTTGTCACATAAACATCTGCTCTGGCAAACATTATAATTTGTCTCCACAGAACCAGACTTTCATAAAAATAACAACAAAAGAGGATTATAAAAGAGAAGCAGAGTACCATGCATTTCTTTAAAATTATTTTTTTAAAAGATTTTATTTGAGAGAGCACAAACGGGGAGGGGCACAGAGAGAGGGAGAAGCAGACTCCTTGCTGAGCAGGGAGAAAAACATAGGGTTCTATCCTAGGACCCCAAGATCATGACCTGAGCCAAAGGCAGACAGTTAACCAACTGAGCCATCCAGGCATCCCTTAAATTTCTTGATTCTCATTAGGATTTATTGGACTTGGAGCCCTTAAACATAAATTGCTTATTTTGTATATCCAGTCAACATTCCTTTTTAGAGTTTCTATGTTTTCAGTCTTTTCTAAATGAGTTAAAAAGAAATAGAAAACATGGCCACTACTTTCCCCCTACTCACTGTAGGTGGAAAATACACCTTGCTTGAAACTAAGCATATCAATACATACAATGACTCCTCTGTGTTATCTAGGTAGATGGAGCTCTTAGTGGCCTACGTGCTCCCAAATTTAAAGAACTTCATGACATGCATTGAGGCCCTTAACAAACCTCCGTCTTCTACCCCTTTTACCCACTCCATCAGAATTTCAGATGCCCCAAAACCCCTGGGCCCTCAGGCTAGGTTCAGATCTCATGGTATACCCTTTACTTTGATGTTACAGGGGTGATTTCCTTGAACTTTGAAGCTGCCCCACTTTGTAGTTTGGATTGACAGTTCAAAGGTGACTTGAAGCATGTTAAATAATCAGCTAGAACAACTGCTAATAAGGTATATGATCCTATAAATCCGGACACTGCTGCACACTTTGGTAAATTTTTTTGTGTTATTAATATTGCCTTCAAGGGTTCATATTATCAGTATTATTTTTAAAAGTCCCCTTTGTCTCAGGTTACAAATATAATATGGACTTGCAGTTAAGAAAGCAAACAATATAGTTACATATGTATGTGTGCATGTGTGTATGTGTGTGTATTATATGAAAGAGTTGAACAACTCCTTCACTCCCCTGACAGCCTGAAATGACCCATTCCACAATTTTTCCTTTCTTCATACAAAAATATCCAAGCATATAAGCAAATTTATTGCTTGTTATTGAAATAAAATCATGCTATATGCAATTTGCTTTTTTCACTTCATGGACAGCCTTGCAAGTCACTAGTTATGGTTCTAATATTATCTTTCTTCTTTATGCATTTATAAACAGATATTTTAATTTTCTATAAGTAAGATCATAACACTTCCTAAAGGATATCACCTTTCATTTTATTTTAATTTCTATTATTATTATTAACATTTTAAATGTTCATTTTTATCGTGTTTTACAGATCACAAACTCCTCTTACATATACCATCTTATTTATTCCTAAATAGTCTGTGAGGTGGTTACTATTAACTCTATTTTAGTTGATCAGGAAGCTTAGAGAAGTTGATGTCTTCCTTCTATGATAAAGCTAATAAAAGTAGAGTCAAGATTCAGAGTTGTCTTGTCTTACTCACTCATGCCTTTGAGAACACTTAATCTTCTGATAATGTTTGAAAATGTTTGTGGGAAGGTAGGAAAATCCCTACTGAATGACATTTGAAATCCCCTTCACCATATCAAAAAATTGTCAATATCACTTTTTTATTTGACTTCTAAGCCTCTAGCAACATAACCATCACCTTATCTACCATATCAGTTTGTTCTGCTATGCCTGTTGTATAGACTAGTAAATTTTATGAGAAATTTTCTGCCTTGGTTCTTAAAATAGTTTCTTAACTATTAAGCTGAAGCATTGTTCCATTTAAAATGTATTTCCACATCCCATTATTTGCTCCTAAACTCATTTTATCTACATTTTCTCTGGACTGAGCTCAATTTGCTGTCCATTAGTCCCAAAGCTTGAATGATTCATCTGAATCCAAGTACATTATTTCTCATTGTATCTTGCTTTTCACAATTTAACTTAGCCTGTACACTTGCTTTCCATGCATCCTCCAAATTAATAGAAAAAAAAAAAAAAACCTTTTAAAGTTGAAAACAAAGCTTGCCCTGGCTTCATTGGAACATAAATACTGGCCTGAGAAATGGCTTGGTTACTGTCCTGATATATCTCAAGAGGCACTTCCCTTTTCCTATTTTATTTGTTAATGGTAACATAAAAAGGATTAATTATAATGCTAAGTTTTAAGCATCCAACCTTGGAGATCCAGCCAGAAGTGAAAGTTGGAACTTTTAGGCAAAGATGTTGTTAATTTAAAAAAGCACATGTTTATATAGAGTGTAGGTTGACATTGAAACAGAATGGGCTGTGGAGATGGAAAGACTCAGGTTTGAATTCTTGCTGTAGTATTGCCTAACTCTGTAACCTTGGAGAGGTTAGTTTTTCTAAGCTTATGTTTTTTCAATTGTAAGATAGGGATAACCCTCAGAGACTCCTTGGGAGCTTTAAACAACAGGATGCACCAATTGTCATTACAGAATTTGACATTTAGGAAATCTTCAGTATGTCTAAGTTTAACCATGTATAATTGTTGATTTTAAACTGCTGTTTACCTACCAACTATCTATTTTATACCTGCTATACTTAATGGCTAGTAGACTTATATACCTAATACAACTAAATAGCTAAAAATGAATTAAACATTTTTAGTTAGGTTCTTCTGTGTTTCCGTTAGTTATGTTCTTTGTCATTTTTCCTGACAATATAACAAACTCATGTTTCTTATCTTTAAAAAAAAGATTTTGTTTATTTATTTGAGAGAGAGAGAGAGAGACAGGAGAGAGGGAGAGAATCTCAAGCAGACCCCCCACTGAGCTTGAGACCTGACACAAGGCTGGATATCACAATCTCTGAGATCAAGACCTGAACCCAAATCAAGAATTGCTCGCTAAGGGAAATATCAGAGAAGGAGACAGAACATGAGAGACTCCTAACTCTGGGAAATGAACAAGGGGTGGTGGAAAGGGAGGTGGGTGGGGGGTGGGGGTGACTGGGTGACGGGCACTGAGGGGGGCACTTGATGGGATGAGCACTGGATGTTATGCTATATGTTGGCAAATTGAACTCCAATTAAAAAAAAAAAAAAAGAATTGCTCACTAACCTGACGGCCACCCAGGTGCCCCCTCATGTTTCTTATCTTGAAGACACATTTTTGGTACAACAGTGTTCTTTTTTTTAAGGTTTTATTTATTTATTTGAGAGAAAGAGAGAGAGCGTGTGCAAACATAGGGGTGAAGGGCAGAGGGAGAGAGAGAATTTGAAGCAGACTCCACATTGAGTGTGAAGCCTGTCCTGGGACTTGATCTCAAGACCCTGAGATCATGACCTGAGCTGAAACCAAGTGGTAGATGCTTAGTCAACTGAGCCACCCAAGCTACCCAGTACAACAATCTTCTTAAAGATATATTAATGTTTTCTGAAATTTAATTTTAAGATTAGTAATAATAGTTATGCTATTATTTTTTTAAAGATTTGTTATTTATTTAAGCTATTTCTACACCCAGTATGGGGCTCAAACTCATGACCCCAAGATCAAGAGATGAATGCCCCACTGACTGAGCCAGCCATGTACCCCAATAATAGTTACATTATAAATGTACATATTAGTACTCTAAGGTAATTAAAATACACCCCTCCCCATAACCTTATTCTAGTATGGTGTCAAACTTTGATAATATGACTTACTTGCATAATTTATTATGCACATAAATTCATATTTCACGTTACTCAGCAAAATAAGGTCATATAGTTTGAAAAAATTATTTGAATTTTTGACTTTTTTTTTTAATTTTTGACTTTCTTAAACACTGAATTTAGACCTAAGAAATTGGTATTTAGTAAGTATTTCTTTTGGTTTTAAACTGGATATAAGTGATTTGTTTTGTTTGGTCACATCTGAGCAAAGTGGTAGAATTTATTGAGAATGAATAACTTTTGGTTACCTACTATATCCATAGCATTTCTGAGAATAGAGCACTATATTTCTGTTAAGTAGTTTACAATAATTTGTTTGTAATGGACCAGGTAAGAGGTAAACAAGACAGATGTTCTAGCCTTGATGAACTAAGATTCTAGCTGGAAAGAAACAGAAATCAATATATAAATAAATACATAAATAAGAATTTCAAACCCTGAAAGTGCCATATGAAGATAATATAAGGGAAGAAGCTGTGAAAGGAAGGCCGGTCTTTGAGTTGAAACCTGAATGATACAGAAGCTGACATGTGCTGATCCAGAAAAGCAGGTGGAAAAAACTGTACAATGCTCTGAAATGGGGTAAGATCATGGGCTTGGGGTTCAGATAAATGTACAAATGACTCTCACCAAAAGCAAAAATTTGAGTGAGAACTATACATTTGGAAGCCATTTGCATCCAAGTGGAAAGTTAGGAAATGAAAAAATCCATTTGGATAGTGTCTTTTTTCAGGTACTACATACTCGAGGTTAATGAATTCTTGTTCAACATTCCAGCTGAAACGTCAATTGGGATTCTATTCCTCTAACCTAAGGGAGATAGTGCACTGGAAGTAAAAGCTTGCCTTCTCTTACTGGGGAAGACTGGTGTGCTTACATATATGAAAACAATTTCTATGCCATATATTTCTTTCATTTTAATTAAGTTCAACTGGAAATAAAAAGCTTACATTTCAGGATTGATTCTTTAGAGCTTAGACCTGTCACTTCAGTCAGGCTACATTTTGTCCCACTACCAGGCAGGACATTATAGCTAGAATTAAATGTCTAATAGAAAAACCCCTGAGATGGTTTAGTCTCTTCTTCCTTCTCTGCATTGTCAAAAGATCATCAAAATTTGGTACCAGCATTTTTTAAATGTAGCCAAAAATATTGAAAACATAACTTTAAATTATGTTGTTAAAATTCTTGCTCCTCCCTAATAAAGGACATGTGTTTTAAACTAGGTTAATGCTTTTTCTGGATCTCCAATTATAGTACATCTTCATTTTAGGCATGAATAGCTTACATTTTCATTTCCTGAATTATCTGAGCTGAAAAATAAGCAGAGTTATGCAGTTCAACCAGATTCTCAAATCTTTTTAAAGAAACTTTTCCCCCAAGAGTGAAAAGGAATCAGAAGGATTTGGGGTCTGCATAAACATTGTCATTAGCAAACCTTGTAATATGTCAAATTTTGAATATAAAGAATTTATTATAAGTAGTAATTATCTCTCTAGATTCCTTGAGCAGAGAGAAAGTTTTAACACCAAGACTGAATACAAACTAAAAGCACTCTCAGCTACATTCTGTCCTCTGCCCACCCAGGAGAAAAAAATCATCTGCAAAAAAAATTAATAGCCTTCCTACTGTAATGCATTGAAGCATTATAATCTCATATTCTACTCTGAACTTTTTATTTTCAACATTAGAATTTCTTCTAATAGGCAGTAGAATAATTGGTATTAGCAGAGATGGAAATTAATATTAGATGCTATAGTCAACTATTGTTTGTTTTGGCTGATCTCTGGGCTAGGATATTTGGTATTCCAAAGAAATCCAGTTGGCCAAATATATTTTCCTTGGAATTCATTAAAAAAAGGGAGAATCTGAAACAGTAACAAATTATGTGGTTACCTAAAATCAACCTATCTATGATTTTTCTGATGGCTGCCATTGTTGTAGAAGAACACAGAACAGACTTTTCCTGGGAAGTTGGAAATCTGACACAAACAGGCTGAACCATTTTTGTTTTGCAGTGCTAATTGGCAATCATAGAGGATCACGAATTCCTGTTCCTGAAGGCAGGGATGTGGAAATGAATCTATGAGTAATTTATTCTCAGAAACATGAGAGATGACTAAGTATCATGCAAAATATTTAGGCCTGGTGGATAGAGTTTGGAAGAGAAATTTTTAAATTTATTGTGAAGCTGATTTAATTTTTATTTTAAAACTAATCAAAACAATGTAAAGAGGCATAGTGGAAAGTCTCACTTCTACCCTTTCCCACCTTCCCTGTTTCTCCACTTCTCCCCAGGAGAAGAAACTATACTTATTTCCTGCATATTTATCCTCCTAGGGTCTCTTTATAAAAATTCAAGCAAATGCAGCTATGTATTCATATTCCTCCTTTCTTACTACTGTGAAATATTTTATGAATGAAAAATTATAATATTTATGCTTATAAGACATGTATATGTGACATGTCATCACAGGGTTATCTTCCATTCTTACAACACTCATGAAGTAGATAGTATTTTCTCCATTTTATATATGAAGAAACTCAAATTCAAGAGAGCTAAAACATGTCTCAAGTTTACACATTGTTGGAGCCAGGGTACAGAATCTTCCCTTTTGCACTGATACTTGTTTGTATAACTTCAGCAGTTTAGCACTTCTGTTTGGAAATGTCAGGACAGAATTCTGCAGCTCTTAAACAACAAATTCTTTTTTTTTTTTTTTTTTTTAGATTTTATTTATTCATGAGAGACACAGAGAGAGGCAGAGATACAGGCAGAGGAAGAAGCAGGCTCCTCACACGGAGTGTGGGACTCATCCCCACATTCCAGGATCATGCCCTGAGCTGAAGGCAGACGCGCTTAACATCTGAGCCACCCAGGCGTCCCTAAACAACAAATTTTTTTATTGTTGCATTCAAAGAAAATTTTTTTTATTTTTTATTTATTTATGATAGTCACACACAGAGAGAGAGAAGCAGAGACATAGGCAGAGGGAGAAGC
The DNA here is from genome assembly GCF_011100685.1 of Canis lupus familiaris. Taxonomy (NCBI): domain Eukaryota; kingdom Metazoa; phylum Chordata; class Mammalia; order Carnivora; family Canidae; genus Canis; species Canis lupus. The sequence goes on along the minus strand of NC_049241.1, from coordinate 31,857,672 downwards.
AGGCTCCATGCACCGGGAGCCTGACGTGGGATTCGATCCCAGGTCTCCAGGATCACGCCCCGGGCCAAAGGCAGGCGCCAAACCGCTGCGCCACCCAGGGATCCCCAAAGAAATTTATGGTAAGTTTAATCTTTTACATTTTCAAAATAAAACCTCTTTTTTTCTAATACTATTTTTGTAAATAAAAGAGTGAAACTCATATTAAGTCCAGCTATATAGATAAAAATCACTGATAACATGTGTCTCTCCTAAACTGTTTGGTGGTAAAGTGATATCCTAGCATGCAGCATTTCAGGGGGACTATGGATTGGCAGGAAATGATCGCTCTCACACATATTCATGTACATTATTAGTTCCCCATGTAGTTACTCAAGAATCCAGAATGCTGTTGGTAGTTGATGGACACAATGGGTAGGATCAGTATAACGTATCTTGGCATGATTTTCCCCTGGCCCCAAGTATCTTAATGGGTTGCATAGATGCTGGTAATGATGTCCATCCATGGTAGAGTCCTGCCTCATCTGAGAAAAGAAATAGAAAATTTTCTCTCTATCCCAGCTGTCCTTATACAATTTAAAACATCATTTCAAAATAACTTACCCTAGCAGTCTACATGCTGCCTCTTCTTGATGAACAATGTAGGTTTACAATTTTATAAGCTGTACCTGGTAAATTTATCTACTATAGTTTCTAATATTTATCCCCTTTGAACATCATCATATATTTATGGCCTTTCACAGACTCAAATAATTTCATTCTACAGTTATAAATAGTTTCTTTTTGATTCATGTCCACATTCCTCACATTTTGGCCAATAAGAGCCCTTTTAAGCTAGCTCCTTGTCAACATCACCAGAAAGTTTTGAAAGTATTCTTACTGTCTTTCATCTAAATGTGCCAGCCCCACCTTTAATTTCAGCTTCTAGAAATTAAATTTGGGCACTAGGACTACATATTATACTGTTTCATATAATTAAGGGTCTAGAGAATGATGACAAAGGCCTATAGGGCTTTGATGATAAAACATTTACTTTTTTTTCAATATTAATGAATTTATGTTGCTATGCTCAATTTACCATTTATTAAATATTACTTAAAATGATCATTAATAGATAGTTCATGTAAACTTTTTCTACCATTTTGAGCTACAGTTTTCTCTTTATTCTCTAGCTTTGATTTTCCATGATATATATTGTCTTACCAAACTGTGCTTTTAAATTTCTATGTTACTCTCAAATTTATAGTTTCATTTTATTTCTTTCTGTCTCTCAGCTGTAACGTTCAGGAATTTAGTGTGAAGGTCTCAGTTGTCCCCTATGCCATGCATTACCGCAACCCAAACTGCCTAAAAAGGAAAATAAGGCCAACTTCTTTTCAAGGGGAATACTAAAGAAATAAAGTTATGGGCCAAAAGACAAAACTACAGATATAGCAAAAAGATCAGTAGTTGCCAGTGGTTCAGGAGGAGGGGGGGAAGAAAGGGATGAATATGTGGAATAGAGTGTTTTAGGGTCATGAAACTATTCTGTATGGTACTGTAATGGTGGATACATGTCATTATACATTTTTTTTAAAGGATTTTCTTTATTTATTCATGAGAGACACAGAGAGAGAGAGAGGCAGAGACACAGGCAGAGGGAGAAGCAGGCTCCACACAGGGAGCCCAATGTGAGACTCAATCCCAGGACCCCAGGTTCATGCTCTGAGCTGAAGGCAGGCCCTAAGCTGCTGAGCCACCCAGGTGTCCCATATCAAAAGCCATAGAATGTACAACACAAGAAATAAACTCTAAGGTAAACTATGTGTTGCAGTTAATAATATATTAATACTGGCTCATCAGTTGTAGAAATGTACTGCACTAATGCAAGATGTTAGCAAGAGGGGAAACTATGGAGAAGGAGACTTGTGGAGAAAGGCTATAGTGAGAACTCTATTTTCTCCTCAAATTTTGTGTAAATCTAAAGCTAAAAACCAATGTTTGTTAACTAAAAAAATGTTCTGCGACCTGAGTATTTCAAAGAAAGGAGACAAATAAACTCTCAGGCTATTAGTAGATAATAGCAATAATGGGGGGATTTAAGTCCAGTACAACCCTTTGGGGGTTTTTATCTATATTTATCTTTTAAAAACTTTATTTTTATTTGTTATTGAAGTATAATGACACACAATGTTTATTAGTATCAGGTGTACTACATAGTGATTCAACAATTCTATGCATTACTCAGTGCTCCTGTTATATGTGGAATCTAAACAACAAACAAACAAACAAAAGAAACCTCTTTTTAAAAAAACAAAAAAACAAAACAAACTGTTAAATATAGAGAACAAAGTGGTGGTTGCCAGAGGGGAGGTGGGTGGGGGATGGGCAAAATAGATGAAGGGAATGAAGAGTTATAGACTTCCAGTTATTAAAAAAATAAGTTGTGGAGATAAAAAGTACAGCAATGGGAATAATATTATATATTTACTTTTATTAATCCCATTATTTTTCTGAGCCCTGTTCTCATTACCTTGTCTCTCTGGGCCATAAGTGTTGAACTCCAATTCTTTTTTTTTTTTTTTTTTTTTTTTATTTATTTATGATAGTCACACAGAGAGAGACAGAGAGAGGCAGAGACACAGGCAGAGGGAGAAGCAGGCTCCATGCACCGGGAGCCCGACGTGGGATTCGATCCTGGGTCTCCAGGATCGTGCCCTGGGCCAAAGGCAGGCGCCAAACCGCTGCGCCACCCAGGGATCCCATGAACTCCAATTCTTTATAGCCTTTGAATGACTATCACTCCTTTTTACCTTAGGAATAGACTAGTTTGCATATTAATATATATTTAAATATACAAATAAAATAGATAAGTAGGTAAAATAGGATAGACATTCATTATGCGCACCTATAGGGCAGTCATACACATAGCTTATGTGAATTGATCTTAAAAATATAGTCCTGAGTAAACAGATTAGAAACAGAATGTAATTTATGTGAATTTAAAATATGTATTTAAAAAGTAACAATGTACATTTTTATAATAATACATGTGTAGTTTATATCAGAAATGGTTACTTATGAGAATGAGATGGGGATAAAAGGGAATAAATTAATAAACAAGAGAAAGGCCTTGCTTGGACTAATAAAAAATTTATTATCCAACTCCAACAAGCCTGAGTAATTCTTGATAGATGTCATTGTTCAAAAACCCACCTATGTCACACTTTCCTCAGTGAGTCAGTGGTCTCCTGCCTTAGACTAGTCCATTTACATCCAGGACATCAAATTCCAGGTACCCCTTGGGAAGTCTGGTTGTAGTGATGTGGATCCTAGTCCCACTCTTTACCCAATTTGCATAATTCCCATTATAGATTGGCAGGAACACACACATGCACACATACACCTAATGGGTTCCCCATCTAAATCGAGAATATAGGAAGTAAGATGGCCACACACATCTCGGCAATGTTTGTTCATGGCTGCTAGCTCCCAATCTATGCATAATTGGGGTCTTGCAGACTAGGGCACATTTTTGCTATATGATTTGTCTCTATTGCTCAAAGCTGACATCACTTTTCCAGAAGAACTTGTACTTGCATTTGAGGGAATGTGGATTATGTACAGCATTATGCTGTCCTTCATCTTGAATCAAATAGTGTTAACAGGTCACATTCTCATCTGTAGCAAGGACATAGTCACAGACCAGGTGTCTCTAAATAGGATTTTTGCTTCCAGTTGCTTGTGTTCTGGAAAGTCTGTTTCCATGCACGTTGTTACTTTGATTTTCCTTTTCTGGACGGCTAATGATTTCTGCAAGCTGCATTGCAGGATGATCAAGTTGGACCATTCAGTTTTGGGAAATTATAATGTCAATATCCTTAGGTCTTTCCTCTTGATCTGCTCAAATTCTTCAGAGGACACCCTTTCAGTCTTCTACCTGGAAAGTGAAGTCCTAGTTATCAATTTTCTGGTAACTCAATGGGGGAGAGGTTGGAGGTTTTATTTTTTATTTTTTTTTTTTGGAGGTTTTAATATATAGTACGCATACATTCAGTGAGTTGTTTCCTTTTCACTATGGTACACTATCCCATGCCTTTTTACCCTTTCCAAAAAATAAAAAATCAACTTCCTATGTTTCCCAGGGTAGAAGAGGGAGTCTTGGCATCTGACTGCTGTTTCATTTCTTTCGTATATTTTCTATTTGGTTGTTTGTCTCTTGTCAACTTGTAAGATCATTTGTCTATTTGGGTGCCCAGGTGGCTCAGTTGGTTAAACCTCCAACTTTTGGGTTAGGCTCAGGTTATGATCTCAGGATCATGAGGTGAAGCCCTACATCAGACTCTGCACCTAGTGCAGTCCACTTGAGATTCTCTGTCTCCCTCTCCCTCTGCCATTTACGCTGTTTATGTTCTCTCTCTCAAATAAATAAAATCTCAAAAAAAGATCATCTGTATATTTACTTTATTTAAAATATCTTTTGTCTGTTTTCATTAGGCCTATCATTTGCCTATTTGCTTTATGATATCTTTGCCATCCAAATATTTAAAATTTGTATACAGGTAAATATGTCTAACTTTCCTATTAGTTAACATTAAGTTTCCACCCTTGGTTAAGAAAGTCTCCTCTGCTCCTATATATATATTTTAAAGGTTTTATTTAATTATATCGAGTGAGCAGGGGAAGGGGCAGAGGGAGAGGGAGATAGAATCCCAAGCAGACTCCCCACAGAACCTAGCCCATCATGGGGCTCGACCTCATGACTATGAGATCATGACCTGAGCCAAAATCAAAAGTTCAATGCTTAACTGACAGAGTCACCCAGATGCTCCTACTCCTGTATATCATATGTTAGTCTCCTGAATTTTCTTCTAAGATTTTTGTTTCTTTATATTTTATATTCAAATCTTTTCTATCTGGAATTTATTTTTTAGGAATGCAAGATAGAGGCATTATTTCCTTCCATATGAATAGCCAGTTGTGCCAAATATTTTTCTCTAAATAAACTATTGCTACTTATTAAGTTAAAAATTGTATTTTGCCATGTTTTACTCTTATTTGTAATAGGATATTATTTCTTAATTATCAATTTCTTTCTACTGATCTTTTTGTTCCTGTGAAGATGCCATTTTCATTTGATCACTTTGCAAAGGGAAGCTCCTAAGGATGTCCAGAAAAAAAACAGTCAAATACAAAGGACCCCAAATTAGGACAATTACTAGTTCTGGTAGTTAGAAGGCACTGAGTCAACACCTCTGAAAATGTGAAAGAAAATATTTCCAATGCTTCATTGTAGTAGAGGAAATATCAGTCAGGTATGGTGGCAAAAGAAAGGTGGTTGTAAATATACAAAATTTCAGAGTGTTACCTCATACACTATTTCTTCAGAAGCTACTATACTGTATACTTTCTTAGGAAGCTGTAGTACTTTAAAGGCCCAATGGGGGAAACCAAGAAAGAAGAAGAAAAGGAATATCAGACAAGATGCACTAGAGTTGAGAGGGAAAACAAGTCCCCAGAATGATGGTGAAGGTCCATCAGAATGAGTGTGGTATATCAGGCAGAGGGGAACACCAGTATGATTGTAGCAGGTCACAAGGTTCCAAGAGATCAGGGGAAGGAAACTGATAGGAATCTGATGTGTCTGTCTTGAGAGGAGATTTATAAAACTGACATCAAGTAAGGGCTTGAATTAGTGATACATATATAAAACATTAAGTCAATGATTAAATAATAATAACTATTAACTCTAGAGAAAGCAAAAAGATGTGCAGAAAAGCAATATAGTTCATTTCATAGCACATCTTTGGATGATATTTACATAGTCATAATATCTTCTTGGCATACCTGTATTGGTGGTGAGGAAGTGGCCAAGGGTGTAAGTGTGTGTGGTAGGAGTAGGTGAAAAAAAGGTGATAGATCCACACATTCTGTAATGGGAAGTCAAAAATAAAAGAATAAAAATAATGTGAACATATTATTTAGAGATGTGGAAACAAATTCTAAAACAATTAATAACCTGAAAGATGAGCAAAGTTTGTCTTTGGAAGGGGAAGAAGGAGAAAGCAGGTCAGGGAATTGCTGTTTTTCATAAATAAAGCCCTTGTAGTGTTGACTCCTTAAACTATATTTCAAGCATAACTTTCCTAAAAAATAGCAACTAAAAATAAAAATAATGTTTAAATGAAAAAGTAAACAAAGTGATTTTTAAGTGAAAACCTCCCACATACATTTTGTCTGATTCTAAGTGCATGATTATTCTGATAACATTTCAAAAATGTTTTAAAAACTAGCATGAACTTAACCGGTTCCAACTTTCCTTAATACTAATGTGGTTTCAAAATTTCGAACAGGTTCTTCTTGGATTGTGTGTATGCTTCTTCTCACCTTACTAAGGTGAGTATGTAAATGTCTTGAGAGATCTAAATGGAAGACAATGGCCCCAACAGTACAAGTGATTCTGGGTTCAGAAAAATAGTTCCTCACTTTGGGTTCATTTTTAATTGGTGGGAAAATATATAAGAAGCATACCTTCTCTACTTCTTTTCTTGTTCCATTCTGGTCTCAAGCCCAAGTGCTAAAAATTGATGAACTCTGAAATTTCCAGTGCCAGTGTTCAGATTCAAGACATTAGTAAGTTCAAATCAGTTTGGGGAAAAGCAGCTCACATTTGAGTCAGACTTCTGTCTTGGGAAGGTTGGTTTCTTGCTTTTTATCTTCTCACATCTTTTCTAAAGGTATTTTCTTTCTCTCTCATACCTGTGATTAGTTTATATGAAAGCCTTTTCCTCTTCTTTCAAAACGATCTGTTCCGTGAAGCATTTCAGGAGCGAGGGACCACCTACTATTTTACACTGTCTCATTAAATGGATCTCTGTGTCATCTTTATGCATCTCTGTGGACTTTTCAATCCAAGTCCTTCAATGGTGATATTTTTATTCCCTATTCTCTGGATGACTATTAACCATTTGAAAGCAATGCTACAGAGATATGAAGGGACGGTATGAGTTTATGTAATTCAGAGTTGAGAGGTATAATCCTGACATATAAAGAGGTAATATATGACTTAGGTAAATATTTTAATATCTGAGGAATTATGATGTAATTTGTTTTCACATCTTTTTTGGTGTCTTACACATTTTCTTTCTATCATTTATCAGTTCTGTCATAAGACTTAAAATATTTTTGGGCATGGTTGTTTATGTTCTTATGATTTATTTCTTCCCCCCACCGCCATGTGTGTGGCCAAGTATTTATAATATATAATATGTCACATACCCAAGAAGAAATAATTAGGGCCCATGCAATTCAGATATTTCTCTTTAATGATAACTCTTGTTTGTTGAATGCATTTGAATCCCCACTGTGATTAATATATACAATTGAGTAATACAAGTGGGTTCTGATATTGTTGATGATTTCTTCCTTACTAAGGTAACTGGTGATAATCCTAAGAACTATGGCTAAATGAATGTTGTATTACAGTGTAGGCATTCTATTCTATTTATCTTCTTTTTTTCCAATTGGTCTGTTCTATGTTATGATGTCCATTTCTTGCCTCCAAACCCTTATAGCTGAATACTGTTATGTGTTTGTGGCCTTATGCAAAGTGTGGCCATTATGTCCTGAGATTTTATCAATTAATGTCTATATAAAGCTTTGCTCCTCTCAGGTGTGCTCTGCAGATTGTTCTATGGATCACTGAAGCTCTATGTCCTTCCCTGAGCACCAAATTTATGTTGTTATTTTTTGGTACTGGCCTCTCTCTGCAGGATCAGCATGCTTGGAGGGTTATGTCCTCTTTGCTGTGTGGCCATTGGAGGGCTTGAACACTCCTTTTGTGGAAAGAGTCTTTTCCTACTTGGAGTCTTGTCTTAAAAGTCATCTGTTACTCAGTCAAGCCTGAGCACTTCCTGTGAGTCAACATTAGTTCTGGTTAATACTGTTTAATAACTTAATATTTTTTGGAGCGGGTTATACATACTCACATGTGTTTGTATGAAAGTATAAATGTGTGTGTAAATATGTTTATACACACACATATATATATATACACACATATATTACATTTATATGTTAAATCATAGAAATTCAGAATGTTTTCCTGAGTGTCAGTGCGAATGGATCTTCTGGTTCTGTATTCTGTTTTCATGGCAAGGACTTCAGAGGAATTTTGAGGGAAAGAATATGGTCTTTATTCTCTCAGTTTTACATCTCATAATGGGCAGAACTCAGGACATTCTTTGCTTTTTCTGAGTTACTGGTATGAAACTATAATCTATGGATTTTAAATGAAATATTTTTGAGGTTTTTTTTTACATATTTGAATAGTTTTTAGTTGAATTCATAACTTTTATAATGGGGAATATATGATAAACTTAGCTTCCAACTTACCTGGATTTTTATATTTATTATTTTATATGTATCATTTTATTTATTTTATATTTAAAGTATATTTCTTCCAAACAGCAAAGTCTAGTCTGACAATATTCTCCTTTCACAATGGAATGCTTAATCCACTTTAAGTGAGTGTAATTATTCATGTAGTTGAATTTTAGTCTGTCATCTTGCTATTTGATTTTATTTTTCCTATCTGTTCCTTATTTCTCTGTGCCTTATTTCTTGTGTCTTTTGGGTGAGTCACTGTATTTAGTATTTCTTTTTATTGCCTCTACTGACTTTTTGCCTATACCTCTGTACATTTTTAGAGGTTGCTCTATAGATAATATAATTTAAAGATAAACTCTAAGATCCTTACATAAATACAATTTAATTCTCACCCTGCAGCTATTCCACTTGGTTCTTTCCAAAATTCTTCATTTGTTCATACCTATTGCCCAACTTTTATACTGATTTCTTTAATGTATTGATTTTAATTATTTTAATACCTCTTTGTGATAATACAAATATATAAGCTCTCTCCAGATTTGCTTCTATTACTTTTTTCTCTTTCCTGATTATGGGTCACATATTTCCTGCTTCTTCAGATATCTTATGATTTTAAAAAATTTTTTTCCAGGCATTGTATGTAAAAGGATATTATAAATAATATTTGCCACCATAAAAGTGATGCTGCTTCTTTTTTCAGGCTGTCAGTATGAAGGACTAAATTAATCTGATCAGTAGTGTAGCTGGATTGGGGCTTTGTCCCATATTTGTTTAGTTATATCAGTTGTCACTGGCTTCAAATGTTTTGATGGTGGGATCAAGTCATGTTCTTCAGCAGGGTTTCATGAGATTCTAGAGATCCCAGAAGCCAGCTTTAATTGTCACTGGGAGCCCTCTTTGCTCTCCAGTCCTGCCCCCCCATTTTTTGCACCCCTTTCACCTGGCTGCCTCATCACCTCTGTAGGATTGCTGTAGTACACTATTAAGGCTCCAGAGTAACTTGGAGGGATTGCTTTGGGAATAAAAAAAAACATGTTTTTAGGCATTTATTTATTTAAAAAATCTATTGAGATAAAATTCACAATCTGTAAATTAACTATTTTAAAGTGAACAATTTGGTGACATTTACTACATACACAATGTTGTGCAAACACCACCAAGTTCCAAAATATTTCCATTGCTCTCAAATAAAACCTCTTATCCATTAAGCAGTTTCTCTCTATTAGTACCCTTGCCTGGCCTCTGGCAACCACCAATATATATGCTGTCTCTTTGGACTTACCAATTCTGGATAATTCATATCAATGGAATCCTATAAAATTAATCCTTGAACAACATGGGGTTTAGGTGTGTTGACTCCCTGCACAGTCAAAAAGCCATATATTTTTATTGTCTCCCCCAAAACTTAACTATTGATAGCTTACTGTTGACTAGAAGTCTTACTGGTAACATAGTTAACATATATTTTATGATATATGTGTTATATACTGTTTTCTTATAATAACACAAGCTAGAGAAAAGAAAATGTTATTAAAATCATAAGGAAGAGAAAATACACTTATAGTACTCTATTTATTGGAAAAAAAACCACACATGTAAGTGGACCCGTGTAGTTCAAATCCATGTTGTACAAGGATTAACTGTAATATGTGATCTACTGTGTCTGGTTTCCTTCACTTAGTATAATGTTTTGGAGGTTTCCTTTGGTATTTTTCCCTGCCCTCAGCTTTCAGCATCCATTACCTTCAGCTGGTGAGGATTGAGAGTGACTTCTCTTCATTCTCCTATCTTTATCTTCAGGCTCCAGTAAGTCACTGTTGGTCATTGTATTTGGTGAAGATTCTGTTGCCTCTTCTGACCTATGACCAGGCTTTGACACTCAATGAAATCCTATGGGAAAGAATTGAAAGTTGGGGAACTTGCTTGGTGTTCCTCAAGATCAGATTTATCACATCAATCTTCAAGGAGCTGTTAAAAGTTTTTTCAAAGTTTAGCTAGTTTCTTTTTCATTCTATCTTTAGCAGATTTATCTTCTTTTTGATATTTTGCTAGGGAGTAAAGAAACTGTGGATCTCTTCTCCTGGATGGATTTATCACTTCTAGAATTTAGTTTTCTTGTGTTTCTTTGCATCTTCAGCAATCCTCAGTGGGAATCTTTGCCTTGATCCTGTTCTTAGAGGAAAAGCTTTCATTTTTTTCACAGTGAGTATGATGTTTGCTGCAGGTTTTTCACATATGGCTTTTATTATGTTAAGATAGTCTCTTCCTAGTCCTAGTTTTTTTTGGGGTTTTTTTTTTTATCATGAAAGTGTGTTGAATTTTGTCAAATTCTTTTCCTGCATTAATTGAAATGATCATGTATTTTTTCCTTCATTATGTTAATATGGTTTATTACATTGATCAATTTTCATATGTTGAACACTTCCAGGAATAGATCCCACTTGGGCATGGTGTATAATCCTTTTAATATACTGTTGACTTAGATTTGCTAGTATTCTGCTGAGGATTTTTGCATCAATATTCATAAAGAATATTGGTCTGTGTTTTTCTTTTCTGGTAGTGTCTTTGACTGGCTTGGTTATCAGTGCAATGCTCACTTTATAGAATGAGTAAGGAAGTGTTCCTTCCTCTCCGATTTTGTAGAAAAGTTTGAGAAGAATTAATGTTAGTTCTTTAAATGCTTGTAGATCTCATCAGTGAATCCATAAACTCCACGCCTTTTTTTTTTTTTTTTTTTGCTTGGAGATTTTTTTATATATTACCGATTTATTCCCTTTACTAATTATAGATGTATTCTAATTCCTGTTTCTTTGTAATTCAGTTTTGTATGTTTTGTGTTTCTAGGGATTTGTCCATTTCATATGTTATCCAATTTATTGGTGTACAATTTTTCATAGTAGTCTTAAAATCTTTTTTATCTCTGTAGAATAAGTAATAATGTCCTCACTTCCTTTTCTGATTTTAACAGAATCTTTTCTCTTTATTCTTTGTCAATTTAGCTAAGGGCTTGTCAATTTAGCCAATCTTTTCAAAGAACAAACTTTTGTTTTCACAGATTTTCTCCATTGTTTTTCTGTTCTCTACTTTATCTCTGACTCAACCTTTGTTATTTACTTCCTTCTGTTAGTTTGGATTTAGCTTGTTCTTTTTTCCCCTAATTTCTTTGTAAAGTTAGGCTGTTTATTTGAGACCTTTCTAATTTTTTTAATGTAAGATTTACAGCTATGCATTTCTCCCTTAGCATTGCTTTTGCTGCATCCTATATGTTTTGGTATATTATGATGTGGTTTTTATCATTTCTAAGGATTTTCTAATTTCCCATTTGAGCTCTTTAATTCATAGGTTGTTTTAAGAGTATGTTAATATCCATAAATTTGTTATTTTCCTAATTTTATTCTGTTATCGATTTCTAACTTCATCTTGTTGCTGTCAGAGAAGATACTTTGTACGATCTCTATATCTTTGAACCTATTGAGTTCTAATTTGTAGCCTAAGATATGGTCAATGCTGGAAAATATCCTGTATGCACTTGAAAAGAATGTATAATCTGTTTTTGTTGGGTAAAGTACTCTGTATATGTCAGATCTAGTTTGTTGTTCAGGTCTTCTATTTCTTTACTTATCTTCTGTCTCATTGTTCTATTGTTCTATCCATTATTTTTTTTTTTAATTTATTTATGATAGTCACACAGAGCAAGAGAGAGGCAGAGACATAGGCAGACGGAGAAACAGGCTCCATGCACCGGGAGCCCGACGTGGGATTCGATCCCGGGTCTCCAGGATCGCCCTGGGCCAAAGGCAGGCACCAAACCGCTGCGCCACCCAGGGATCCCTGTTCTATCTATTATTAAAAGGGGAATATTGAAGTCTCTAACCTTTATTGTAGAACTCCCTTCAATTCTGACAATTTTTATTTCATTCATTTTGGTGGTCTTTTACTAGGTGCACAAATGTTTATAGTTGCACCTTTTGCTTTATTGAACTTTTATTAATATGTAATGTCCTTCTTTGTACCTTGTAAACTATTTTGGCCTGAGGGAAAGGAGCTTGCAACCATGGGGAGGAAGTTCAACAATGGCTACCAGCATTATCTCTTTATGCTCTTTCTTTAGGTCATCTTACCCATCCCCATGAATTTATTTACCACTACTGACTAATGACTTCTAAATTTATATTTTGAACCTAGTGTTCACCTTGGACCTCAAAACTCATACATAAATTTATATATATTTCTGCTTGGAATATAGTTGGTATCTCACATGCACTTCAAAATTAACATGACTGTAAAAAAAACAAAACAAAACAAAAAAACAAAATTAACATGACTGTAATTGAACACATAAACTTTTGTGAAATTCCTTGTCTTCTAGTCTTACCCATCTCAATAATCAGTTTAGTTGTCCAAGTCAGAAACCTAGGAATTATATTTTATTCTGTATATTTTCACTCACCATACCCAATTCATACAATTTCCCCACATTCAGTCTTCAAAATCTATCTTAAATTGTTTTGCTTTTTACCATCTCTACTACCAGCAACTTGGTCTAGATTATCAATATCTATTGCCTGGCCTGCTACAGCAACTTCATAACTGATTTTCTTGCTCTGTACTAGTTACCATCCAGAACATTCTCTACAAATCAACCATAGAAGTCTTTCTCTAAACATAAATTTAACCATGATACTCCTCCACTTAATGCGGTTTGTTATAATTAAAATAAAAATCCATATTCCTCATCATGGCAGACATGGCCCTGAATGCTTTCTGCTTACTTCTCCATTTTCTTCTTGAGTCATTCTCTCCTTTGCTCACTATATTGCAGAAACTTTGGCTTATTTTCTGTTATTGGAAGAAATGAGTCTTTTTTCCATCTCAGAGCCTGCCCGTACGTATCTTGTTCCCTGTAATAAGAATGTTCTTCCCAATCTCTTCAAATAGTACCTTCTTGTTTTTTACATCTCACTTAAATGTAGTTGTCTCAGATAGACTTTCTCTGATCATTCCATTCAAGGAACTTCCTCTCCCCATTTACTTTAAATGCCACTTCATATGGCCTCTTCCCAACATTATCTCTGTATTAGTTTCTGTACCTATTATAACAAATTACCACACATTGGGCAGTTTAAAACACAAATGTATTTTTACATAGTTCTAGAGACCAGAAGTCCAAAATCAATGTGTTGGCAGGGCTATACTTTTTCTGGAGGCTCTAGGGACTCATTGTGTCTTCCAGCTTTCAGCATTCCTTGGCTTGTGGCCACATCACTCCAAACCCTGCCTCCATAGTCACATTGACTCTTCTCTTTTGTGTTATCTCTTTTGCATTTCTCCTATAAAGGTACTTGGAAGACATTTAAGGCCCATTCAGGTAATCCAAAGTTATCTCCTCAACTCAAAATTCTTTCATCATGTTTGTAAATATCCTTTTTCCAAATAAAATAACATTTACAAGTTCTAGGCATTAGGATTTGATGTCTTTGAGTGGCCATTCATCCTATTACATGCTCTATCATGACTTTCTGATTATCAGATTTAGAATGCTGTTTTTACATAAATTATATATATATATATATATCTTTAGGTATACGTTTTTTGTCAGTTTCTCTTAGACCAACACTATTCAGTAGAAATATAATGAGAGCTACATACGTAATTTAAAATTCTGGTATCCATATTAAAAGGTGAAAAGAAACACATGAAATTAACTTTTATATTAACTCAGTACATCCAAAATAATATCAACATGAATCAATATCAGACTTATTACTGAATATATATATCATTTTGAATAGTTCTGAAGTTATTACTGGATATATGTTATATATACATACATATATTTACTTATTGAATGAATAGTTGTTATATGAATAAAAGGAGACCTGAAAAATGTCATGCCAAGTCATATTACAATCTTCTTAACATCAAAATAGATATGTATTTTCAGAGTCACATTTATCTGAACTATGAGTAGAAAGTTAAGTATTAGTGATTATGAAACTTCTCTATGTGTCTCTAAACCAACTCACATTTTTGCTTGCACTGTTTCTCTGGATGACAAATTTTACAAGTTTGCATTCTTTAAGAATATTTTATATTTTATTTAAATTTTAAGGGCATTTGTAAATGTTTAATATTCTGGGATTTGGTGAAAATGGATCTTAATACATATTTATTATAATAATTTTCTTAGTTATGGTGAATTCTATTAACCAAAATTGCTGTGGAATTCATCCTCTTAAATATTTATTGTCACATAATATTTTAGATTTGAGCAGTGGGGAAATAACACAGTAGCTCATAGAGAAATTAGAACAGTAATGAAATTCAATCTATAATAGTTTATACATCATTTTGAACTGACTAATATTAGGAAAAGCATGCATATTCTATTAAAATATTAAAAGTTATTGAGGGCAAATTTTTATTTAATATTAAAATATAAAACCTCTTTAATCACTGGAAAGAATCCTCAGAAGTGGAAAGAAAAACTCTACATCAACTTAAACATTTCAGGGACAACCAATTTCACTAATTTAAAACAACTTCCAGAGCTAAGGATCCAAGCAAATGAGCCATTTTCTTTAAAAATTCTGACTCATCTTGGGAGCATTAAAATTAATAGAACTTATGATCTTGAGTTCTGCTCATTTGTGAATGTGTTTTCAGTAAGTACACATAATTGGGGTTGGGATCTGACAGTCCCTTATATATATAACCATCATGAATACACATAGAGTTTTACATATTTCAAGGGGTCTGATTCATGATTTTATGAAATGAAATGAACTAATGCAGAAAACAAATCTTATTGCAGACCAGTGGGATGCTCTATCCCTGTAAAACATTAGGATTAAAAGTACTAAGACAATATTTTAGCCCAAAGCCTGAATCCTTTCTATAGAATTCTAGGGCAAAGAAGGTGATGGAGGGAGTGCAATGGAGGGAAGGTGGGTAGAGTCAGGGAAATCTTGTGATCACGTTTTGCAAGGATTTCATGGATGAGTGGGTCAGTGCTTCATTTCGTAGAGGCAAATTTTTAGCAGTGGTTATCATCAATCTTCCTTCAGGCCTTGTTATTTTTCGAAACACGCAAGCGTAAAGGCTTGAAGGAAGGCATCTCTGCCCTGGACAACTTCCTGGACAAATTGTAGGCAGCCCTCCCCTGCAGCCCGCCACCCCAGGTGGGACTCAGCACAGCCCCTGCACCCGGCTAACTATCGACTGCAGCAACAAGCCATCGCATTCTCCATGACACCTTGAGACTGTCCAGTGGCGCTCCACCTGACAGGTTCTAGGGCCCACTCAGTGCCATCACTCAACGTGAACACTTGATGCCATTTCTTTCTATATGCATTCCAAGATTTCAGAGGCAACAGAAATGCCCTGGCAGCAGGGACTTATTTGGCCAGTGGGGAGGTGGGGGAGGCAGGATGGGACACTCAACATTTTTTTTTTCCATTTCAGAAACTCCAATGTAAAACAAACAAACAAACAAACAAAAAACCCGAAAAAAACAAAACAAAACAAAAACCAAAAAAACAAAAGCACATTAAGAGGCTTATTTGGGTAAATGGCCCATAGTGGATTTCCCCCCAGAAAGGGGGAAGGAAGAAAGGATAGGCCTTTCTTTTTAGACAGAAGCTAGAAGGCAGGAAACTTTGTGCAGTGTCACTGTGAACACCTCCAGCTGTATTAGTGCCATTGGAATAATAAATTTGATATGGTGGTGGAAAAAAAAAAAAGTTTACTGTCCCTAGTCCTTGTCTGTGTAGTTTCTGATACCTTCCTCCAGGAGGCTCAGATTCTGAGCCAGTTCTGTTGAAGGTGGAAGAAATGTTCTATCTACACTTTAACCATACCAGTCAGTAGTGTCAGAATTCAGTTGTGCTGTCTCAGAATTGTTGTTGTGTCTAGAAGGACCTTGAAGGATTGAACAAGCTCACACAAGCTGGCACTTTCATTATTAGTTGCCCTGCTTTGTACTCTGGTTCTGTATTGGGACACTGATACTCTGTCTTTGACAGGCTCTTATTCCTGGAGATGGATATAATATTTTAATGAGAACAAAGGGCAGCAATGATGAAAACCCTAAATTTGTTTCTCCAAGATTTAACTATGCGAGTCTTTGGTTTATAACTCTATGTTTTTCATATTCAGTAATTTATGAAAGTCATATCTAATAATTGGTAAGTGTTGATATCAAAGGGTGAGAAGTACATAGTGACTACTTTTAGAATTGTCTAAGTTTCTGAGTAATAAGGTTAAAATTTAACAGATATCATAGATTTTGAAGTTAATATAATGTCTAGGCATGTTTATAAAAATTAAGTTTGTTTATGAAGATATTTTTACTAAAAGAATTTTAGGTACTTTCAGTATTATATAATCAAAGATTTAAAAGTTTTAAGAACTGTATAATGCTTATCCCTAAGAACTTCTGAAAATATGCTAATGTAAAATCAAATACATCAAGACTCAAATATGAAAGTCCATCACATTGTAGAAAAACATTTATAAAGAAACAAAAATGTCTGAGAATGAAAAGAGAGAAACTGCATAGAATTAAAGAACTAGAACAACACATATTAAGGATCATAAGCTATAATCATGTAGAAGAGCATAATCCAGTAAATTTGTGTTAAAATGTGATTTTATCTTATATTATATAATATGTTTATTATATCAAATATATACTAATAACACATATTATGTATGTTATTGTATATACTTTAAATAATGTAATAAATATGTGACCTCTGAAAAAACTTAGGTCATTGTTGTATATCACACTTACCTAGGTACAAATATACCTTTACTCAGAAGAACATAGTTTCTCATAGCTTTAGCTGTTTCGATGTCATGCAGATGGGTACAGCACCATCACAATTCCTAGAGACAGACTTCTGACTTTCTCTATTTTTACCTTTAAAAACCCATGAGTGTGAATTATTCAAAAGTTTGATTATTGGATTTAGATACTGTATCTAAGGAGAATTAGGTATTTAATTATCCTGACAATAAACTTTATGAATAAGTAACTAAAATACATTCATATTTTATTAATACTTATCAGGATCTGTAAGAATAATGAGTATTATGTAGGTCATCTGAATTTCCATAAATTTCGTTGACTTTTTGATTTCAAGATATGAATGCTTTATAATTAAGAAACTTATGAAAGCCAGTTAAAATTTTTGTGTCATGTCCTTTTCCATTACTTCATCTAAGCTCTTTCACAAAGTTAGACCTCCTTGGAGGTCCACAGGAAGTAGGTTCAAATTGACCAGATTTCTGTGGACACTGTTCATTGGACTATCAACTGCTCTACACTTAGACTAAGCCAACAACTGGATCAGTTTTATTATCTCTCACATTTCTATATGTTTTCTGCTCATTCATCTCCCCTCTAGCATGTATTAATTAGGTGGTGAATAAGACAAAGAATAATACTTTTGTTCTTACAGATTCATCTACTGTCACTAATGCATTCCCAAGCCAGCCACTTGGAATATCTCTGCATATCTCACATCTTGTTGCAGAATTCTCAAGACTCTCAAATCCTATTTAATTTCCATTAATTTTAATAATGCACAGAATGGAGTTCTTCTAAAAGGAGTAAAGGGGATTTTGTTAAATTAAATAAGTAACAATGGGGTGTTAGGATTCCCAAAACCCTAGAACTCATGAGTATTGACAATTTAAGTGGCAAATTACCCAATAGTACAGTGGTTGAGATTCATTTATTTTCAGGGAAGAGAATAGTGAGCTGCTTCTCCTCTCACTTTAGCATTCTCAGTTGGTCCAGTGATAGGGTGTCATGTCTCAGCCACGCTCTTAGTAGTACATATTTTGGAAGGGACCAGGGTTCACAGATGATCAGCAAAAAGGTCTGCCTATTGAGGCTTCCCTGTTTCCCTAAGATGGTGAGTTAGCAATTGATTTTGACATAGCTTGGGCAACCCAGGTGGCCCAGTGGTTTAGCGCTGCCTTCAGTCCAGGGTGTGATCCTGGAGAACCGGGATCGAGTCCTGCGTCGGGCTCCCTGCAAGGAGCCTGCTTCTCTGCCTCTCTCTCTCTCTTTCTGTCTCTCAAATAATAAATAAATAAATAAATAAATAAATAAATAAATAAATTTAAACATAGGTTGAAGAGGGGACCTTCAAATGTGCATTAAGATTTTACAGATTATAAAGTAATATGTTCATTAGATGTCTTCACTCCCTTCTGCTGTCTATCTTATTCCTCACGTCACCACTCCACAACCCATATACTGTATCCTTCAATTCTGCCTTTGAGCTTCATTTGATCTCTATTCTCCATCCAACCCTGAGCCATGTTTTACTCCATCCCCAAATGAGGTGCTGGATATTCAGGGATAGAGTAGGGAGGGATTAGGGGCAAGTTAGGGTGGAGGGTGAAATGAATCTTAATATAATAATATATTGTTATTAAAATTATATTTTTTAAATTCGGAATGTTTTTACCTTCTGACTCATGTCACTTAATATGGCACATTTAAACAACTGTGTCAAAATATCTTGGCATTCAGCTGCGCAAAAATGTCTTTCTTTAGCCATCAGTGACTTCAGTAACACTTCACATTGAATATTGATGGGGGAAAGAATATTGGTACCATTAAAAGTCACTTTATAAATCTACTAAAGAAATAAGGGAAAAGAAAAGTGTTTGAAACTTGCTACCAGAATAACAATATATCTATATATTTATTCACCTGCCTTTGGCCTTTTATCTCATAAATGCTGCCCCACACAGGCCTTTGTATCTACTGTCAACAGTTTGTCTGGTTTGTCAAAGATATCTCCTCCAGGGATAATTATTTACACATAGAAATTTGTTGGAAATTAGGTATCACCAAGAGGCTGCTTTGTATACTGTGGTAGCATGTATGTAAATACATCAGTTCATATTGAACAAAAGTAAAATACAAGTTTAGGTGAGTGGTCAATAGAGCTGGCCATACACTAGGGTTTCCTGAAATAGAAGGGGCCCTAAGAGGCAGAAAGTTGTGCCAAAAACTTGTTTCTAAAATTTGTGCTAAATTCTTTTACAACATCCCCAATAAATGATAAGGCACATCAAGTGACCAGGAATGCCTAACTCACAAGATAGAATACTCCATTTCCAGTTCTAATTCAACTCTTTATTTTGACTGTAATCTGCCTGTCTAATCCTTCTAGTCCTATTGTAGCTTTCTGCAACCACAGGTTGAGACTAGCGCATTTTCACCATAGCAGTTTTGCAGGTTATTTGAAGACAGATATAAATGATCTCTATTTTTTGGTTTAAATGAAATCTTACCTTTAATTTGTAATGCTGAGGGGTAGATAGAATACTTGTGTCCTGAGAATATCTAGAAGAAATGCTAATGATGTAATTGATACAATGTTGTATGTTAACTGTGCTGGAATTAAAAAAAAAAAAACTTGTTCAAAAAGATATGTGTACCCTTATGTTTATTTATTGTTTTAAAAGATTTTATTTATTTATTCATGAGAGAAACAGAGAGAGAGAGGCAGAGACACAGGCAGAGGGAGAAGCAGGCTCCATGCCGGGAGCCCGATGTGGGACTCTATCCCAAGACTCCAGGATCACACCCTGGGCTGAAGGCAGCGCTAAACCACTGAGCTACCCAGGCGCCCCCTGCCCCCCACCTGTTTATTGAAGCATTATTTACCATAGCCAAGACTGGAAGGAAACCAAGTGCCCACTGATAGATGAATGGATAAAGAAGATGGGGTGTATATGTGCAATGAAATATTACTCAGATATAAAAGAGAATGATATGTTGCCATTTGCAACAATATGGATTGACCTAGAGGGTCCATTGTATGTTATGCTATATGAAATATGTCAGACAGAAAAGACAAATACTCTATGATTTCACTTATATATGGAATCTAAGAAACAAATGAAAAACAACAACGAACAAAACCAGACAGAAGAGAGCAGATTGGGCCAAATTATTATTATTATTTTAAATATATTTTTTAATATTTTATTTATTTATTTATTTATTTATTTATTTATTTATTTATTTATTCATGAGAGACACAGAGAGAGAAGAGAGGCAGAGACACAGGCAGTGGGAGAAGCAGCTCCATGCAGGGAGCCCGAAGTGGGACTCGATCGTGGATCTCCAGGATCACACCCCGGGCTGAAGGCGGCACTAAACCGCTGGGCCACCAGGGCTGGATTAGGCCAAATTAAAGGGAACTGAAAAGTATAAACTGGTGTGCCTGGCCTATTCAGTTGATCAAGGGGCCGCCTCTTGATTTTGGCTCAGGTCATGCTCTCAGCGTCCTGAGATGGAGTCCTGCATCAGACTCCACACTCAGCGAGGAGTTTTCTTGAGGATTCTTTCTCTCTCTCCCTCTGCCCCTCCTCCCACTCTTTCTCTCTCAAATAAATGTTTTTTTTAAAAAAATGTTTGAAAAAAGAGGTATAAACATGCAGTTATAAAATAAATAAGTCAGAGAGTGAAAAATATCACATAAGGAAATAGTCAATAATATAATAATGTTTTATGGTAACAGAATGTGACCACACTTATGATGGTGAGTACTGGGTAACATATAGAGTTGTTGAATAAATATGTTGTACACTTGAAACAAAAGATATGCTAATGAAAATTAAAGGAGAAATCAAATATGTCAAGACTCAAACAAACAAACAAAAAGAATCCTGATGTTGACCAAGCAAATACTATGATTTTGACTTTTCTCAAAATGCACCAGTCTACCCATCACAGCATAAAGAGCCACAGTGATGTTTGAAATCAAGTGATTATTTGTAAATTCGCTGATGTGTACAGATTTTCAGAACATATAGTTTAATTTAAAACTCGTTAAATGTTTCATGCTCATAGACGAAGAACTTTCAAGCAATAAGCAATGTTTAGGAGATAACCTGCAGCTCAAGAAATGTGAGGTCTTTGAAAGGTAGATTTCAAATATATCTTTCAGATACTTTAAAATTAAAAATTTACAAATATTACAGGAATATTATTTACATATTCCTAACTTCATTATAATTTTTCACTAAGAGAATTGTGAATTTTATCCATTTTAATAGAAAACATTCAGTTAAAATTGATACATACTATGTTCTAGATATTTTTATTGATTTCTTCTTTCTGAAGTTTCTCATTTTTTGTCTATTTTATTATCTAAGTTAAAATTCTTGAGGTTCTTCTCTAGTCTTTTATATTTTAATGTAGATTAAAGAAATCCTTTTTGAAATTATGATGACAGTAAGCCATGCTGAAACATTTATCAAATATATTCATAATTTCTTATTATGCTACTTTTAAATTTAATAACTAACACTTGTTTTAGAAAGAAAAGAACAGGATTAACTTTTCTCACACAGAGAAATTAGAAGATAGTATTCACTGCTATTGTAATTTATTACTACTCTGAGTTCTCAAAGTTACCAAAGAGTAGCAGTGAAAATAATTGCAAGAAAACTGGAGAAAAGGGCAGCCTGGGTGGCTCAGCAGTTTAGCATTGCCTTCAGCCCAGGGCCTGATCCTGGAGACCTGGGATCGAGTCCCACATCAGGCTCCCTGCACGGAGCCTGCTTCTCCCTCTGCCTGTGTCTCTGCCTCTCTCTCTCTCTCTCTCTGTGTGTTCTCATGAATAAATAAATAAAATCTTAAAAAAAAAACTGGAGAAGAAACTTCCATATTTTGAGATCATGAACTGAAAATGTTTTATTCTTAGCTATTTATAAGGATGGGTAAATTGCTTTCATATGGTTGAACATATATTCCAAATTTTCACAAACTGAATAAGGGGGACATTTTTGAGAAGAACTGAGTCTCTTGGAAGGAAGTTGTGATGCTCAAAGGAAAGTTTATAATATCCATTACTTGTTCAAAATTTGTTAACAACAACAAAATGTACTTCAGTGACACTATATTTTATCTTGTGGGATACTCTTTATATATATGCACAACTTTTATTTCCTTTAGGTGGGGTCTGTGTCTTGTCCATATTTTTACTACATCTGAGATTGAGTACATGGTAGGCATTCACTCAATGCGATTCCTATTTCCATAAACTTTTGATATTGCTATTAAAGTACCATTTCAATATGTTTTTAATATGTGTCCTAAATAATGATCTAAGATGGACTGTCAGTTACAATACACATTTATTTAACTTGAAAATAATTTTAAATGATACATGTGTTCCAGTTTTCAGAATTCATCAGAGTCCTGTAAAATAGAATGCTTTAGAATGTGTTCAACTCATAGTTGTATTCTGCACACTTGAAAGGGGTGGGAAGGACTGATGTTAAATACCAAACCTAAAATGTATTGGTATGAGAATATAGGCAGAATATATTTTCTTCAGCTTCCAAGAGAAGTTAAAAAGAAATTTGAATTCATATGTCATCTCTAATTTTATAAGCCTTGCAAAACCATTTCTTAATTTGGCACCATTAGCAGCCTGATTGGAGGCCACAGTGTTTGCCCAACCAGATCCAGTGAATTGGGAATCAGAGTGAATGAGTATTAAGATAGCAACATATGAGGAGAACTGTATTACAGAAATCACACCAACAAATGACAGAGTTGCTATACTGAATAGTAGTTGGAAGCAATGGTGTAGATACTTTCATGAAAATGATGGGGATTGATTTTTATCTAGATTAACTGATAAAAAGCAGATTTAAGGAAGTAGTATAATTTTAATTCGATGAAATCAAATGACAAAAATCATTGAGCTAGATCTTTTTCATAATAGATGTAATTTTAGGTTTTAAATAATACAGTACATGCTGTTCATGAATGGATGCTTTATTGACAGCAGATATAATGCTATAGGGTGCTAAAACATTACACAATTGTACAATCCAAATGAGTATTGATTAGAGAACAGCTTCAACCAAATTTATGCCACTCTATAGGGATATAGAAAACACAAATTTTTCAATGATTTGAAAACCAAGAATTATTTGAAATTATTATTCCAACAATGAATTTTTCCCTCTGCAATTTTGATGGCTCACTAAGGTATTTCCAGATAAATATTTTGCCAGAGGGGAGACCTATTCCCTTTATGTAGGAGACTCAAAGGAGACAGTGAAATAAAATATATACACATGAAAGAAGTGTGTGTATAAATAAATAGATCATGAAATAAGAGAAGTTGTTTATGTAGCATTCTGGAACATGCAAGTGTTGGGTCCCACAGTACAGACCAAAAGTTATAAAATCATCAGTGTCATGGAGTTGACGTTCCTGGTAGTGGTAGTAGCATGATAAACAAAAATTAAAAAGTGAATTGTATAGTATATTTATTTTTAGAGGGAAGTAAGGGGCAGAGAGAGAGAGAAAGAGAGAATTTTAAGTAAACTCCATGCCCAGTATGGCCTGACGTAGGGTAAGGGGAGAGGGGGCTCAATCCCATGACCCTGAGGTCATGACCTGAGTTGAAATCAAGAGTCAGGTCCCTAACTGAGTGAGCTCTCCAGGCACCCCTGCATAGCATATTTAAAGTGAAAAGCTATATATGGGGTAAAATCAAGTAAGGAAAAATGATGAGAATAAGGAAGGGGGATAAGGAGGAATCATGGTTGCTGTATTGTAAGGGATGGTCAATGAAGCAAGCCCTGGTTGAAAAATGACATTTGGGCAAAGATGTGAAGGGTTGCAATAGCCATAGAGATATCTGGGGGAGGAATGTTCTGCTTCTGGGAAGCAAGAGCAAAGGTCCTGAGACAGCAGTGTGCTTATCCTATTTAAGGGAAAAGTAAGGTGATCAGAATTGTAACAGAGTCAGAGAGGAGGGGGAAGAAAAAGGTAAAGCTATAGAAATAAGGAGCCTGGGGTAAACCACAAGGGGCCTTACAGGCTATTTAATGACATTGATTTCTACTGTGAATGAGATGGGGTGCCATTGGAGATGGAGTGCCAATAGAGCAGAGGACTTAAATTTAAAAGTAGGTCTTATACTCATTTATAGTATCTGAATTATATCTTGTGTTTAAAAATAGTCCTGTGATTTCTGTTGTTGTTGTTAATGCACAGGTTGCACGGATGTCCTTTATATATGTAGTGAAATGAAAACAATTGTTATTTAAAACCAAATGTGACTATAGTTAATTTTGTCTTCTAAAGCAAGTGGCATAGTTCATATCTGTTGGGAAATAAGTGTTTATATTGGTCTCCCATTTTCGGAGGGCATATAGGAAGATGATTCTACTTATGGAATATTGAGTTGAAACTTGGCAGACATTTTATTCAGAAACATCTTATTTTTAAAAACCTGATATTAAAAAAAATCTTATTTTTAAATAGCTTTTCATTGTTTGTATTATATTTCAGCCACTATGTGTTAAATGGCCTTTAATAGGCTACCCTGGAAGCATTTGTTTTATTATTTCTATGAAAAAAATGCAATTTGATTTCTAAACCATTGGCTTATGTATAAACTTTGGGAACATAAGTCATTAACAATCTGGAAATTGCCTTTATAAACAGCTATAAAGAGGTAGATAATGTTAATGATTGACCTTCAATAGATCAAATAGTCTCTATAAATTTTTCAAATAGGACAGTTTTTTTTCTTATGCCCTAATGAATAACTTTTGGGGTTTAGTGTGCAATCTTTGGATACACAACATAGTTTTTCTTGATTGGAACTGAAATGTATACTGCTTCAGAGATTTCATTCTTAAACTAAAAATCTAATACCCAGGATAAAACTAGGTTCATAGAAATTAAGAATAGAGAAAGCTCTCCCCTACTCCCATATTATCTATGCCATTTGTGAAACATTTTCTGGTGCCTTTTCTGAAGTGGTATTGAGATGGGGGCCATCCTAGGCAGACAGGTTATGGCTTTTGGAATGAAAATTGTACCAGTAAAGACAAGTGATGAATCATAACTTCTAAAGGCAGATGCTCTGGAGTCAGGAAAGCTTGAGTCCCACCTCTGCAGCTGACTAGCTGTGGGACTTTGGTCATGTTACTTAACTTCTTTCCTAGGACTCAGTTTCTTCATCTTCAAAATTAAGATTCTACCCAAGTTCCAAGGAGGATCAAAGGAAGTAATATTTATATTGCCTTGTCTCTAGCAATAATGGCTACCTAGTAGGTGTGATAGATTCATTGCAAAATAACTGTGATTCTATACCCTTTCCTGTATCCACACCCTTTGAAAATAGGAATTTGTGTTCCTTCCATCAAGACATAGAGTCTATTTTTCACATCTTGATTCTATGATGGTCTTTTGATTTGTCTTAGCCAACATAATAGTGTTATTGCAAGCCTAGGCCCATCCCCAGGTAATCACTGATCAATTTCTGTCACTTTAGATCCATAAGAATTTTCTAGAATTATATATAAATGGAATCATAGAGTTATTAGTAAAAAAATTACTAGCAAATAAAATACTAAATAAAATAGTATTTACTATTAGTATTATTTACTGTTTTTATTTACTATTTAGTATTTACTAAAAACTACTATTTATTTACTAAATAGTAAAAAAAAAATACTAGTATTTTTTGTCTGGCTTTTTTTACTCAGCATAATTATTTTGAGATTAATCTGTATTGCCCTATGTGTATTGCTGAGTGGTACTCCATTTTATGACATACCATAATTGTTTATCCACTCACCTGTGATCAATATTTGGGTTGTTTCCAGCTTGTAGCTATTGCAATTAAAGCTACTATAAACACTTGCATGTAAGTCTTTTTATGGATATATGCTTTAATTTCTTTGGGGAAATACCTATGACTAAAATGGCTAGATCATATGGATAGTGAAGGCCTAACTGTTTAAGAAACTGTGGAACTATTTTTAAATGTGGTTGTATCATTTTACATTCCTACCAGCAATGGTGTTTGTTTCATATTTTTGCCAATTCTTGATATAGTTAGGCCTTTTATTTTTAGCCATTCCAAATGTATGTAGTAGTATTTCATTGTTATGTTAATTTATATTTCTCTAACAACTGATGATGTTGAGCATTTTTATTTGCTTATTTACCATTTCTATATGTGTCTATTAAATACCTTGCCTATTTAAAAATTTTGATTGCTAATTTTCTTATTTAGTTTTGAGAGTTCTTTATATATTCTGTATATAAATTATTTCATAAGGTATGTGATTTGCAAAAATTTATTCCCTGTCTGGGTCTTATCTCTCATCCTCTTAACTGTGTTTTTTGAAGAGTAGAATTTTAAAATTTTCATGAAGTCCAATTATCAAATTTTCCTTTTATAGGTCATACTTTTGGTGTCATATCTAAGAAGTCTTTGTCTAATACAAAATCATGAAGATTTGCTCCTATGTTTTCTTTTAGAATTTGTCTAGTATTGTTTTACATTTTGAGTTAATTTTTATATATGGTATAAGATGTGGGACAAAGCTGTCCTTCTTTCTTCCCATGGATATCCAAATATAGTGCCATATGTTGAAAAAACTATCCTTTATTTACTGACTTATCTATGCACCTTTGTTAATCAAAGTTTTATATATTTGTGAGTCTGTTTTTGGACTTTTTATTTGATTCCATTGCCTGTCTTTATACCAGTACTATAGTGTTTTTGATCAGTGTAGCTTTACAATAAATCTTAAGATCAGGTAATATGAATTCTTCCACCTTATTCTTCTTTTAAAAAGTTGTTTAAGTTATTCAAGAGCCTTTGTATTTCTACAAAAACTTTAGAGTAAATTTGCCAATTCCTACTTAAAAAGTCTGCTGGGGTTTTTGTTGAGATTGCATTGAACCTATAAACCAATTTAGGGAGTATTGGCATCTTATCAATATTGAATCTTCTGACTCATGGACATATATTTCCATCTATTTTTCTTTAGTTTCTCTCACAAGTATTTTATTGTTTTCAGTGTATAGATTTTTACATAACTTTTCTCAGGTTTATTGTTAATATTTTGCATTTTTATAACATTATAAAAGATATTTTAAATGTTTCCATTTCTGATTATGTATCCCTACTATATAGAAATAGAATTAATTTTTATATATTGATCTTGTATTCTGTAAGCTTGCTAA